>NC_072486.1:44840000-45145833 GCF_027574615.1 Eptesicus fuscus | reverse complement strand
CTCATCTTCCAATCCATCCACTCCACTGCCGAGCTACTCACTTAAATGAGAAATATCCAGCAGAGTTTGCTACAAGAATTTGAGTTGCAGAAAACAGAGCTGGTCTATTTATGAGAAATGAGCCTTCTACTGTGGTTTCATCTCATTCATTCCAGGATTCCATGAAGATTCCCTGCCTTTGTTATATGGTGCTCTTCACACAGTGAGAAGGAAGGAAGGAAGGAACTATGGACCAAGGAAAGTTTTTATGGAAGGCCTGCAGGCCAATAGCAGAAAGGCTCCATCTGAAATCTAAGAAGACAGCAATCCCATTAAGGTTCTTTACTTCTCTCACTGGGAAATTACTCATAATAATCTTCCTTATCCTTTGAGAGCAACATTCTAAACAATGCTGCTCTCTTTTTGCTTGGAAAACTTTGATTTGTTTTGTAAAATTTAGATGTAAAAAAAATAAAATATACTGCCATCCAATTAGATTTGTTTTCCCAAGAAGTTGAGGGTTCATCACTTGCCAGCCACTGGAAACTTAAGTCTTCTCTAGAACAATGAAATGTCTGCTTTTCCAATTACTTGGTAAGTTTAAAATGAGCAAACATAGAGGGGAAAATGCAGGGCGGTGGAAATTGGAATACATAAGGTCAGGTTGTGGCTTTCTGAGCAAGTCTTGCTTACAAGTTTTCAAAAAAATGTATAGTTGGGTCTTTTCCTAATGGAAGTAAATAAATGCCTTTCTTTCTTTCCTTCACTGACAAACCATATGACGAGGCGTCAATGTTTAAAACTCTCACTGCAGCCCCACAGTTCTTTAAGTTAGCCTTTAAGTAAATCCATTCCATTGCAGAATTCCATAGTGAGACTTTAGAATGTACTCCCTCCAAAGTTTCTTTAAAATTTGAATATAGAATTTAAATCCTTATTCTCATACACAAATATGCCAATTTTAATTAAAGTTACTTTATCATATAAATATTTATATAATGTAATATATATTATATAAACTTAATACACAGAACAGTAATTTAAAAACAATTCATTATAGAAAATTTGAAAAATGAGGGGAAAAAATTTAAAGGAGCATTATTACTCCCAAACACAATTAGTATTAATATTTGAAGATATTTCCCTCCAAATTTTTTTATTTTGCATATTGCTTTTCATATAATTGTGATGAAAGTATGCTTGAAATTTTGTATCTTGCTATCTCTTCTTTAATATTATATACATTTTATTTGTTTGATGGTAATCTATTATTTAGATATAAATACTTTGGGGTTTGGTAATTGTCTTTAACTTTTTATTTTTAATGCTATCTTGGGAACAAACATAATTTCAGACAAATGAAAGTGCCATAGCAACTATTCCAGTGACTTGGAAGAACAACTGGGTTTTTTATTTCTTCAGGCAAATTGGAACTCAAATGCACATGGATAGTAGATCTTGAAGCATCTCACATTAGATCTCTGACAAAAAGACCTTCTTTGGACCCTGCACATCCAAAAGGGAGATTGGGTCTCTAATGGTAACCACTGCAAAATGAATATGAACAAAATGTTTCAGTCTGTTGGACCAAGATTTATCATGCCCTGGGAATCTTTACTTACATAGCACTAATATTTACTCACCACAACATTAAGATTACTAATAAGATTTTTCATTTCTATGACACCTTCCAGGTTGTCTTAACATCTTGAATGTTCAACAAATTTTATTGAAGGATGAATAGCTCCATATTAACAAATCACTTCTTTGGTAGATAAGTTGATGGACAAAAGAACATTTCTGGGCCTATAATTCCAAATCACAGAAGTGGACAATAACAACTTATCTTCATCATTTCCAAGTATAGCCACCTATCCTCTGCTTGAGACTTGCTGACTTGAAGAACCTGAAAGATCCTATGGGAATGCTCTTGGAGGATCTTGATCCTCAGGAGAGAGTTCCTAAGGGATTTTACACAAGTCTTATGAGGTATATAGGGTAAAAATAAGAGGCTAGTGTTTGCATCTCATCTAGAAATTACTGAAGGAGAGAGGTCTGTTACAGCACCCCAGTCAACAGAGCATGAAGCGGTTACAGTATAGTATAGAGTTTATGTGAAGAAAAAAGTGTGGTGTTTATGTGAAGAAAAAAGTGTGAACACCCACAATCCACTTCCCCCATGAAACTCTGATATGTGGAAGAGGAACTCAGATGTTCCTGAGCCAAGAGGCCACCAGCAAAACCTAGAAGGCACTTCAGGTAAAAAAAAAAAGAGAGAGAGAGAGAGAGAGAGGAGAGAGAGAGAAAGAAGAAAGAAAGAAAGAAAGAAAGAAAGAAAGAAAGAAAGAAAGAAAGAAAGAAAGAAAGAAAGAAAGAAAGAAAGAAAGAAAGGAAGGAAGGAAGGAAGGAAGGAAGGAAGGAAGGAAGGAAGGAAGGAAGGAAGGAAAAAAGGGAGGGAGGAAGAGGGAGGGAGGGTGGGAGGGAGGGAGGGAGGGAGGGAAGGGAGGGAGGAAGGGGAAGGAAGGAAGGAAGGAAGGAAGGAAGGAAGGAAGGAAGGAGGAAACGAAGGGTATTGGGCCATCATCCACTACTGGTTACAGCAGAGAGATATTAATCTTCCACTCTGACACTCTGAGAGGGATATGGAGTAAAGTTGAAAGTCTCCACACGAAATTATAACTACTACATCAGCAGTCTACCAATGTCAGAGAAAATAGGATAGAACCAGAAACAAGAATATCATCTCAACAAGGGTCTACTGATGTCAGATCTGTGCTTTCTCATCACTCCTCCTATGCCTTGCTTGGAGAGGGACAATTATGACAGTAAAGGAACTTTTTTAAAAGATATACAGTAGGTCCTTTGGTTACGTTGGAGATCCGTTCCTACAGTGTGACGTAATGCGATTTTACCAGAAGTTGGAACCCACCTACATAAGCACCTACGTCACTCACATGGAGCACATACACAGCAGTAATGAAGTGAAACAGTAAAAAAATTTTAAAGAAAGATAACAATTCCTGACCTTTACTTGTGGTAAATACATAATAAACAAAGCATATATGTACATACGTCGAAATAATGGAACTTTTTTTTTTATAAATAAATGGGAAATGGCAACATAACCACAAAACAATGTACGTCAAGTCTGATGTAACCCAAAGACTGTCTGTATCTAGAAGGACAAAGAGAATAGAAGAGAAAGTGACATAAGATGAGCTGAAAATGCAGTGGATGAGTGGTTATTAACTTAGAGATGGAAAAAGTTGAACCTGCGGATTAGAGGGTGAGGGAGTCATGAGAAACAAGCCTGTTTAAGCTGGAAAACCTTGAAACTGGAGGCACCAGCACCTTATAAAGGTGGGGATGCAGCGTAGAGGTGAAAACAAGGGCATTTGTAGATAGTGCAGTGTTGACCAACCCTCCCCATATTTTCTGGGAAGGTTGAACATCATCTATAGATGAGGACAAAAGTGATATTCCATGCAGGAAACTGGATGATTAAGTAAACATCTGCATGGCAATAGTGAGATTCCCTAGCCTCCTTTCTCCCACTTGGCTCCTAGAACACAGACAAGCAGGCATAAATCCCACAGGCAGAGACTTGAAGAGATCAAGAGAATGGATCTATAGATCCTGATATTTGGGCTCCCTCGATGAAAAAGACTTCTTATCAGCTAATACTTAAGAACTACCAGGAAAAAGCCATGTCCTCACATACAAGCTTCCAGTCAGACTTTTAATGTCACATTCTTCAATGTTAATAAATAGCAAATGCTGTCTTTCTGTGGTCATTCCAAGCACATTTTAACTTTTTATACAAATTAATTCGTTTAATCCTTACACACATTAATATTTTGTACATATACATATAAATTTATTTAATCAGCAAAACAACTTCATAAAGTAAGTGCCATTATTATCCTCATCCTATATAATAAAGAGGTAATATGCAAATTGACCATCACTCCAACACACAAGATGGCCACCCCCAACAGGCCAAAGATGGCTGCCTCCATGTGGACAGAAGATGGCCGCCACAAGATGGCCAGCAGGGGAGGGCAGTTGTGGGCGATCAGGCCAGCAGGGAGGGCATTTGGGAGGGACCAAGCCTGAAAGGGAGGGCATTTGGGGGTGATCAGGCCTACAGGGGAGGGCAGTTAGGGGTGACCTGGCTGGCAGAGGAGGGCAGTTAGGGCAACAAGGCCTGCAGGGGAGGGCAGTTGCGGGGGAACCAGGCCTGCAGGGGAGGGCAGTTGGGACGGACCAGGCCTGAAGGGGAGGGCAGTTTGGGGGGACCAGGACTGCAGGGGAGGGCAGTTGGGGATGACCAGGCAAGCAGGGGAGGGCAGTTAGGGGCAACCAGGCCTGCAGGGGAGGGCAGTTAGGGATGACCAGGCTAGCAGGGGAGGGCAGTTAGGGGTGACCAGGCCAGCAGGGGAGGGCAGTTAGGGATGACCAGGCCGGCAGGGGGAGGGCAGTTAGGGGCAATCGGGCCAGCAGGGTAGCAGTTAGGCGTCGATCGGGCCAGCAGGAGAGTAGTTAGGGGGTGATCAGGCTGGCAGGCAGAAGCGGTTAGGGGCAATCAGGCTGGCAGGCAGACGAGCGGTTGGGAGCCAGCAGTCCTGGATTGGACTCAAGGGGTCCCAGATTGGAGAGGGTGCAGGCTGGGCTGAGGGACACACACACTCCCATGCACAAATTTCATGCACTGGGCTTCTAGTATTTCAATAATGAAACTGAGATACATAAATACTAAGTAACTTGCTCAAGGTCACAAGCTATAAAGTAGTATGGTCAGTTTCATAATCTTTCAATTTGGATTCAGAGCCCATGATTCTAATCTCTAACTCTAATCTTTACCTCTCAAAAGAAAAGTAGAGACAAAGTTAAGAAAAAAAAAATGAAAAGGGGTAAAATAGAAACAAGTAACAAGGGACCAAAAATTAATCAATATACTTATTTATTCATTACGCCAATTTTAAAAATAAGATGTCTTCTCATTCAAAGGACAAGAGAATATCGGAGCAGAAGATTAAATAGGTGAGTTAAAAAATAGAATGTGGAACTAAGAAACAAAGAGAGAAAACTAAAGTGGTCTATCTAGAAAATAAGAACAGATTAAGCTATGAACATGAAATTATCAAAGAAATAATATAAGAAAACTTCCAGATTAAAGGAGCCTATGAATATCTAGCTAACAAAATGAATGACAAGAAAATTCACACCAAGACACATCACTGATAAATATTCAGCCATTAGATATAAAAAGACTATTTTGAAAGTTTCTGGAGAGGAAAGAAAATAAAATCAGAAGATTAAAAATTAAAATGACATTAGGCATCTCAACAGCAACTCTGAAAGACAGGAGACAATGAGAGGCACTTAACCAAATATTAATCAAAGGTGAAAGTAAAATAAGAGTTTTTCCAACATGCAAAGTCTAAATAATATTATGTCCTATGTGTCTTTTTCTGATAGAAAGAATTAGTTCTAGAAAATAGTCCCAAATTGATAATAAGGGGAAGTTTTGGTAAATCATTTGAACAGCAGGACTATAGAGAATTAATCCAAATCAGAGCAACAGAGAGTGTGTGGTAAGCAGAAATTTGCCATGCCCTAATCTCTGGAATCTGTGGTGTTACCCTGTATGGGAAAAGCAAAGGTACAATTATTACCTTGATGAGGGGAGGGCGGGGTTATCCTGAATTATCTGGTAGTCCAATTTAATCACATGAGGTCTTAGCAGTGGAGAACCTTTCCTGGCTGCAGCAAGACATGCAACCTGAGAAGGCCTCAACCTACCCTTGTTGGGCTTTGAAGATAACAAAGGGGGCCATGAGCCAAAGAGTGCAGCAACCTTTAGAAGTTGAAAACAGCCCTCAGCTGACAACCAGCAAGAAAACAGGGACCTCAATCTTACAACCACAAGGAATTGAAAATTCTGCCAACAACCCAGATGACCAAGTAAATGGATTGTCCCAAGATGGGTCCAAGAGGAATGCAGCCTGTTGACATCTTGGTTTTTGCCTGGTGAAATCCATGTCATATTTCTGACCTACCAAATTATTAGATAATACGCTCATGTTGTTTTAATCTGCTATATTTGTAGTAATTTGTTATGGTAACGTTAGTGAACAAATGCAGATTGCCAACTCCTAAACCAATTTATTCAGTTACTGTCCATGAGAGAGAACCTTAAGTGACAAAGTCTGAGAGTGAATGTGGACACTCCATAGGCTTGATAAATACATAAGTTTAAAATTCACAGGAGAGACTGTCTTATCTTGTCAATACCATTGACAAGGGTCAACTGCAAGTCAAGCAATGGAGGACCTACCTACCAATCACAGAATGATTGAGCATAAACAAGAGGTGTGAAGATTCCCAAGAGTGGAATGAGAACTTCAAAACATCCATACTTCTTCCATATTTTTCTATTAGAGCCATTCCTATCAAATCTATCCCAAGTGAATGGGATGTGTTTATGATGGAATATAAATACTTATAAACACCAAAGATAAAAGCACAATCTCGGACTTCATGAGTAAACCCAGCAAAACGGAAGTAGTCCTGAGTACAGGCCAGAGAATGAAAAAACTGACCTCCTCAAATAGCCATGTCTGCAGCAACATGAGCAGAAGTTTCAGGGCTAAATAAAATTAAAGATGTAAACTGTCCTTTACTTTTATCTGACAGGCAGCAAATGAGGTAAATTTTCTTTTCTTTTTTAATGTGGGAATTTTTTTAATTGAGATATAATGGACATATAACTGTTATAACTGTTTAAATTTAAGGAGTAGAATATGTTGCTTTGATATGTTTATATATTGTAATATGATTACCACCATATTACAGTTCCCCCACACCCAGAGCCTTGTAACCACCATTCTACTGTTTCTACAAGTTCAACTTTTTTAGATTCTACATATAAATGAAATAATACAGCATTTGTCTGTCTATCTCACTTAACATATTGCCCTCAAGATTGCCACCAATGACAGAATCTCCTTCTTTCTCATGGTTGAATAATATTCATATATAAGTAATATATATATATATAGATATATATATATATATATTACTCATATATATATTACTCATCACATATCTTGGCCATTGTAAGTAATGTGCAATAAATATGGAATTAAGATATCCTTTTGATATCCTCTTTTCATTTCCTTTGGATATATATCCAGAAGAAAGATTGCTGGATCACATGGCAGTTATATATATAAATATTATTTTTTAATATATTTTTATTTATTTCAGAGAGGAAGAGGGAGAGATAAAAAACATCAATGATGAGAGAATCATTGATTTGCTGCCTGCTACACACCCCCTATTGGGGATCAATCCCACAACCCGGCATGTGCCCTTGACCGGAATCGAACCTGGGATCCTTCAGTCCACAGGCCAACGCTCTGTCCACTGAGCCAAACCAGCTAGGGTGGCAGTTATATTTTTTAATTGTTTTTGTTAATCCGTACCAGAGGATATTTTTTCCATTGATTTTTAAAGAGAGTGGAAGGGAAGGGGTGTGGGAGAGAGAAAGAGAGGAAGAGATGTGAGAGAAAGAGAGAAACATCAATGTGAGAGAGATACATCCATTGGTTGCCTCTAGCACTGGCCCCAACCGGGGCTGGGCTCGAACCTATAATCCAGATAGGAGCACTTGAGTGGAAATTGAACCCAAGACCCTTGGGTGTGCAGGCTGATGCTCTAACCACTGAGCTAAGCTGGCCAGGGCTATATTTTTAATTTTTTAAGGAACCTCCATACTGTTTTCCATGGTGGTTGCAGCAATTTGCATTCCCACTGCATGAGGTTCCTTTTTCTCCACATCCTTGCCAACACTCTCTTTTCTTCTTTATTATAGCCATCTAACAGATATGAGGTGATATCTCATCATGGTTTTGATTTGTGTTTCCCTGATGATTAGCAATGTTGAGCATCTTTTCATGATCCCTTTCTTAACTAGAATATTAAACTATTGAAATTTACACAGAATAAGTGGAAAAGTGCTTTTATTACACTTTATTTTTACAGAAAAAGTCTAGGTTGTTTTTTTAAGCAGAAAAGTAATCTAAACTAAATTTTAAAAGAATAAATCACTGATACAAAGCAACGAAAATAAATTGACAAATTACAAAATACAAAGGAATCCTATTTCTACTGCTGACATGCTATAGGTCCAAAACCTTTTGAAAGAATAACAATAATAGAAATGGAATTGACCCTTTCAAGTTTCACATGCCACACTGACTGTTGATATCACGTCTTTTGTTTTTGAAGGCATTAGAAAAGTAAAAGAGAATAAAATGAATATAACTTATGCCTACTTTTGCAAAATAAAGAATAAAATCTATTTTCAAGATAAGTAAAAACAAACAAAATACGAACATCCCTCCCTCTTCCCTGGGAGAGTAAGGGGACCTTTAGTCTCAGTTTTCTATGAAACTCCTCAAAGGTTCCCAGTACCTGAGATGTATTGACAGAGGGAGATCAGAATGTTTTGAGGTAAATGTCCCTTTGCTAGTGGAAAATTGCGCACACTTAATGCTGTGCTTAAGTTTAAAGAAAATGCATGGACTTTCCTAATGTAAGCGTGGGTGTTAATCTGAGGTTGAATGGGTCATGGTAATAAATTGGACATGGTACTTCATTTCATTATTCATTACTGTCCCTAGAGTCTCACTTACTATACTATTACCGTACCCCCATGTAGAATGACCATGGCTACACTGACCAAGCATCCCAAATTTGCATCTGGGAACTATGGTCATCATAACCAAAGAGAACACAGAAAATGCAGAATGGGAGATAATGTGAATCCCCATTATAAATGATGTCAAAATTCCCCTGAGATTAAGATTTTACCAATGTGAAACATGGGATCCCCCTACCCCATAAAACCCCATGAAAAAATGAGTAGTTAATACTTGGGGGGAGGGGTAGGGGGGAGGGGGGAGGGGGAGAGTAGGCAATGTAATTACCTTTGACAATAGAATGCACTCTGGGCCTTTCAAGGCAAAACTGTTAGGCCTTTTATTTTTATTTTACTTCTTTTGTAGATGTGCAATCCTTTTTTAAACATTTGGTCTACATATGGATAGACCTGAGATTTTAAATGGCCTAATGAGCCTCAGACAGACTTCTAAGTAACACTCATGAATAAGCCAAAGAGAGTGTTTCAGATGCTAACATTTACTGTACAAAAACAATTTTTTTCTGTTTGCTGATTTTTATCTCCTTTTAAAAAGTTAACACTTTTTGAACATAATATATCCTAAATTTTTTGCGGGTGTTAAACAGCTGACTTTAATTTTTTAAAGAACCAAATCTTTCTATTACCAAACCCCCCAAAAAAGAAAAATAGCTCTATTTATTTAGGTTATTTTGACAATAAGTCTTTTCTTTTTATTCTGTCGTTAGGAAAAGGTTGCATCTCTCTGTAAAAATAAACTTTCTGTATGTCCACATGTAGACTTGCTCCTTAAAAAGCTGAAGGGTCCAAAATGTGACATTACCTTCTCATTTTTTTCTAACCCTCTAATTTAATATGGAGAAATACATATTAACAATATTGGTTTTAAAATAAAATAGTATATCTTTCTATTAATGGCACAAAATGCTATGGTATGGGAAATGGCTTTAAGTTAAGGCATTGTCTAGACTAGATATGAAATTCCTATCATGAGAGAATATTTGAGTGAGAAGAGACCAATTACAGAACAGAAAATGAGACTGAAGAAGGGAGGGGAAATTTAGCAAATACAACCAAATTTTAATTCATGAGGCACTTCGCTGTGGACTTGAGACTCTAACATCTGCGATTTTTTTAATTATAAAACTAGAGGCCTGGTGCACGAATTCATGCACCAGTGGGGTCCTTCAGGCCTGCAGGATTGGGCTGAAACCGGCTCTCTGACATCCCCTGAGGGGTTCTGAATTGTGAGAGGGCACAGGCCAGGCCAAGGGACCCCACCAGTGCACGATCGGGGCCGGGGAGGAACACGGGAGGTTGGCCAGCTGGGGAGGGACCATAGGAGGGATCCAGGGCATGTCTGGCCCGTCTTGCTCAGTCCCAATCAGTTGGACCCCAGCAGTAAGCTAACCTACCAGTTAGAGCGTCTGCCCCCTGGTGGTCAGTGCACGTCATAGTGACTGGTCAACAAGTCAACTGTCTGCCCCCTGGTGGTCAGTGCACATCATAGTGAGCGGTTGAGTGGCCTTAGCATATCATTAGCATATTACACTTTGGTTGAATGGACGACCAGACACTTAACATATTAGGCTTTTATTATATAGGATTTCCAATGTAACTGCTATTTTATCAACTAGGTACCTTCTGTTGTCCATGCCAGACAAAGTGTTCTCTGTTTTCATCGACCAAAACAGGGGCTAAACCATCAACACAGGAGCAAAGTGAGAAAAGTTGCCTAGAGTACTTCTCCTTTTTAATAAAGGACCTTGACTCTATTGAAGGGACTTGCATGATAAGGGCAGTTGTGTGTAGTGGATCCAACCTTGTTCAGCTTCCCAATGAGTGGTTTTTATGAGATTGTAACTTTCTTTAAAATACTCCAGCATAGATAGGAGATGTATCCACATGTGTTTTACTTTTCATCTATACCCCTGGGCTGGTCATCTGTGCCAATCATGAGTGTACCTCCCAGCAGTGGTGAGCTCACATGAGAAAAATCTCAATCAAAAGGCCAGCTACAGATACAGTTATCACAAGATAGCCTTCAATTGTCTTCACATCTAATATATACCAGGAGTTTTGCTCACTAGCATAATGAATATTGGAAATATTCTTTAATCAGTGAAATCAGGGGCTATATATATATATATATATATATATATATATATATATATATATATATATATATGATAAAAATATTGTAGAGGCATTTCTACCTTCAAATAAATAAATTTTAAAAATCTGATGAGCCTAATAGCCCAAACCCTTCAGAATGGGAGCCTGGGCTTTCTTAAGAAGTCTTGTGTCTGTCCCTGATTTGAAATATTGTTAATCACCATGATCTTGAACTATACACAGCTACCAAAGTCAACCAGAAAAAAATCTAAAAATTATGAATCATTAAATTAGCTAAGGTCCTTTTGCACTAATGGTTAGGGGATTTTCCTAAGAAACAAATTGGTTAGAGTGTGGGGTTAACTAGATCAAATTATCTTTATTTTCTTCATGTAAGAAAAAATATCTATATTAAAGTCCAAAACTTTATTCAAAATGTCATAGTTCCTATAGTATGTATACCATATAAGCACACCATCTCTGGGAAAGTAATTCATGCCACTCTGTTATTGTCATGGAATTTTTCTCATGATTTTGTTAAAAATCACCCAGACATGTCTGGCTTTTTTTTTTTTTTTTTCTATTTTTTCAGTGCATATACTGAGGACAGAATGCAGGATATGCCATGAATACCTTATTCATGCCAATTTTCTTTCTTTTGGTGACTGGTAATTCAGAGAAAATTTTTCTGGTGAAGTGAGAGAGTGTGGATAATTATTTATTGACAGCTAAATACAAGTCTAGATTGAGCATCTTCTTTACTTCAGCACCACATTCTTTCACTCCTACCCTGAACAGGAAGCATGGAAAGCTGTAAAAATGTCACCATGGCTGCCAACGAAACACCATGTGAGGCAGAAGGTAAAATAGAAACAGTACCGTCGATCTTTGTTGCTGTGGTAGCCAGCCTCCAAGATGGAAACTGATGATCCTTACCTTCTAGTACTCAGGAGCTGTGTGGTTTCCTCCCATATTGTATAGGGATGACCAGCGTGACCACTGGAATGCTACAGAAGTAGTGGTGTATGAACTCTTAGAATAGGTCATCAAAGATGTCTGAGGCTCCTTCTTTGAACTCTTGAATTCTTTGCTCTGTGGGAAACCAGTCGCCATGCTCTGTGGACAGGCTTTCTGCAGAGGAACTGAAGCCCCCCACCAAAAGCCAGCACCAAATGGCCAGCCCTGTCTATGGGCCACCTTGGAAGCAGACCTTGCACCCCAGTCAAGCCTGCAGATGACTGCATCTGAGACCAACAAGTCTCTACAAGCTCATGATATACTTCAAAACTCCCATCTAAGTTGCTCCTGAATTCTGACCTACACACCAACTGTGAAAGATAATAAACCATTATCACTATATTTTGGGGTAATTTATATAGCAACAGATAACTAATACAGCTGCTCACCCAACAGTGTTTTCAACTCCATTCTCTTTTTTGACTATCTCCTACTATAGAGATTTTAAAAAGATACTGATGTTTTTATTAGCCTCCCTTGAATCAGAAGTGGCCATGGAGGCCATTCTGACCAATGAGAGGTAAGGGAGAATCTACTAAGGGAGCTTTCTTACAGAAAGAACACATACACAAGGATAATTTACTGATACAGCTCCCCCCACCCTCATGTTTTTGCTTTGAACATTTTTATGTCATGATCTGAGGCAGCTATCTTACAGCTGAGATACAGCAAGCATGAGAATGAAAAACTAAGGGTGAGGGGTTATGGAGTAAACAGGAGAGAGCTTAGGTTCCTGATAACACTGTTGGCTAAGTGAACTTGTGCTGGCTACATCCTATCACCTGTAAGTGATTAAAACAAACCCTATTTTTATACCACTATTAGCTGGAATTTCTATTACTTGCAGCTGATAGCATTCCAAATTGATGCAGATTTTGGAATCAAGGGGAGGTGTTTTAAATAACAGATCCTAACATGTAAAATTGGCTGAGGAAAAGGGATAGGATATCAGGCTGTGAAATTCCAACTATTCCTGTTGGAAAGTGGTTCAACCTGGTTATGTGGTGATGCAGCATTTGCTTTCATTGCCGCCGTTGGGATACATGCTTGTAAAAAGAGGCAGTGTTAGGGGAAATGTAGAAAAACTGCTATGATAGCTGATTTTTACATACACTCTGTGTTGGTTTCAGAAAATTTAGAACATTCACATGGGGAAGTAAGTGACTTTTGTGGGCACTTTAGAACCTTTTTTACACAGTACATAGCACACACACACATTAAATCATCATCATTCTGAAAGCTTTGGGTTTGTATGTTTGGTTTCCTATAACAATTTTTGTGTAACAAAATAAGCAACTTCAAAACATGAGGGGTTACTCCTTTTGTCTTTTGTCTGCTTTGATAAATAATAAGTAAATTTAATTTTAAAGATGTTTTATTGATTTTTAGAGAGGAAAAGAGAGAGAGAGAGAGAGAGAGAGAGAGAGAGAGAGAGAGAGAGAGAGAGATGTAAGGGTGAAACACAGCTGACAGCTGCCTCCTGCATACCGGGGATCAAGCTGGCAAACCAGGCATATGGAATGGAACTGGACAATGCCCAACCAACTGAATCACACTGGAATGGCCAGGACACAGGTAAACATTTTTGTACATTTCGATATGTCCTTTTCCCATTTAGCCCATGAATGGGAAATAAAAACTGGCAAGCATAAGATCTCATGAAATGTATTTCACTTTTTGTCCTATGATAAAATAATAATCATTAGAAAGGTTAATAGTAAACACATATCAATCCTGTACTAAGTTTTAAAGTACATTGCATGCATTATTTTTTTTTAATCTTAACAACAGTTTTAACAGTCCCTTTGCCAAATGAAAAAACTAAGGATCCTAACAACACGATCCCAGCAGGCCTGTCCATGTAGCTCCAAAGCTTTTGCTCATATAATTATGCTGTAATGCCTCCTGATGTCTATTATTAACTAGAGGCCTGGTGCATGAAATTCGTGCACGGGGGGGGGGGGGGAGAGGTGGGGGAGGGTTCCCTCAGCCCAGCCTGCACCCTCTCCAATCTGGGACATCCCTCTCACAATCCAGGACTGCTGGCTCCCACCTGCTTGCCTACCTGCCTTCCTGATTGGTCCTAACCGCTTCTGCCTGCCAGCCTGATCATCCCCTAACCACTCCCCTGCCAGCCTGATTGATGCCTAACTGCTTCCCTGCCAGCCTGTTTGCCCCTAACTGCCCTCCCCTGCAGGCCTTAGACGTGAGACCTCTGGAGGGGATGATATTTCACCTAGAGCAAAGTAAGGAAGATTTCACCGAAAAGGTGGGGAATAATTCACCGTATAGGCAAGGGAAATTCACAGCATGCAAAGCCCATGATCAGCTGCAGAAGTCGAGATCTGTAAGTAGGGTGGGAATGTCTTTTTCAGCCAGGCTAATGGGGAAGAATTAGGTTATAAAGTAAACTTTATTATAGATTTTTTGTTTGCATGCTTAAGGAATGTGGTTTCTTGTTCAAATTAAAATCTTAATTTGTATTTGGAATCTAAAATCTGTAATAAGAAATGAAACCCTGCTGCTGAAACCACCTCTGGTGCGAAGAAATTTAAAGGTGGCAGGAGAGGGCAGGGCTATCCACTCTCCCGCAATGAGATTAAAGTTTTGTTTAAAAATTATAGAAGAACTCACAGGGAAATGCAAAATTTGGCCAAACTGGGTGCTAGCAATTACTTTGGAAAGCAAAAAAGAAAGAAAAAATTTAAGATCTGTCTTTATCTATTAAGCATGAAAAGATACGCAGCCAGATCTGTTACTGAAAACTTCCTCCAGAGCAAGCAGGATGTGGGGGAAGGGAGACAAGTGGCAATCCAATATGGAAGGCCACTCTTCCAGTATACTAATTTAAAGTCTCCTTTCTGGCCATGAAAAAGTCTTCACGCCTTAAAAATTTAGAAATGTGTCTGGGATATCTGTGAACTTGTAAAGGGAAAAGCTAATTTAAGACAAAATGTGCACATGGTGTGATTTCGGATATTAGATAGGTCTTGAACTGGACTTGAGTCTTTACAAGGGCTACAGAAATGAAAAACCCAAGACTGTTTTTTTCCTAAGAAAAATGGCGGATTTGACCAAAAAGAAAGAAATTCAAGCTAGTTCCAGCAACAGGATTCGCATTTCCATAATAAAAAGTAGTTTTTAAAATGCTAATGAAGGGTATTAAAAAGCTAACTTTTAAGGCCTTCAAGAAAATCAGTGAATTGTGTTACAAAAGAATTTATCCAAAGTAAATGCCTTAAAATAATTGAAATTGGGACTCAAAACTGTTGGACATTAAAATTGGGACTCAAAACTGTTGGACATTGAAATTGGAACTCAAGGAACTGTTGGCCCAGAAAGAAACTTACTAAAGATGGATTCATTTGCCTCTCAGCATAACCATAATTGCTTATCTCATTTTTGTTCTCATATGTTTATTTCTAGTCTGCAGATGCGGAATGAAGAGTCTTAAGAGGACTCGAACCCTTCAGGCAGCATTCACCATGCAAGATTTATTAAAGAAAAGAAACGGGGGAAATGTTGGAAGCCACCCATTGTCTTCACTAGCAGAGAGGTGTGGACAAGGAACACGGAAGACTGGTCAACCTTGAAGCTCTGAAAGGTCAGAGCCAACCACCCACTGTTTAGTTGAGACAATGGTAGCTAAAGCAACATCCACCTTTTAGTTTTATGTAAATCTTTACTGATGGGCTCATTGGAATTGCCTGCCTAAGGGCTATGGGTGTATCCCAAAACCTAAATAAAAGGGATCACTAGGCCAGAGCAAAGCGGAGTCCTTCCCCTTGAGTTGGGCTTCCGCCTGGCCCCCAATATTTCCAAATTAATATTTTCTAGTCTCTTTCATTTGTGTGCAGCCTCCTCCAGAGCCCGAACCCTGAAACTGAACCCTGAACCACCTGGGACGTGTGGGGGGGGGACACTCGCACCTGGTCACCTCTAACTGCCCTCCCCTGCAGGCCTGGGTCCCCCCCAACTGCCCTACCCTGCAGGCCCAGTCACCTCCAACTTCCCTCCTCTGCCGGCCTGGTCACCCCTAACTGCCCTCCCCTGCAGGTTTGATCACCCCCAACTGCCCTCCCTTGCAGACCTGGTCCCTCCCTGCTGGCCATCTTTTGGCAGCCATCTTGTGTCCACATGGGGGCAGCCATCTTGTGTGTTGGAGTGATGGTCAATTTGCATATTACTCTTTTATTAGATAGGATAGAGGCCTGGTGCATGGGTAGGAGCCAGCTGGTTTGCCCTGAAGAGTGTCCCAGATCAGGGTGGGGGTTCCCTTGGGGCATGGGGCAGCCTGGGCGAGGGGCCTGTGGTGATTTGCAGGCCAGCCATGCCCCACAGCGACCCAAGCGGAGGCCCTAGTATCTGGGACTTATTTATCTCCTATAATTGAAACTTTGTAGCCTTGAGCAGAGCCAAGCCTCCTGCTTGCTCTGTGGCCGCAGCCATTTTTGTTGGGATTTATTTATCTTCTATAATTGAATCTTTGTAGCCTTGAGTGGAGGCCTGTGCCTGCCAGGGCAGGTGGAAAGCTTGGCTTCCTCCATTGCCAGGGAAACCCAAGCCTCCTGCTCTCTCCATGGCCACAGCCATCTTGGTTGGGTTAATTTGCATACTCGCTCCTGATTGGCTGGTGGGCATGGCTTGTGGTATAGTGGAGTGATGGTTAATTTGCATAGTACTCTTTTATAAGGTAGGATTATATATTTTGAATATTCCTCAATGTTGTCTATTCCCAGATGTGACTAGCCTCTGCCTCCTCACTAGTCACCCTGGCTGTCCTCAAATCTGATGGCAGCCACTGTATCTTTCTCAAGTCTAAACTGGTTCATGTTTATACATTGTTGTTTAAATAACTAAGTCAAAACTCCATGATAGGACACTTCTGAGTTTTGTGTCATTCACCCATCACTTGCTACCTAGTCCCAACTCTCAGCATGCCTCCCTGTTTTGACACCTCCTTCTATCTCCTAACTCTCACTGCTCATTTGATGTCCTATCCATACCAAATTGCTCCCACTTCCTTATGCTTTTTCAGTCCCAGACTTTTGCAGCCTGAGCCTGCTCTACTTAGACCATTTTGTCAGATTCTTTTGACCTTGCTCACTCCCACCCTTCCTTCATCTTAGAGATCACTTTAGAAACACCTTGAGCACCTATAAATTTCAGTCCCCACTGTTTTGTCTTAATCTCTCTTAGCTTAACTATATAAATAATTTTCATCATTGTGCTCCCAGTGTTCAGTATAGGTTTAATGCATTCAGTCTTTCAAAAAGGCTTGAAAGTCACTAATCATTCGAGAGATGCAAATTAAACAAAAATGAGGTATCACCTCACACTTGTCAAAATTCCTATCATCAACAAATCAACAAAGGACAGTTGGCAAGAATGTGGAGAAAAGGCAATCCTAATATATTGCTGGTGGGAATGCAGTCTGGTGCAGCCACTGTGGAAAACAGCATGGAGTTTCATCAAAAAATTAAAAATGGAACTGCCATTTGACCCAGTGATCCCATTTCTAGGAATATATCCTAAGAATCCCAAACACCAATCAGATAGAATACATGCACTCCTATGTTCATAGCAGCACAATTTACAATAGCTAAGATTTGGAAACAGCCCAAATGCCCATCAGTAGTTCAGTGGATAAAAAGATGTGGTACATCTACACAATTGAATACTATGCAGCTATAAAAAAGAAGGAACTTTTACCATTTGCAACAGCATGGATGGACCTGGAGAGTATTATGCTAAGTGAAATAAGCCAGTCAGAGAAAGATAAGTATCAGATGTGGAATCTAATGAACAAAATAAACTGATGAACAAAATAGATCCAGAGACACAGAACCATGGAAACATGGAATAGACTGACGAATTTCAGAGGGAAGAAGGAGGGTTAGTGTGTGTGTGTTGCGGGGTGGGGGGGGGGGAGGATTAATTGGGGAACTTATATGCATATATGCATAGACCATGGACACAGACAATAGTGTGATGAGGCTTGAAAGAGGCAAGTATGGGGTGGGGGGGGCAGGTTATAAAAAAAAGGGGGGGGCATCTGTAATACTTTCAACAATAAAGATAAATTTTAAAAAATAAATAAAATAAAAGTAAGTAATATTTTTGCATAAGTATTTTTCCCACAAATTTTTTGCAATATGTATGTATTACATTAATAAGCAGGAAAAGGAAAATAATCTTATTTTTTAAAGAATTTTCCTAATTATAAATTAAAACAAAATCAATAACATTGATCAGTTATTTATCTATAGCATGAAGATAATAATAATTACTGCAGTATGAAGATAAAGTAGTACACTAATAATTTTTTCATTATTTTGACATTATGCTGAAATCTTTATTAATGTCAGTTTAAGTACTAAAATATTTCTGTTTTCTATATATAGAAACCAAGACTACTCCCCATTTGAGATTTTCAGTCATAAATTTGAAGTGAGTCCAGTCAATAAAGCTGTACTTTTATTTTTATTTATTGATTTGAGAGAGAGAGAGAGAAACATCGATTTGTTGCTCCACTCATTTATGTATTCATTGGTTGATTCTTATATGTGCCTTGATTGGGGATTGAACCTGCACCTTTGCATAACTGGACAACACTCTAAATAAGTGAGTCACCCAGTCAGGGCTATATGTTTTTTCATTAGCAATGTTCAGCTGTACAAATACAGGTCTGACATAAGTAGATAGTTGGTTTTTACCAGACTCAGGTTGTACCAGTAAATACTATAAAAGCAGAGAAAAGCAAGAAACATGAGATTGTAAGCAAGATTATGTATAGTACTTGACAATGAAATGTAGGTCAGGGGAAAGGAAAAAATGGCGACGGAATAGAGTCGGGTTTGGAGTCTGTTCCTGGGGCGGAGAGTCGGAGCAGCAGAGGCTCGCAGAGGGAGTGTATGTGGGCAAGCCAAGGGACAGCTAAACTCCAGGAGAAGGCGGGGGAGTGCTGGGCAGTGTTCCTCTGACCGCGCAGCACCCACAGGGGCTGGGTCCCCTCCTGGAGCTGCGGGCTCGCCGGGCGCCTCGCCATCTTGCAAGGAAAGGAGGATTTTAGTGGAAACCTGACTTTCTGCGACAACTGCAAACACTGAACTGCTGGGAGCACCAGACCACCGGTCCCCTATCAGCGCAAACATTTGGATTCAAAGAAACTCTTCACTGCACCACGGAAAGGTCAGATTTTGTCTGAAATAAGCTGCGGTTTCTGATCCCCGCGGTGGGTGAGGGAGGCGCTGGGTGAGGGAAGCGCGGCAGCCGCAGGACCGCAGGAGCCGGGAGGTCTGTGCCTAGAAAAATCAGCGGCAGTTGGAACTGCCGTGATCCGTGAATGAGGAGGGGGGTCTTCTGAGCTGCTAACAGAAGTGACCTCTTGAAAGCAACTCATTTTAATCTGACGAGGAGGGTCAGACTAAGAATTTTCAAAGGAGTGCAGGCTCCTTAGTCTGGGGCACAGACCCACGGTCCGCACACCTGGGCTCTTTCCGACTCTGATTGCTAAGCCCAATACAGAGGCAAACCCAGGTGGAAACCCTGAAAGACTGCAGGGGGAAGGTGTTTTTTCGGAACCTGGGGCCAGAGCTGCGTGTGACCATCAGAGAGGCAGCTCTGAGGCGCACATCTCCACAAACCGGTAGTGAGTGCCATAGAAGGGGAAAAAAAAAAAAAAAGAAAAAAGAGCTAGAGAGGCCCGGAAGTCAATTCAGAAACACTGCCACCCAGGGGCTGAAACGCTAATTGTCTCTGGTGTAATCAAAAATAAATACGAGAAATTGAGATAGGGCTGGCTTAAAAAGCAGGACTGGCTTCCAACACTGAGGAGCCCTGGAATGAAGCTGAACTGAAATACCGCCCAGACTGGGAAAAAGGCGTACCAAACAGAATAATAGAGGAAGTGAATGACAGCCGCTACTGCACATTTTAGTCTTCCTATTTTTTAATTTTCAATTCTTTTTTCAATTTTTTAAATTTTTTATTCTCATATTTTTTTATTTTCATTTTTTGCATCTTTTACTTAAGAAACTAATATTTTTTTCTTTTTCCTCACTTGATTTTCACCTTTTTAATTATTACATTTTTATTTTCAATCAGCACTATTACTACTATTATTTTACTTTTTTTTTTTTTTTTTTTTAATGTCATTTGATTTTCTCTTTCTTTTATTTTTGGATTAGTGTCCTACATTCGATTTGCATCTTTCCCTTACAATCGCTTTACCCTATCTCAAAGCTAACATTATGCCATCACTCTCCTAACCTTTCCCCTTTTGGTCCCAGTTTATCTTAACCCTTTCTGGCTTTAGATTTTCCCTACTTTTTCAGTTTACTCCCTGCTAAAACTTCACCCTACTTATATATCTAATTCCCAACCCCCTGCTCCAAATCCATACAAACCTCTCTCTACGCTACCTTTAAAAAATTATTTTTCTCTCGGGCCTTTTGTTGTTGTTTGCTTGAATGTTGATTAGATTGAATTTTTATGCTTTTTTATGAGATTGTTTAGATTATTCTTTTTGTTGGTTTGGTTGGTTCTTTTGTTTGCTTTGTTTTTGTTTGTTTTTTACTTTTGTTTTCCCTTGCCTCACTTGATATTAGCTGCTGTTGCAGTTTGTATTAATCTCCAGGCTCGTGTTGCTGGAATTTGCTGGGAATAGTGGTTGTTCTAGTGGAGTTTACTCCCCATATATATAGTTTGTTCCCCTTTTCTCTCTTAGTATCATTCTTGTCTCTCTTACTTTTTTTTTCTTTTCTTTTTCTTTTCTGTTATTTCTTTTCTTTCTTTCGGCTCTTTTCCCAAGTTCAGATTCACACTCTTTGTTGTTGTTTTTTTCTTCGTTGTTGTTCTTTCTTTTTACTCTCCCTCTTCCACTCCTATTCCCTAATTTGTCTTTCTCTGGTGGTTACCTTTATTGGAGGTTATTAATATCGTGAATACAATTCTGTTCAGTGCCTTATCTGTTGTGCCTGGTTGTGTTGTATTTTATACCTTTAAATCAACGCCAGAGAGAGAAATCTATATAACCAGACATCCGGAGAAGAGAGACCATGGGGAGACAAAGAAACAGCCCCCACAGGAAAGAGAAGCAGGCATCACCAGAAAAGGAAGTAAACGATTTAGAGGCAAACAACCTATCAGAGAAAGAATTCAGAGAAATGGTCATAAAGTGGCTGAAAAGGATGGAAGACAAATTCGACAATATGAGTAAGAACCAAGAAGAAATGAAGAAGAACCAAGAAGAAATGAAAAGTGACATCGCTGCTGTAAAGAACTCAATAGAAAGCATCAAGAGTAGACTAGATGAAGCAGAGGACCGCATAAGTGAGCTAGAAGACAAGATGGAAAAAAATACCCAATCACAACAGCTTCTAGAAACAAAAATTAGAAAGATTGAGGAGAGCGTAAGGGAACTTCGGGACAATACAAAACAAAACAACATCAGGATAATAGGGGTGCCAGAAGGAAAGGAAACTGAGCAAGGAATAGAAAACCTGTTTGAAGAAATAATAACAGAAAACTTCCCTGATATAGGGAAGAAAAAACCCACACAAATCCAAGAAGCTCACAGAGTTCCAAGCAAAATGAACCCCAAAAGACCGACGCCAAGGCACATTATAGTTAAGTTGGCAAACACCAATGAAATGTAGGTCAGTAGGCAGGGAAGTGAAGGTACAAGGAGAATGATGAATAGTTGAAAAGAGACACAGCTAAGAATTTGTGGGAGAGTTCTTGGAAAGTTAGAAGCCAGAATAAATGAGTTAGGAATATAGTAGGTGATGGTCATTCTGGGTTGTCTTTTCCAAATTGAGTTTTCTGAGGTGACACGTCACTGATTCTAACACCTAAGATATTACTACCTGAGTAAGTTGCCAACATATGGAGAAGATCATCCAAGCCAAAAAGCTCAGAGAACCAGGAGCCTGGCTATTGTTTTGTTTGCATTGTCTACTTGTATGTGGAAATTGCTAGAATGAAAAGTAAAGCAGTCGAGAGTGAAACAGATGATAATAAGAAGGGCCTTGGGTAGTAAAATCTAATGGCATGCACATCAAAGACAGAAGAAGAAAGACAATTCAGAAACAGAAAATAGGGGAAAGTGATAACAACCTGGCCTTTCAGCCCTGAGATAGGTGGACCAGCCACCATTAGAGAGGACTGCAGGAGAGGCAGTGTTTCAGCTGAGAGCCAGGTTGGGTTGAAGTTAGAGAAAGAAAGTGAAGGGAATTTTCCAATAAAAGGTTGAGAGTGTAAGGAAGTTGATGATAAGAGCTCATAATGGGGAGGTTTGGAGAGTGAGGGAGTGAAGGGTGGCAAATGGGATATGACTGAGGTGGTTACTCAGCAGTAGAAATGGGGAACTCGGATAGCAACTGAGGATGTGAAGATTGAGGGAACTGGTCTTAACGTCTGTGCACTCAGTGACTGGCAAGCTCAGGGAGGCCTGTGGCCACGTAGGCATTGTGGTCCAGGGAATGTGGTCCAATCCCTGTAGAAAGGGCTCAGTCCAGAGCACTTGCATCTATGCTCTCCTCACATGTGTCATGTTTCACACAATGCCATGTAACATTTGTAAATGCCATGCTTTGACAGCAGTGGCCGCTGTCTACCAAAGGTTCATGTTCTCCTTTCTTAGTGCAGAATGAGGAGAGGCTTCCCAACCAGGGACTATATTTCCCAGCCACCTTCTCTATCACCCTCTTTGTGAAATTAGGGGGAGGCATGAGTTAAGTTCTAGCCAATGAAATGTGAACAGAAAGTGATGACTGCCAAGTCAGGCCTAGCCCACAAACACTTCTTATACTTTCTAGCTTACCCTTTTCACTGGCTAGAAGTCAAGATCAAGGTCACACTGCAGGCCTCATATTGAATACTAGAGACCAAGTACATGAAATTCATGCATGGGCGGGACCAGGGGGGGAGGGGGAGTCCCTCAGCCCGGCCTGCACCATCTCGCAGTCTGGGAGCCCTTGGGGGATGTCTGACTTATGGCTTGAGTGGGCCTAAGC
Organism: Eptesicus fuscus; assembly: GCF_027574615.1. Classification (NCBI taxonomy): domain Eukaryota; kingdom Metazoa; phylum Chordata; class Mammalia; order Chiroptera; family Vespertilionidae; genus Eptesicus; species Eptesicus fuscus. The sequence continues at coordinate 45,122,997 of NC_072486.1, read as the reverse complement.
TGGCAGTAGGACATTCTTAGCACTGCCGCGGAGGTGGGAGAGGCTCCCAGCACCACCCCATGGCCACCGCTGCACTCGCCTGCCATGAGCCCGGCTCAGGGTGTCTGGCTGAGTGGCGTTCCCACTGCATTGAGTGTCTGCCTCCTGGTGGTCAGTGAGTGTCATAGCGACTGGTCATTCTGCTGTTCAATTTGCATATTAACCTTTTATTATATAGGAGGATGGCAGAGCCTCTCTTAGACTGAACGACTATACAGAGCAATACTCCTGGTTAGGAGACTATGTGAGAACACTGTAAACTTATGTTGAATAAGCCACTAAAATTTCAAGGTTACTTATTACAGCAGTTAAAATTACTACTTTAACCAATATAATCTATCATGTGTCTCATAATTGTAGCCAGAGACCTCTTCAAAAAATTACAACTGTAGTGTCCCTACTACTCACCAATCATTATCCCAGATTCCCCACACACCCCAGCTCATGTAAGGAAAGGACAAAAAAGAGGCAAGCAGTAAATTGTTGGTTTCGTGAGTAGTACAATATATCTAAGGAGAAGGAAAGAATGCTGGTATCCCACACCCAAAGCCAAGTGAGAAAAAAGATACATGTATGAGGTACGATGAATATGTGAATTAACTCAATGTTGAGAATCCTTTCACAATGTATACATATATCAAAACATCACATTGTACACTTTAAATATAGTACCACTTTATTTGTCAATTATACCTCAATAAAGGTGAAAAAATAAAATATCTGCCTCTGTAATTCCTCCTCCCTAACCCCAATAGATAAGTAGCTAAGTCTTAAAGAGAATGGGAAATAAGTCAGAGCTAGGCCACATACCTGTCCACTCCAAGGGAGAAGCCTAGCCTTTAGAAGGGAAAAGAGAGGGCTTTAAAATGAGTACAGGAATAAATTAATATTAGCTCTAATATTAAAATAACTGGACATTTATGGAGTCATCCCAATATGATATTAAGAGGTGAGGGTGTGGGGAGGTTCAACATAATAGAATTATAAACATTAATTTCATGCTTCTAATTTAATAATTGGTATTCCTCAATACTGTACAGAGGATATACTTCATATAGTCATTCTGACTTGTAAATATTCAAAGGTTAATAACAGAAAGGCCATACAGAAGGAATACCTAGAAGTCATAAATAGAAAAAGATGTATTAACTGAAGACTTGATACATATTCATAAAGGGACAATGTGTCTGACTGTCATTTGGGGCTTTTGAGGGTTTTGTTTGTTTTTTTAAATGTATTTTTTAAATTGATTTCGGAGAAGAAGGGAGAGAGGGAGGGAGAGAGACATCAATGATGAGAATGATGCTGAAAGCAATGATGCTGAAAGCAATCATTTCAACCCGGGCATATTGACCAGGAATCAAACCATGACCTCCTGGTTCATAGGTCAACACTCAACCCCTGAGCCATGCAGGCTGGGCAGGTCTTCTGAGTTTTTAATCGTGATGATATTGTGTAGTCGTAGATCACTGAATCCAATAGACTGGCATTATCACTTGTGAGCTACCAGAGCTTCAGAAGTCACTTATCTTCTTTGACCTTAGGTTCTTCATCTTGGAAATGAGGATTATGAAATCACTTAATGAGATTACTAATTAAATATATCAGGGCTTCACTGAACAATTGATTTAGAATATGCTCTCCTGAAAGAAAAATCTGATAACTCTAAGTTTATAAGGATGATAGGCTAATTTTTATTCATACCTTGTTGTTAATGTCAAATATAGCACAGATATGGTCCTGACACACTACTACCACAAGCAAATTATTCCTGGGCTAACAACAACAAAGGGAATTATCTCTTCCTGACCCACCAATGAATAATACATACAGATACACACACACAAAATCTATAACAGTTATATCCATATAACTGTTTTCATGAAAATTTGATTTATAGCTTGAAAGAAAAAATAGCTTTAAAGCTAAGTAACCCCTAATGTATCCTTTCCCTAAAGCCATAAACACACCTCTAGTTATCCTGTCCAAAATAAATATACCACAGCAGGTGGAGTCACAAAAATGTAAATGGTTTCAATCTTTTCTTTCATTTTAGTCTATTCCCTCAACTAAAACTTCAAACTGCAGGTGCATGCAGCATACTTCTGCTATGACAAGAGCAGTGTATCTTTGTAACCTGGGTTTTACCTAATGATGTGTGAACTAAATGTTAACTGCAGCAAAATGACTCCAAGCCAAGAAAGCCCCAGTTGAGGGTCTTGTCTGGAAGAGGGACTAAGCTACAGGAAGACACCAGAGTGGGGTTGGAACTTTGGTCCTAGGGAGATCATCATTCCTTCCTTCCTTTCCACCTCTAATGTTTTCAGGGTGTGGAAATTAAATTGGAATTTTCAGTTGCAGACATTCCACACTTTAGGATCCAAATTTGATTTTCAGTCTGAAAACTAGCATCTAAATGAGTTTGATGAGGAGTAGGTTTCAAGAAAGGTCAAACCAGTCAAAGTAAAACACTAACCAATTATTGTAGGGACATCTGGAATTGGTTATATGTGGAACAGAAGGAACAGTTTTCTTAGGACAGTTGGTTTAATTACCTTTTTAAAACAAGAAAGAGTAACCTAGGAATTCCAGCTATTCTCAAATGCAAACAGGCTAGTGAATATATTTGTTTCTTATTTCAACCAGAATCATTTGTACTATCTCCATAGTTTCTATCAGTTGTTGATTAATTGAGGCAAATTTTCTATTGTCCCTCTGAGGTGTACATTTTGCCTGGGAGATTTTGTGTGTTAAGGTCAAATCTATGTCTTTAGACTTACTGTTTCTTTAAAAAAAAAAAAGAAAAAAAAGGAGGGGGGAGATGAAAAAAAAAAAAAAAAGATGCTGTGAAAAGCATGGTTTTGGCATCAACTGACCTAGATTTTAATTTACTAGTTGTCTGACTTTGGGGATAATCGTTCTTTATCTTTCCAAATCTAGAAAATGGGAATAATTCTTATCTTTAAGTTATATGTGTTCTGATTATTATATTAAATCTATAACATATATAAAACACCTAACACTTAGGAGACTGTGTTGGTATAAAAGCATTCCACAAATGTTGGTAAAAGCAGTCTTGACTCTCCCTGTCTTTCTTCAGTCTATTCTTTGTTAGTTTATTTTTTCTAAAAGCAATATACGTTTGGCAAATATAATGAGACAGGAAGCTGTATGTACCTTACAACTTAAAATGTCAGTAGTATTGGTACCATTGTAATTTACCTAGTTATTAATAAGAGGAAAGGAGCAAAGGGAAGGCCAGGCATTATAGGCCTATTCCCTGCAAAACATAGGGGGAAGGGGGCTGAACAAAGGGAAGGCAGTAAAGTTGGGGGGATAAGCAAAGGTGCTTGTCTATCAGTCACACCTGGGAACAGAGTTCATTGGCCTGAATGGGCGTGGTTACTACAAGCAAGGGAATATTTGGGATATTTCATCCCCTTAACAAAGGAATTTGCCTTCTTGTGCTTTTGGGACCCGTGGGACTCTTGTTGCTCAGGGCTTGCTCTACTGCATTCTCCCGTGTGGCCCATGGCCATGCGACCCCTCCCCCCTACACACGGACTAATGGGCTACAACTAGCCTGATGCTGTACTGTACCCGGCTGTAACCCGGAATGGAAACTCTGGACTCTGACTCTGCTTCTAGCTTTACTGAAACCCCAGCTACACTTCTGTGACTGGACTAAGGAAAACTGAACTTTAGAAACCCAGGGATAAAATTCCACGCAAATAAAAATCACTCATTCTCCCTTATCAGTCTCAGAAAATTCTTTTTCTCAGGATATCCTAACAACTCTACCCCCAGCAGCACCCAGTGGGGAAGAGGACCCTCCCATTTTCTCTGATAACAGTATAGGACAAGAGATTAAACATATCCATAGATTTGAAAGGACTCTCCTTCGTATATCTCAGAAAAGTTTATCATTACAGTTAAAGGCATTTCATGAAATATATTTGTATGATAGTAGCAAATTGTACTTTATAATTTCACTACTACCCGTCCCTCCACTGGCCCCACCAACATAGTCAATAGTAGCATATAATAATCATCTTGATTCAGCAAAATCGGGACAATCACAGGCCCTGGGGTTAGAGTACATCCTGGACCCCAGTGTGTCATGGCCTTTGGAACCAATCTCTTTCTAACATTCAGGGTTAGCAATAGACAAGTTTGCAAACGTAATACTTTGCCTAAAATATAGAAGAGAATTCTGCTTTGCACTGAAAAAGTTTAGTATAGCTAAGAATGATGCTGAAAGCAACATTTTATTCCAGAGGAGCAGGTTATGGCCTTTCAAATGAAACAGCCAAAACATTTATATCACATTAACACCGGTGAAGGGAGAAAAGTGTGAGAGAGGATATAATTATAGTCACAAAGACACCGTGGCGTTGTTTTTATTGTCTTTCCCTTCAATTTTTCTGAGGTTTACAACACATTTCATAAAATTAATAGTAATATTGAATCCTTTCTATTTTCCCCACTTGAGTCTAGGTGCAGGAATCAATCTGTGAGGATAAGTTAGGGGACTAAGATTGGCTGTTGCTGGGACCCAGGAGATCACGGTGACATCTAAAGACGCTTGCAAAAGCACCAAATGCTACAGGCCCTACGTGGTGGAACAAGGCATCATCAGAATTATCAAAAGAAAAGAGAGTTGTTTGCCATTCTTTTTAAAACCCTAAGGATAGTTTTTAGGCACAGAGTTCGGGCCTTGGTGTGAAGCACCAGTACGGGGCAAGATAGAGTTGATACTGAAATGGCAGGCAAGGCAGGGAGCCGCCTGATGTGGTTAAACGTTTGCTCTCCTGACATTGATCTGTTTATAAACATCCCAGCTATGTGAATAATAAAGCGCCAAGCACAGGCCTCTGTCAGCCCTCCATGATCTTTCTGGTACCGGAGAGGTTCAGGGGGAGGTGTTGAGTTTTTGTGCGCTAAGGCTTGTCAAGGGCACATCAAAATGCAATAACTATAAGACAGATGGGATGGCAGATTTTGGCAGCTAACAAGGAACTTTCTCCTTATAGGATGTGCAAGCTTGTGAGTTGTACTGCAATTAGAAATATTATTTCTGCCTGAGCTCTTCTATATTTTTCATTCTCAGAAATGACAACAGCAAAAGACTATACTTCTCGCTCTCTAATATACTCTACCCATCTCCCTGCTGCTAAAGTAACTAGTATCTTAATTTAACACCTTATATTTTTTAATCAGCTCAATGCTATTCAGTGTTTATGAGATATTGATCCTTCAAGGAAAGGTCAGTAATAAATTATTTAAACTAATTCTCTTAAATTTTTTTTTCTGTGTGTGCAAACTCTCCTTTTGGTACGTTTTGTAATTGTGGTTGTGGCTGTAACCATATGTCTCCAGTAGGAAAGCAAGATCTTTCTTTGTTAACAGCTGATGTGTACTTGCTACTGTGTCACACAGGGCTCAGTAATGCTGTTAGAACAACTAAATCACTTCCACAGAAACTAATTTTAGAGTTCGGGAAGAAAAAACAGCACTACTTTATGTGAAACAATCCAATGAACCAGGTCAACCTGTTTCTCAGAGGTTAAAGGTGAGACACCCAAGGGGTAAATGGTTTCCTGAGATTTGTAGCCTACCTGGGCCAGCATTAGGAAACCGTGCCACTGAACAGGCAACTCCCAGACTATTCAGGTTGTTTAAACCATAAACAATCCTAGAAGAGAGTGGAGTGGGAACTGAAAGGGAGAAAAAAAGGAGAGGGCAATTGAACTTAGCTTTTTAAATACACTCAGGGAACATCCATTCAAGAGTTGCATCCCTCCAACCTTGCCCCCATCTTCACAGGCCATCTTTCCTCTGTGTCAGTGACTCTGTTTCTAAATCTCTCTCTCCTCATAAGGACACCAGCCAGTGGAGTTAAGGCCAACTCTAAACCAATATGACCTCATCTTAACCTGGTTATATCTGCAAAGACCCTACTTCCAATTAAGGTCACATCCACAGGTATGAGGGGTTAGGACATCAACATATCATTTAGGGGACAGACACAATTCCATAACAGCAAAATACTATTTACAAAAGGCACACCTAAAAATAATCAGAAACAACTTAAATATGTGACAATAAAGTAAGAGCCAAATTAGCATACATCTATGTAATCAAATATCCAAAACTTACTAAAAATCAAATTGTGAGTGAATAATTAATATGTGAGAAAATGTTAATGATACTGATACCATTAATAACCTGGAATATTATTAACAGGGAAGGAGAAAGGGGAAGACTAGATAATATAGGCATGCCATTTATACAGCTTTGCCAGGAAGCTGCAGTTAACATTCTCCAAGTCTATTCCCTGCAAATTGCTGGGGGAAGACACTGGACAATAGACACATGCCCAGTAGACAATAGACACATGCCCAGTTAAGGTCTGGGTGATGTGGGAATATGCTTACCTGTCAGTCACACCTGGGAGGGAGTCAGTGGCCAGAATAGGCGTGGCTTCTGCAAGGGCATGAAATCTAAGATACTCAACTCCTGAACAAAGGAAGTTCTCTCTCTCTCTTAGTACTTATGCCTTTCCCCTGACTTGAGGGGCTCTCACACTCTCCCATGTGGCCCACTACCATGTGGACTCCACACAATGAACTCACGGACTTTAACTAGCCTGATGCTACACCGGAGCGAGCTCCCCAGGGTATGCAAACTCTGCACACTAGGCTTTGCTTTTAGCTCTGCTAACACCCCAGCTGCATCTTTTTCAGGACTGGATTAGGGGAAATGGGAACCCAAGGAATGTAACTCCATGAAAATAAAGCATTTTACCACATCTCATCCTCCTGTGGGGGGCTCCGAAAATGCTCATTCCAGTAGCACCCCACTCCCATTAGCGACAGAGAAATTCTATTTCCCTTAGTAATATGATATAAAGTAAAAATATTGAAATATACATACTTAAATACATAAAACAATATAATGACCTCAAATAATCTATACAAACATATACATAGAAAAAAATCTTAGAGAAAGAACACTAAAATAGTAATAGTGGTTAACATTGGTTGGTAGAATCAGAGGTGATTTCTACTCTTATCATAATTTGCTGCACTTTCAATAGTTTCTTACAATTAAAATGATTTTTTTAGACTTTCACAGCCTGTTTGATTTAAAACAATAAAAGTAATTTTTCATACTTACCTTTCAAGAGTTGTGGACATGCTTATGTGTTCCTTATAGGACTTTAATAAAGCTTGAGGAATGTATGGGATGTGGGATAGTTGTAAGTTTAGAAGTAATGTTGAGATCACACACCAATAACCTGGGTTTACAGTTCTGGCTGCATAAACTTGGGCAAATGACCTAACCTCTATGGTGTTTCAGTGTCCTAATCTGTCAGTTTGAGGTATTTAATAGGATCCACATCAGAGCATTGTTTTAGCAAACTTTTTGCTCATATAATCAACAAAAATCATACATTTCAACTGCCTTTTACTTACAATTTGGCCAGCAATTTCATGCAGCGTGCCTGATAGCAGCTGTAGAAATAGAATTGGTGCCTTCTAAACATTCCACATATACTATATTCTGATTGTGTCCCCTGAAATACAGTATGATAACTTTATGATGCACGAGACACAGAGGTCATAAAGTGACCAAATGGGAATTGGATAGTTGTTCCAGCTCCTCCTCTACCAAATAGTAAGTCTGATATACTTCCGGTATTATTTGCTATCCTTTGAGTTCCCTGAATTATAATGATTTAAAGTTACAGTCTTTCAGTAACTTGTCCATCCCCCCACCCCGCCTCCCAGTGAAAGAGACCACAGAGGGTGCTGAGGTCCTGATATTATTAGTTCCTATCTGTTCCTGCCTTGTCCTGTCAAGCTGCAGGTGTGGAGGCCTGTGACCTTCAAGTGCAACCAGCCCAGCCAGCGGAACCCTGGGCAGTGTGTTCTGAGTAACCTCCCCAAGATCAAGATAGTCTGGGATTTTCCCACTGTACAACTCTGCTGGCAAGTGTGTCTGATTTCTGAGTCAGTATCGCCATCCTGCTCACCCTGACCCACACTGGGTTAAGTGATTCAGTCCAATAACAAATATTCATTGATTACAAGGCCTTGTACTGGATGCTGAACAAAATAGCACCTGCCCTCCTGAAGCTTAGTGAATTAAAGGACTAAACAAATGCAGAATTGTACACTGTGCTAAGCATCATGAAGGAACTACTAGGGCACAGCGATGGGAAAAAAGAGGAAGAGATGGTCTAGGTAGATTGGGTAGTCAGAGAAGGCCCCTTGGAGAAGGTGACAATTAATTAAAAACCCGAAGGATTAAGATTAGCAGGGATGGGGGCTGGCTGGCCTGCAAGAGAGCCATATAAGGCCCGAGTAATCATTTGGTCTGGCCCTGCCAAGGCATTAGGGGTGAGTTAATTAAATGCTTGACCAAATATAGCAGGCTAATTTTTTTGTTTTTTGTTTAAAATAATACATATGTCTCCTTTTTCCCCCATTGATCCCTACCCAGCCACCCCTACCTCCCAGGACCAGCCCCCACTGCCCCAGTGTCCGTGTCCATTGGTTATGCTTATATGCTGCATACAAGTCCTTTGGTTGATCTCTTAATACCCCCCACACCCTCCCCTGCCTTCCCTCTGAGGTTTGATGGTCTGTTCGATGCTTCTCTGTCTCTGGATCTGTTTTTGTTCATCAGTTTATGTTGTTCAGGCTAATTTTTAAGTTGATAATTTTGTATTTTGCATGAATGATATTATAAACATCCAAATGGCCCAAGACAGAAAAAGGTTTCCCTACCCCTGGATTAGAGGGACAGGCTAGGCAAGGGGCCAGGGGAGGGGCAGGGAGTGGCCCCAGTGAGGGAATACTGTACGAAGCTCTAGACAAATTCAAATAATGGAAATGAAGCCAGTAAAGTGGTGCAGGGGAGGGAGGAAAGAAATAAGAAATAAATGTTGATCCTTTTTAATTGCACTGAGAAGGCATTGATTGACAGATTTTAAGCAGAAGAACAACAGTTGTTCAAATTATGTTTTTATAAGATTGGCTGCATTCTGGAAAAACAGACCAACAATAAAAAGGAATAAAAATGGGGAGACTAGTAAAGAGGTGATGAAGAGTTCCAGGTGAAGTGTAGTGGGGCCTTGAACTAGTGTGGAGGCAGAGAATCGGATGCATTTGAGTACTCTGTTGGGTGAGACATGATTGAGCTAGCTAGCTACTGCACTGTTTATGGGAAAGAGGAAGGGACCAAGGGTCACTGCCAGGAGTCTTGCTTGAGCAAATGACTGTATGATAGAGCCATTGATTGAGGTAAGGACAGACTTAGAGAAAATCTTGCTGAGGGGCTGGTGGTGGAAGAATTGAAAATGGGGGTAAGAGCTTGGTTTTCCAAATGCAGTATTTTGAAATATTTGAGCATCTATTATCAGAATGGAGATGAACTGAGATATGGTGTCTGTGCTAGAGATAAATATATCAAAGTTGGACAGTGTTGGAAATGGCCAGACCTGGGGAAGCAGTTCCCACTTAGACTCAGCCTTGGCCTGAACCCCAACATGACTGGTTGAGGGACTGACTTCCCATCCACTCCTCCTCATGGGGATGGAGGCCCTGCAGTAGAGTGAGTTCTACCCTTGGATCCTGCTGAGACTCATCTGTCTAACCCTTTGTACTCGGATGTCGAGTCTGACTCGACACGGTTAGCAGTAGAATAAAGGAATCGAAAAAAGCAAGCGAGTGCAAAGGGTTTAATACCCGGACTGAAATGACCTAAAGATTCCCTTCCAGGCTTTTAGACCCCAGATCTGCTTCCTGTGATTGGAATCCAGCCTGTACTGAACCATGCACTTGCATTGGTTGTTGTTAATCCTCAACTGAGGATATTTTTTTCCCATTGATTTGTAGAGAGAGTGGAAGTGAGGGGGGGGGGGGCAGAGAGACAGAAACATCAATGTGAGAGAGACACATCAATTGGTTGCCTTCCGCACATACCCCGGTAGGCAATGAACCTGCAACCCAGGTACGGGCCATTGACAGGGAATAGAACCCGCAACCCTTCAGTGCGTGGACCAACGTTCTACCACTGAGCCACACCAGCCAGGGCACCATGCACTTGTATTTTAAATGAGTCTTAGTGGAAAGGCAGTGTCTCTCCACAGAAGACAAATCAGTGTTTCAGGGAGGTGATGTTGGAAAAATCTTGGGAGCCCTAGGGTTCCCCTAGGAGCGTCCTCTCACTTGCCCTCCAAAGCAAAGGCTCCCTGGTCTTTTCCAACTCCCTACATGGTGGGAGGGCATTTTAGGAAGAGAAGCCAATAGGAGGGAAGGTAGAGGGTTGAGCTGCAGGCTATGTGGGAGCCACCAGCACTTCAGTGGCCCTCTATACTAAGGAAGGTGCTGACTAAGTAGATGGATAGGGACAATGCAGAACAGCAGCACCGGCTTTTCAAATCAACACTGACTCACATCTGCTCCAATGTATTAAAAGCCCTGACTCCACTGACTCAGTCAGCTGTAGTACATTTCACAAGCCAACGGGAACGGAACACTAGTAGGTGGCAGGAGGATGGAAAGGGCAGGAGAAACATGTTGAAATGTATCATGCTTTAGGCTCTGGAGAAAGTTGAGAGAAACACAGCAACCATGCAGTTGAGGAAAAAAGTGTAAGATCTGCCTTCCTCCCGATCCAAGTGCAGAGGAGCAGATGGCCCACAAAGGGACTCGGGTGGACACCCCGAACCAGCCTGAGGAAGGCAGCACCACATGAAGTCTGCCCAATAGGGACATGACGAGACACAGGAATGTCAGGGGTGTCTTCTTGGAGTCACAAACTTCATGCCAGACTGCAAGGTTCCCTGACAGCAGGCAACTGGCAGCACCTCTGTTCGTGATGGAGCAGAGGAGAGGATCCTGAGAGTAACGGGTTGGGCATGTCTAAGCACAGAGAGCTGTGGTTGAGCTGCCTGCTCTTGTCAACCGGAAATAACTCCTTGCGTGGTTTCTTGAGGAAGGCTTTCTTATGAAAAACAGATCTACCTATGGTAGTTCACAGGGCTATGAATTAAATTAAACTACAGAGGCAATGTGAGGAAAAGCTCAGTACCAGGACAGGAGAGTGTAATCAGTAGTGACAGTGGCTCATTAATCCAGTGAGCAATCCTTGTGCACCAGCTGTGGGCACAGTCCAGGGCAAGAGAGGCAGTAAGGGGAGGAGAGACATGTAAGAGGCCAGGGTCTTAGTCTAGACATGAAAGGCACTGTTATACAGGTCAAGGGGTCTGCAGAGGGGGGAGGTCTTCTCTATACTGGGGAAATCAGGAATAAACAGCCACAGAATAAAGATTTAGTTTGTTGGAGTTTCTCCAAAGAAACTGCCCCCATCTCTCCTCACTCCTGCAGTTTCAGATCTTACTGAGAAATGGATGCAGGAGTCACATAGGGACCAATCTATCAGCTTAATCACTAGTAATGCTGGGTCAGAGAATGTGCCTAGTATGTGAGGTCACAATCAGGCTCCCCTCTTCCCCATACAAGACCCAAAATGCAGGTTTACCCTGAGGCAGAGGCACAGCCTGTCCTATGCTAGTACCACAAGGAGGAAAGAACATGTCCTGCCTGCAGACAAACTGGGCTGACAGAACCCAGAGGGGGCTGAGCCAGCAATGTAGGTTACTTTCCTTCAATTAGGCAATCAAGTTAGTCTCCCTCTCCTTTGGGAGGGGGCTGGAAGGAAGGCTGAAAGTTTCCTCCCTTCCCAATATTTCAAGGACAGATGTTTCCATTTTATGGGCCTCAGTAGGGATGCATGGAGAAGAAAATGATTCTCCTTTGTACAGGCATACGCTGTCAGATTGTACATTTTTATATTTAGAGAAAGAATTCTAATTTCTCAATGAGCTAGAAGAATGCCCAAAGATCATTAAGTCCAATGGTATTCAATTTTTTTTTCCCTGTTAGTTTTTGAACTCTTTCTTCCAATATAAAGCAAAAAGGACAAAACTGTTCTGGCTGAAAGGAACTAAAGGTAAGAGGGTGTGGGAAGCCCAGTCTTGACCCATGACGATGTCCCTCCCCTCCCCAGCTGCCCAATGACGATGTCCCTCCCCTCCCCAGCTGCCACCACTCAAAGGCAACTCAGAAGAACCCTAGGACTTTAAACTGTAGTTTTCCCAACCTCCTTCACACTGTAGTTTCCCAACCCACTGTGCTGGAATCGCACTAACCAGATTAGTTATATAACTGCCCAAACTGTGCAGCTAAGTCAGTGGTTGAGACAGGGCTACTACAATCCATCATGGTGACAAGGGTTTAAAAGCAACATAGAGCGTTTCAACTCACTTGGAAGGGACCTATGTTAATGCTGGTCTCATTTCTTTTCCTACTACCATACACACCATCGGGTAATGCCTATAGTCTTCAAGGAGGTTACATCTAGCTGGGAGTTTACACCAAAAGCATCACCAGGAAGAACCATGAATCCCAAAACTGCCACTCCAGCTGACACCAAAAGCATCACCAGGAAAAACCATGAATCCCAAAACTGCCACTCCAGCTGACCCGGAACTTTACAAAAGAGTAAATGGTTATTATCAGGATGATTTAACTGAAGAAAAGGGGACAAACTAGCAGTGCTCCCGTGGTGACCTCCAGCACTATAATTTGAATAAGGTCTCTTGGTCTCTCTTCTCCAGACAACAAAGATAACACACGTTTGTCACAATAGGCAGCTGCTAGATAGAATGCACTGCCCTGCCCTAGCCTTTCACATGAAAGGGATGGTGAAGGTGTTAAACCAGAAGGGAAAAAATGATTTGGCTACTGAAGATAGAATTAGGTTGAACCAATCTGAAATCAAATTGATATGGAATTTTTGGACTGGAACCCAGATTCTTTGTCAGCCGGAGTCGAAGAATGAATCCAGGAACAGTAGGTAGTATAGCAAAGGTGGAGATTTACTGAAGAACAAGTACAGACTCCCACGTGGTGAGAGGGAAAGCGTCCCACAGAACAGACTCCCATGTGGGGAGGGGGAAAGGGTCCCACTGAGTTCCTTTTCCCTACAGCTTATAAAGGCTGCAGATTCAGGTGCCTTAATATCCCCTCTGATTGGTCACTAGTCCCTTAGACTGGTTACTATAGTAACTCCTGGGCTCAAAGGTAAACCTTACTTGGGACAAGTGAAGTTCTCCCCCCTCCTTCCTTATTGTTTTCCTATTCCCTTTGGGCTTTCTTCTTCTCCTTCTGGATGAAAGGCTTCCTTCTCTTTATTTTGTAAATATAGACCTTTTGTTGTTCCCAGCTCCCTCATTCTATAGAAATGTACCTGTTGCAGCTTTTCAGCTCCCCTATTCTATGGAAATATACCTTCTGCTGCTCTGCAGCCCTGTGCTCCCTCCATGGTCCCTTAATTTCTAAAATTTCCTAAACCTGTCCTATTTTACCCCTAAAATTCCTGTTTCAAAATGAAACAAAAACATTGGCTCTTTCATGTTTCAACCTGTATTTCACTGGCCTGATTGATTCCCAATCAACTTGGACCTTTCAATATTCTAGGTAACATGCTTTTGTTAATGTAAGAAACATTCAAACCTGTAAAGAATTTTTGTGCGTTTATTTGAGCCAAACTGTGGACAATTGCCAGGAAGTGGAATCTCAATGGTTTGAGATAATGCTCAGGAGAATGGCAATTTTTCACCTTGTTTCATAACTTACAATCAAAGGAGGAGAAGTTAGTGGATTACATGAAATCCATTGGTTATAGATTCGGGAGGCGGGAGAAAGCAAAGAGGGGGAAACCTCTGGGATTGGATAAAAAGTAAAATGATAGACACATGCTTCTTTTACATAGGTGGGCACAGGATAGTTAACAGTTGACAATGAACACAATAACAATAACAATGAGAGAATGTGTGGTCTAGCCCTAGTGCATTGGTTGTGCCCTGAGGAATCTGCAAAAGGGAAGCTACAAGTTACCTTGATATTCCAAAGGTATGTTATCTTAGATGCAAAAAGACAATAGGCTCAGTTACCATCAAAGTTGATCTTCGTCAAGGAAGATACTGGCCTAGGACAAGACTACCCACTATAAATTGCTTTTAGTTAAAGTTTTAATTTCAGACCATCCTTGGTGGTTACTTTAGGTCTTTGAGTTTGAAAGGCCTTCCCTGAGCTTGTCAGGTTAGCGCACGGTCCCTTTTCATCCACACTTTAGTCCACACTGATCCCTGATTTTGCTTCTTAAATTAGGACTGGGACCAGAAATAATGGTGTGGCCTTCCATTTTGGGTTATATGGGTCTACTAAGGGCAAATGAGTAGGTCACAGAAATTATCTCATGGCCTCCCTCTCCATAACACTTGTTGCTATCCATTTCCCTTCCTTCTCCCCCACCCTCAGTTTATGCCCACACACTCATATCCTTCAGAGATTGTGCTGGTATCACCAAATGATTTAATACTGATGCTCAGTGCTTATAATACAGAACAACTTTCACTACTGTCAGAGGTCACAGGAGAGTGAAGAACCAGAGTTTAGTATCTCTGCATCTGATCACTGACCCTTCCCAAGAACATTATCAAATGTATGTAAGAACATACTTATTTCTAGTATCCCTCTTATAATTATATCCAGGTATGATCCCTGCAAAGCACATGCATGGTTTAAAAAACCACTCTGTGTGTCAGGGGAAATCATATTGTCACACGTTAGCAAGCTAGGATCTCACTATTACCAAACGTACTTTACAAAACAAAGTGGGGGTAAAAAAAAACCATGGGGAGGGAAATTCAAACATCAAACGGCACTGATGGGCTTATCATCATGGTGCTACATGACAGGGTGACCTCTGCAGACTGGAAATGAGGTTACATCAACAAACCTTTCACTTTAAAGTGTGAGATGAAAGAGTGCCTCCCCTAACATTTTGCAGTATTACTGGCTCAGGTTTAAAGAAAGTATGCGGCCAGGTACCCGTGTCACATTTCAATCTGTGATACTGACATGGATGTGAAAACCCAAGCCTTTGAAACTGAGCCTTTCATATGCTGAACAAAAACCTGAAATGTACTCTGCTGCAAAGACCTGAAGGATAGAAAAGGTAAGATGATGAAGGGGAAACCTTAACACATGGAACATTTCTGAATTATCCTGCCATGGACCGTCTGCTAAGGCAGAGCTTAGTGCAGATAATTGACATTGGTTTGTTTGGTTTTCCTCAATATCAAGGCTTACCTGCCTCATAAAGATCCTTAAAAAGTCAGTGATGTGTTGCCAAAGTAAGGAAAAGTATTTTACAGAACCAGCCTTAAGATCAATTCAATTATTGTCCCCCCACAATGTCACCCCACCAATAGCACTCTCTTGTCATTCATTTTAGCTAAACTGGTTTCTCTGTGGTCTCAGCAAACTCCCAAGCAACCACTGAAGAGCTGAAATATTGGATGCAAGCTTTGCTATCCCTTTACAAATGATTTTCCCTGTAATTTACCTTTTTAATCTTGCATTTTTGATCTAAAAGTTAACAAGATACCAAGCCTTACAGTTCACCCTCTGGTTTAATCAATAGGTATGTATATAGGAAATGGGGGGACTACAAGAGAGAGGATTTCCCAACTACCCATTCATCATTTTAAACAAGTCCTGCTCAGTCATGACCCTCAGATTAAGGTGGAGGAGGGATAAGAGTTACATCACAAAGGGCATTTGAACTCCTTGTAAATGGGGATAAAAGGCGATATGCTAATATCTGATGATGTAAAAATAAGTCTCCAATAGTAGAATAAAAAGATGACCTAATATTTTTAAAGCCTTGAAAACATCTCCAGCCCCCCAGGTCCTTCCTTGGCATCTGACCAGACCCTGGTCCTCTTTACCAAGAACAGAATCCCAGGATACATTACCCTTCCTAATTCTTCATAGTCTACTTCATTTGGCAAAGGAACTAAACCTAACCACAACAGTTAAAAAGAAAGGCTTAAATTCTACTATAAAATATACAAATCATGAAATGTATACAACTAACAAAAACAGTTTCATCTACTTGATGAAAAGAATTTTGGGGTGTGTGTGTGTGTGTGTGTGTGTGTGTGTGTGTGTGTGTGTAATTTGGCATTCCAGTAATGTGAAACCACTGTTTAAGGTACAAAATCATTTTTCAATCTCAGAAAACATGGTTACTAGCTGCCAAAAGTCGATCCATATAATAAGAACTATTTGCTAATGCTGAACACCTGCACTTTTATAGATAGCCTCTGAGGACAGCTGTAGCTGAGTCTTCTAGTCTACTGATACAGCAGCCAAGCAACAAGACAGAATTGTAGATAAGAATGCTTGCTAAATTATCCATGCACGCATCTCCATTGAGTCTAGGATATTTATTGGTGGACTCTGAGAGTCATTAGATCCCATAAAGAGCAAACAAAATATGTCCAGGATAAGCATCCCAGCTGCTAGAAGCTTACATCTCGAGGTGGTAGGATACACAAATCAAAACATACTAAAGGTATAAACATATATCATGCTTATGGAAGCCATGTGTAAATATTTATTTCACTTCCCATGGTAAGTTTTAGCTTTTTTGGTTTCATTGCTTGATTTTCTGATTTACTGGGTTTAATGGAAAAAGACAAGACAGCCAACAGAAGTTTAAAAGAAAGGTTCAATAAGACGGTGCAAGCATTGTTTCATATTCTTCTGAAATCAAGATCTTAAGGATAGTCTGCACATCTCACCTACATACTCAACCACAGTGACACTGAATCTCCATGGCTTTTTCACTGAAGTCATCTCTAACCAATCCAGCAGAAACCAGACAAAACTGACTTTAATAGTATCATTACAGGTAATAAAAATGATTAACTAAAAGGCTATTAAAAGCCAGAAATTGAATAAAATCATTTACAAATATTGTCTTTAATTTTTGTAACATCGTTATAAAACATGTATTATTACCCTCATTTTATGAGCAAAGAAACTGAAAATTGGAGTAATTAATATGACTGGCTCAAGTGAGCTATTGATAAGATAGTAGAATTCAAATTCAGGTCCATCTGGTTAGAGATGCTGTGGTCTTTTCTCTGTATTTATGCTTCCTCTTTTGCCAACATTCAGGTAGCACTGACTTTGCCTCGGACTATGCTAGGAATGTAGACGTTAGTGGGGTAGATGTGGTCATGCCTTCACAGTGTGCAATCTAGACAGGAAGACAGACATATTCACTGGCAGGAGAGCATGCTAGGGAACACAAGCAGAAAGCGCCCAAATGGTATAAATTCTGCAGATGCAGACCTCACAAGAAATTAGAAAAAAAATGCCTGCTGAGTAATCATGTTCATTCCCCAAACTTTAAATCATCTGACTACTCACTCAATTCAATCTTGATACCTTTATGTATCTCGATATTTCTGTTTCAATACCATACCATCCAATCAGTTTTCTTTGGTTGACTGTGATTTCAGCAGTGCCAGATAGAATAATAAAATGAAAGGTACTAGAAGAGCTCTTAAATGCAAAGAAAAGAATAATTGGCCTTACTTTCCCTTAGATTTCAAGGTTTTACAATGCCCTCCTCTATAGACATGCTCCACCTATATCTTTGAAGCAATCCATTACTGCCTCTCCCTTCACCCAGCCATGACCTTTCTATCTGCATCTCGCTTCCCCCAAAGTTTTTTCACACCCCAGGCACTGCATCCCTACTACTACATCCTGTCCCTAACGCACTCATCTTCTCTCCTCCTCCCCTACTGGCCTCTACAGCACTTTCACACACTAGGATCAAACAATCCCAAAAGCAGAAAGGACAAATTCCTATCATTCTTGGGGACTAGGTGCTCTCCTAGTACAGAAAAGGGAGACCTTTTCTAGAAGCCATCTAACGCAGTTTTCACCACATTAGGATGTGTTCAATCATTTTGATCTTGAGATTTTTCAAAAGTGGACAAAAGCAAATCTCCAAGTTAACACAAAGTACTAAATTAACCAGAACTTTTCAATATGCACATGATGAATGATCTATGCCTGCTGGATACGCTCTCACAGGAGTGACCCAGTCATACCTTCCCCTACTCTCTTCCAACAAGAAAGCAGTCAGAATGCAAGTCAATATCCGTAAAGAGAAAACCTTAAATCTATCCTAATTTCTTTTTTTCAAAATAAAGCATTCAAAAATTTCACTTAACTAGTCGGTAAGCAATTATCTATGCTTTACAGTACAACTCACCATCTGAGGTACTGTGGTTACAAATGTGCTATCAAAAATATCTGCATGATGTTTGAAGACAATGGCTTATAGCCTTCTAAAGGCAACTGACTTTTACTTTTAAAGCAAATTCCTTTTCAACAGAGGAAAGCTTTTTTATGGCATAGTATCTGAGGTCATGAGTAGGTCTGATAAAATTCCCCACATATGTATGTGCAAGTATATAAACTCCGTGGCATTTTCTGAAAAGTTCAAACATTATTACCACACATCACTAGTAATGATATCAAATACTTCCAAATACACAATGAAAGTCAGAAAGTGAAACACTGCAACACCAAGCCCAATGCTTTCCTTTCCCATTGGTTGATTGTGTTAAATTTACATCTACTAACCCTTTCCTTTTAAAGAATCTTCCAAACACCACATCACATTCTCAAAGGAGTATATTTATGCTCTTAGCATAATAATCATTTGTTAGCATAAAAATGTTGTTGCTGTTATAAAACTAAGAAGCCACAGAGTTAAATATATTAGAACACTTGTCAGGATTCTCAATTAGTGGCAAAACATGAGTTAAAGCTCTGTCAATCCTCATGAAGGACCAGCACTGAAATGGAGAGAGCCCAGTTCCTAAGGCTAGTGAGCCATGTGCTGTGGTAGTTTGCAGACTAAGGTCTGATGTAAAAGAATCAGCAACATATATGCCAGAAACACATTTCTGTTCTTTGGACTGGCCAGGGTCTGTGCCATACAAAATGATTGATTCCAGGGCTGAGTGCACCCAGTTCACTATTAAACAATTCTAGTTTTCAGAGATGCTGGTCCCTGTATCTTAGCCACATTTCTACTTGATATCTTAGTGACTCACTTCTAATGAATAGAATGAGGCAAGAGTGGCACTGGGTGACTTCACGACTAGGTGACAAAGGCCATACAGCTTCCACCTGGCCTCTTATCTCTCATCTCACCCTTGGAACACGGCCACTATACTGTGAGGAAGCCAAGCAGCCACATGGAAAGGTCAAGTGTAGGTAATCTGGCTGCAGCCCCAGCAGAGGACCCAGCCGATAGCCAGCATCAAGCACCAGACATCTGAGTGAGCCTTTAGATAATTCCAGGCCCCAGCACTGGAGCCACACCAGCTGACACCCAGTGAAACAGAGGCAAGTAGACTTCATCAAGCCCTCCCCAAATTTCAGATTCATGAACAAGATAGTTGCTGTCATCATTTTATATCACTAAATTTTGAGGTATTTTATTATGTACCAATAGATCATTGAAATATCAACTAATCAAGATGAATGCAAGCCAGTACATCACTCAGGTTTTTATCAGTTGAATATCAGCCCGCTGACTATTCCATAAAATAGATAAGCAAAAAAATCAGAACCCCACTCTAGGGCATCCTGGAGACAAGATGGCTTTGGAATATTCAAGTAAGTAACTTCTTAGTAACTTAGAACAAAGTTAAGGCAGGAAGGAATCAGCAGTCTTCATTTATATATATATGTGTGAGTATATATGTATATATATATATGTGTGTGTGTGTGTATGTGTGTGTGTGTGTATGTGTGTATGTGTATGTGTATATATATATATGTATAGATGTATAATTATTGATTTCAGAGAGGAAAGGAGAGGGGGAGAGAGAGATAGAAGCATCAACAATGAGCAAGAATCATTGATCGGATGCCTCCTGCATGCCACCTACTGAGGATCAAGCCTGCAACCCAGGCATGTGCCCTGACAGGGAATCAAACCTGATTCATAGGTCAATGCTCAACCACTGAGTCATGCAGGCCTGGCAAAGAATCAACCTTCTTGAATCAACTAGTTATACTTGAGTTTCTGTACAATAGCAAGTAATATTCATACCTTGGGAGAAAATTAGAAAATACTTAATTGGGCATTGGGTATTGATGGGTACATGTAAAATCAATTATGAGAAAACGTGTTTAATCCACTGGCAAAATCAGTGTGTTTCTCCTTGATAAGAAAAAAGCACAAATTTTGGCTATTTTAACTACTTGCTCCTTCACTTAATAAATAATGGAGATAAAAATAAGTTAATAGGAGATCTTAGTAGAAAAAATAAACAATAATGCAGCAGGCTGTGTTTTGGCAACAATAGGACTGAAAGAAAAAAAGATAATGTTTCAAATATTACTTTAAAGCTCCAATAAAATGTGTTTACAAGCAGATTTTTTTGTTTTGTGTCAATTTAATCTGATTAGCACTTTGTGCTTTTTCTGGCTGAGAACATATGGCTTTCTTCAGTTCTAGGAAATTCTTAGCTGTTATCTGTTCTATATTTTCTTCATTCTCTCCTTCTATAAATCCTGTTAGAAATATATTTCAATGTTTCAATTCATCCTCCAACTCTTTTCTTTTATGTTTTTATATCTTCCTTTTCTTTCCTTCCCTTTCTTTCTTTTCTTCCTTCCTTCCTTTTCTCTCTCTCTCTCTCTCTCTCTCTCTCTCTCTCTCTCTCTCTCTCTCTCTCTCTTTTGTTCTCCCTTCTTTCTTTCCTGTAACAGTTGGTGTAATTTAGTTCTATTTTTCATTTCAAGTAACTATCACTTCAATTGTGTCCAATCTATTATTTATCCTCTTTATTAGTCATTTTTTTCAATTTTTAATCTACATGTAAAATTCATTTGCAAGATTTCTAATGAATTGTTAGCATATTCATTCATACTTGTTTCAAATTTTTTTTATTTGCAGAATACCAGTTCCATTTTTTATCCTTTCAAAGATTTATAAATTAATTTTATTGAAACCATTTTACAAATGATTATTTCTAGTTCCTCAAGTATAATTCTTCCAACTTGATGGGTATACTGGCTATCTTTTATTGTCTTGAATTTTCACATGTGTTTTTAAATCTGGGCTTGTGAGTTTTTCTTGCCAAGGAAATTGTGTTTGTTTTGTTTCTTTATTTTTAGCTCTTCCTAAACTCGCCTCCATATAGTGTGCAGTATTATTACCTCAGCCTGACCTGAGAGCCTGCAGCTCAGGTACTACACTAGAAAATTGGGACCTTGCATAATGGGGAAACCATAGTCCAGCCCCCATGTTTGCAAATGGAGGTTTTATTGGAAAATCCACTGGAATGAGCAAGGAGCTCTGCTTCTGCTCCCGCCAGGTCATTTCTAACAAGCCCCTAACATCACAAAGGCCACAGGCGGTGTGACTCACCATGGTGGGCACACTCAGTGCTGCATGGGCCTTGGACTATTGGGCCTGACCCCTTTCCAGTCTCCGAGTCCTGGTGCTTCAGCTCCGGCTCTCCAGGAGAATTTTCATGTTGTGTTTGCTCATCAGAGATTGTTATAAATTCTGCTTTATTAGGGAAACTCTACATTTTTAAAGTTTTTTTTCTTCTGATTTTCTGTGTCCCAAATGGATGGAGAGACCCTCTCTATTTTGCACTGCATGAGTGCCCACTCTGCCATCTTGGCTACAAAAGCAAAAATTAGAATAAAAGTAATTACTTTTTTCTCTATTTTGCATGAAAATCTATATTCTTTTTATAGTTAAAATTTTCATCTTTATCATGTGGAAGAGAGTGTAAAGTAATTCCACTGGTGCATAAGATGATATATTTGCTATAATAAAGGAATGAAAATAGTACTATGAAGCAAGTGTTCTATATAACACAGGAGTCTGATAATATTTAAGTCAGTGCTAGTACTACCAAAAGAATACATCTTTTAATCCAGCCAGCATGGCTCAGTGGTTGAGCATCAGCCTATGAATCAGAAAGTCATGGTCTAATTCCGAACCAGCCAGGGCACATGCCCAGGTTGCAGGCTCCATCCCCAGTACGGGGTGTGCAGGAGGCAGCCAATTAATGATTCTCTCTCATCATTGATGTTTCTATGTCTCACTCCCTCTCCCTTCTTCTCTGAAATCAATAAAAATACATTTTTTAAATAAAAATATGTATTTTTTAAAAAGAATACAGCTTTTAAATGTCTGTGTATATCTATGCAAAAGCAGAAGATATGCAGAGAATCACAAGTTACATTCCTCACATGGGAAATAAACCATTTGCAGATCTCCACAATTGTTTGAAACCCTTTAAATATTTTGAATTACTAGATTTTTGCTTTAGATTCATAGCATAAACAAGCGTCTAGTCAAGTGAGAACCGGTTCTTTAGCTCTTCTACTTGTCAAAGACAAGTTCTGATTGATTAATGTTGCACCAAGCACCTGCTAAAAGGTATCATTTTCCTGGATGAAGGGACAGCTGACTTTACATAGGCACTGACAATAGACTTCACCCAAACATTGGTCTACATGTCAGTTCATTTTGAGCAAGCGTATTAAACGCTCAAAAAACTCTGTGCTGAGTTAGCCCATTTCAGTATAGGCCTGTCTTTCTACAAAGAGGTCAGTTTCTATATATGAGTTATATCATTTGTAGAAAGTTTATTTCATTTTAAAAAGGAGAGATGTTCTTTCAATTCTTAATATTAAATATTAGGTTTTTTAAAATGCAGACGTTCTTATTTTATTTTAAAATGTCAGTATAAGAACTCAGAGGAAGTTACTGAGCACCTTCATCAAGGGATACAAAAAAATCTCTAAAACACACACAATTATTCCTCTAGCCAATTGTATAATATTTATAATACTAGAGTCCTGGTGCACAACATTTGTGCACTGGGAGGGGGGGGGTCCCCTCAGCCCAGCCTGTGCCCTCTTGCAGTCCAGGACCCTTCGGGGGATGTCCGCCTGCTGGCTTAACATCCCCAAAGGGGTCCTTAGCACTGCAGTGGAGGCGAGAGAGGCTCCCGCCACTGCCGCTGCACTCGCCAGCCGTGAGCCCAGCTCCTGCATTGAGCATCTGCCCCCTGGTGATTAGTGCACGTCATAGCGAATGGTCGTTCCACCATTAGGTCGATTTGTATATCAGCCTTTTATACAAATATATAAGATAGTAGTTGTTGTATAATATGTGGTAAAACCCTTCTAAGACAGTCTCTGTTTCTCTCTCTTTCTCTTCCCCTCTCCCTCTCATGGTTTTTGAAGATATTCTCTTACCATTTTTTTTAATTAGCTGAAGAAAACTTACTTTATAGTGCAGTTTGCACTCAGACTGATGAAATGTGCAGGTTATTAAATGTAACAGTGGCATTTATGAATATAATTGTTCTTAAATGTCAAGAAAACTTGTAAACTAGTCATTATTATTTAATATTTCTAAATGAGAGATTCTAAATCTTCTCTTGTTTGAACATACAGATAAAAATAAACCTCATTTTCACAAATTTGTGTGACCAAATATAGTTAACACTTATTACATGTTTTTGAATGAATGATATGTTTTTTACATAATATGTACGGAAACAGCTATATACCTTATTCTTTTCTTCTTGCTCAGGTATAAAAGGGCAAAAGTCAGAAGAAAAGAATTGTTAGGGTGGCTCCACAGTCCTTTTTCACGGAGTGAGGTTGACTAGGAAATGGAAAAGGAAGTCTAGAAGGACAGATGACTGAACAGATCAGTTAAGCTGAGATTCAAAGGTAGAAGATTCAGAAGAGAAAGTTTGGCATATACTAGCCATAAGCTTTATGCCAGCTCCAATATAAAAGGACATGATTCTCGTCTTCCAGCCAAAGGCAAGAAACAGAGTACAACAAGGCTTCACTAATAGACATTATTCCAAAGAAGATATTCAAATGGCCAACAGGTGCATGAAAAGATGCTCAATATCACTAATCATCAGGGAAAGCAAATTAAAAACACAATGAGATAGCACCTCACACCTGTCAGAATAGCTATCATTCACAAATCAACAAACAAACAACAAGTATTGGCAAGGATGTGGAGAAAAGGAAACCCTCCTGCACTATTGATGGGAATATCAATTTATGCAGCCACTGAGAAAAACAATATGGAGGATCCTCAAAATATTTAAAATAAAACTATCATATGATCAACCACTTCCATTTCTGGGTGTATATCTGAAGGTGACAAAATCACTGTCCCAAAGAAACATCAAACCCCCATTTTCACTGCAGCCTTACTTACAATAGTCAAGAAAAGAAAACAACCTAAGTGTCCATCAACTGACGAATAGGTAAAGAAGTCATATATAATGAAATACTATTCAATCATAAAAAAGAAAACCCTGCCATTTTCAACAACCTAGATGGATCTTGAGGGCATTATGCTATGTGAAATAAGTCAGACAGAAAATAAATACTGTACAATTTTACTTATATGTGGAATCTAAAGACAACAAATCCAAAAAACAGAGATTACATTTGTTTTTATGGAAGGGGGTGGAGGGCAGATGAAATGGGTGAAGATAGTCAAAAGATA
This sequence comes from Eptesicus fuscus, assembly GCF_027574615.1. Lineage (NCBI taxonomy): Eukaryota > Metazoa > Chordata > Mammalia > Chiroptera > Vespertilionidae > Eptesicus > Eptesicus fuscus. The sequence goes on along the minus strand of NC_072486.1, from coordinate 45,098,421 downwards.
CAAACTTCCAGTTATAAGATGAATAAGTTATGGGGATATAATGTACAGCATGGAGACTATCCTATATAATAAATAGGTAATATGCAAAGGGACCATCACTCCAACACACAAGATGGCCACCCCCATGTGGTCAAAGATGGCCGCCCCCATGTGGACTCAAGATGGCTGCCACAAGATGACCAGCAGAGGAGGGCAGTTGTAGGCAATCAGGCCTGAAGGGGAGGGCAGTTAGGGGTCACCAGGCCAGCAGAAGAGGGCAGTTAGAGAAGACCAGGCCTGCAGGGGAGGACAGTTGGGGGGAACCCAGGCCTGCAGGGGAGGGCAGTTGCAGGGGACCAGGCCAGCAGGGGAGGGCAGTTAGGGGCAATCAGACCAGCAGGGGAGAAGTTAGGCATCGATCAGGCTGGCAGGGGAATGGTTAGGGGTTGATCAGGCTGGCAGGCAGGCAAGCGGTTGGCAGCCAGCAGTCCTGGATTGTGAGAGGGATGTCCAACTGCCCATTTAGGCCTGATTCCACCTAAACGGGCAGTCGGACATCCCTCGAGGGGTCCCACATTGGAGAGGGTGCAGGCTGGTCTGAGGGACACACACACCCACTCCCGTGCACGAATTTCATGCACCGGGCCTCTAGTAGTTAATAATATTGTATTATATACCTGAAAGTTGCTGAATGAGTAAATCCTAAAATTTCTCATCACAAGGAATAAAAATTTATAATTATGTGAGGTATGGATGTTAACTAAACATATTGTGTTAATCATTTCAAAACATATACATGTATCAAATAATTGTTTTATACCTTAAGTTTATACAGTGGAATGTATCAATTATATCTCAATGAAACTAGGCTAGCGGAGCTTAAAAAAAATTAAAAAGTCTTCATTAAAATGCTGACATAGGACCAAGATGGAGCAGGACTTCCATCCTGGGATGAAAGCAACCTCAGGAAAGGATGGATCAACCTGAATGTCTAATGGTGCCAAATTCATTCCACACATACTTACAGGGGGCACAATATTTGCAAGGCACTATTCTAGGCCACAGAAACACTGCAGAAAATGAGGTTCCACTTCCATGAAACTAGCATTCCTGCAAAAATATACAGGGTTCTGGGCCTGGGAGCATTTGCAGGGGGTAAGGTCAGAGTCTAAAGAAAAAAAAAAATCCAGTAACTTCAAAATCCAAGCTGTGTTAAAAGGTGGGTGCAAATGCAGGGGAGGATCCAGGTTCTCAAAAGTAAGTTCAAATCCATGTAGCAATAAAGTAGACCTCTATTTCCTAGAGAAGAGTAAGAGGTCTGTCCAGGTCAGGGGAATCTCAACTCAGTAGTCTTCTAGCTATGTTTGCCATACTCCACCCAGGCTTTTGAGATGGATTTGGTCTTATGTCTGAGAAGTGATGGACATTTATAGGAAGGGTCTGGTCAAAGAAATGTGTAGTATTATCTTCCTAATTACAAAAGGGGGTGATTGCAAGTGGGGAAACCTCTTAGGATGCTATTGTTTAAAAAATGTCAATCTTATTAACCAATGTCACCCCAATAATTTTAATTTATAAACATGTCAGAAATAATGAAGGCCTAAATAAGGCAGTAGCAGTGAGAGTGAAGAATAGAGGAAAGATTCAAGAAAGCTACTATTAAAAGTTATCTGTGTATAACTTAATGACAGGTTAAATGGGGTTGAGGGCGCTAAGAGAGAGCCAGGTCAAGGGTGATCTCTTTCTTTCTGACTTAAGCACCTGTTATTATTGAGATAGAAGAGGAAGGGCAGATTCAGGGGGTGAGAGAAGGAAATATTATGAGCTTAGTTGGGGACGTATTTGAGATCCTGTGGGGCACCCAAGGAAAAACTTCCAGATGGCAAATGACTATATGTGCCTGTCCTATAGTAGAGACAAGTGGATTGAAGACAAGAATATTGGGAAAGCTGGCATATATGTGGTAGATGAGTTGTATTTAGAAGCAGAGGAAGGATATATACAATAAGGAGTGGGTCTTGTATGATGGAAATCTATTAAGAGATATTCGTAAACCAGAATCCTAACCTTATTGCCACAGAATACCCAAGCTCTACCCTTGATCTTTACACTCTCATCAAAAATTATCCAAGGAAAAAGATGCTTACAGGTCAAGAACTAATAAGACCAGGTCAAAATATATGCTTTACTATTATAACACTTGAAAATTCCCTTGATGAGTGAGACTGGACCATTCATGTTCTAAAAACAGAGGCAGATATAAAGGGTCTACAACACTTAAAGCTGGAAGGTTTAAATTGAAACACGTGTCTCAGTCCTCTGTATCTGACCACTCCAGTGTCAAGGAAAATGTGCCAAAGGAGACAAATTAAGGTAAACAAGAGGGATGATCTAAGGTAAAGACTGCCTAATCCAGGCACTGAGGTATTCTCAGGATAAGGTATTGCCCTAGCAGTAAGGGCCCCAAATCCATAATACTCCCAGTTTCATGGGAGGAAGAGAGATTGTATAAGGGTAATATTCAAGAGAAGGGGAGATAGAGAATCCCCTGCACCTGGATCTAATAAATGTCATTGCCCTTAATCCCACTTAATCATCCCTCTTCCTTGGGGATGAAGTTGAGAGTCAGAAGTTACTAAGAGTTGCCAAGATCTCCCCATTGAACCCAAAAGGCCAAACACGGGACCCAGATAAACATCTAAATTTTAGGGACTGACAAAGCGAGAAGAACTTTTAAGGAGGTGCCTGAGAAGGACTAAAGGAACAGAAAAGAAAATCTAGGAGTGTATGTTTCTAGTAATCAGAGGAGGAGAGAATTTAGACAGGGAAAGTAGTCAAGAGTGCAAATTGCTATTGCATATGAAAACCAGAAGGATCATAAGTGGCCTCAGTGAAAATGGGTTTCAGTGCAGTACAGAATCAGCACCTCTGAAGGCGTGGGCACAGAAAGGCGCACATTTATTATGTATGCTAAGATTTGCATGGGTTGGGGCATAAATTGAGAATTCCACTTTTATATGACAGCTAGCTAGCAGGCCTTGGAACTGGCAAATGGCCAAGTTATAACAGAATTCTCAGCTAAGTAAGAAGGTACCTCAATAGCATGGTCTTTGCTTAGTTAGTGCCCAGATGGCTCACTTGAGTTTCTGACCACCAGATGGTGAAGTATCACAAGAGTGTTCTAGTTTTTGATGAGCTGTGAACCTATACAATCTCCTTCCTGCTTACTATTTAGACAAATGTGTGTTAGTATTTCTTTTGGAACTGTAGATGAATAAACTTTTTATCTTAAAATTTTATTCTAAACAAAGATGGGAAGATGAAAGAATGCTCCATAGGACCACAAATTAAACATGCTCAAAACTGAACTCACGCACATACACCTGCACCAGAAAAGAGACAGAGAAAATTAAACCATCTGGTATTAGATTAAAATATATACCTACATTAAAGTTACATTAATACTAATTTTGTTGGATGATTTGCGTCCTAGATTCAAGTCCTAACTGTGCCATTTACCTGCTCTAGATCTTGGGAAAGTTACTTAATCTCTCAGTTTTGGTTTCCCTTTTGGTAAAATGGAATGAAAATAATGATACCAAACTCATAGAATTATAAGAATTAAATACAAGCACACATATGGCTTGCATAAGAATTATCTATGCTAATTACCATTGCTTGAACTCCTTTCACTTCCGAGTCCATAGAAACCCAAAGATATTTATAAAACAATTATCTATGAAGAACAATAATGGGTTGGGGTGGAAGATAGGAGAAGGTGGAAAAACAGAGAAGCTAGGGGTTGAGAAGAAATAGAAATAGCTATTTGTATGTATCAGGTGTCTGTATTATAGTCATTTGAAAGATAGGCACTATCTGTACAGAAATACTAAAGAAGCTTTTGAAAAATGAAGATTCTTGGATTGATCCCAAGTTAATACAATCAGATCCTAGGAGCTGTGGCAATCATGATGTAAGTGAGATTTGAGAACTGATGCTCTACAATAAGCATGCTTAAACAGAAAACAAACATCAGAGTTTGTACTACTATTCACTTTCAGAAAAAAATTAGAACCTGAAAGGAGAAAGATCACCTTTCTCGGATACATGTTTCCTCTGAGCTTGCAGTATTGATGTTAAGAAGGAGAATTTGTCCAGCCAATGTTGCTCAGTGGTGGAGCATCAACCTATGAACCAGGAGGTCATGTTCTGATTCCCAGTCAGGGCACATGCGCAGGTTGTGGGATCAATCCCCAATAGGGGTCGTGCAGGAGGTAGACGATCAATGATTCTTTTCCATCATTGATGTTTCTATCTCTCTCTCCCTCTCCCTTCCTCTCTGAAATTAATAAAAATATACATTTTTTTTTTTTAAAGGAGCAGAATTTGCTGCCAAGTGAAATCACTCCATTCAAGATGACAAGAATCCTTGTGTGTTCCTCAGCCCTAACCCAAGGGCCTGATATAGATGCCCCACCTGTCAGAAACCAACAATTTAAGGAGAAATTAAATGACATGCTCTGATGATTGAGTCCTATCTGCCTGGTAAGTGTTTCTAGAAAAGTGCAATGTAGTGATTTTATATGTATGGTTATTAAGAAAAGATATTTGTCAAGTCATTGGATTGGTGCTAACCACCCAGCCTAGCTGTGATGAACACCACACATTTGAGTGAAGCCACTTAAAAAAACAAAACATTTACAGTAAATTTGGGTATAAAATCACTCAATATATTAAATCCAAAATGACATAAAAATGCAAAATACAAAAGTCAGTTAACTGTTATATTCAAATGAGCACGGGCGACATGTTTTGTTTTGAGGCTACAAAGACCATAATCAACTCTTTCACACAGTTAGAGGGCTGTCCTGCCATCAAGCCCTGGCAGCAGAGTTCCATCTCAAGAAGTTGAATCCACTTTTGCCTTTCAATCTTCACCAATAGTAGGAGATGGATAACATATTCCTTCAACTTCCAGTGTTGGACCACTTGATATTCTGAACAAATACTGAGTCAATATGCTGATTTGAGAATTTCAGCCAGAAAAAAAGAAGGAAAGAAACTAATATTTATTGAATACCTTCTGAGTGCCACGCACTATGCTAGGGCAGTTGGCATTATTGTTCACTAGAGGCCTGGTGCGTGAATTCATGTAAAGTGGGGTCCCTCGGCCTGGCCTGCAGGATTGGGTTGAAACCAGCTACCCGACATCCCCTAACGGGTCCCAGATTGTGAGAGGGCACAGGCCAGGCCAAGGGACCCCACCAGTGCACGATCAGAGCCAGGGAGGGACGCAGGAGATTGGCCAGCTTGGGAGGGACCGCAGGAGGGCTCCAGATTGTGTCCGACCCATCTCACTCAGTCCTGATCTGCCAGCCCCAGCAGTAACCTCACCTATTGTCAGAGAGTCTTCCCCCTGGTGGTCAGTGCACATCATAGGGAGTGGTTGAGCAGCCTTAGCATATCATTAGCATATTACACTTTGTTGGTTGAATGGCCGACCGGACAGCCGGACACTTAGCATATTAGGCTTTTATTATATAGGATGTAATACAGAAATGAAGGCTCAGGAAAGATAAGCAACTTGCCATAGGATACACAAGAGCATAGGAACCAGGATTTAGGCCCATGACTATCTGGACCTTTTTCCCACAAGCTCTCTTATCTCTTAGTATTGTTTTTGTTTTGTTTTTAAGTTTACTTAGCACATTTCATTTAGAAATACAGATATCTAAACTTAAAGTTAACATGACTTTCATATAAAGCCCAGTTCTTTGCTATATACTAGAAAAAGCACATATTCCCCAAAGGGAGCTGAAAATAGTTGCATTCCTCAAATTCTATGAGAGTCTCTCAGGAGATAGGACAATGACATAGAGTCTGTGTAACTTCCGGAGGAAAGTAAGGGCTGCCAGAGGTGGACTGGAACATTTAGGAAAGAGTGTTCATTTGACCACTAGATGGTTGAATAGCTTAAGAACATGAAGTGTCCATGCAGGGCTTAAAGCAGAGCTGTACAACTTTCTAATAACTGCATGACTTTGGGACAAATTGCTTAATGTCTCTCATTAGTTAAAAGAAAATACCAATATGTACTTCAGAGTGTGAAATTTCAATTAAATAAAAAATGCGAAGTGTTGAGCACAGTACCTAGTGTTGAGTATCTGCTTAATAAAAGGTTTATATCAATCTTAACATTAACTATTCAAGGAAAAAAAATTGTTTACCTACCCTTCATACAGGCTCCTGACTGTTCTCCAGCAAGGGGTGAAGTTAGTCTCCAGTGTGGACTTGCTAATAAGCCTGGTCATAGTCATTCAATAGGGCTAGACTGGGCTCATGTAGCTTGGAAAACACTCATCTCAACAGCTTACACTACAGTTTCTCCTGGACAGAAACCTATCTTCATTTAGAAAAATAGTCTGTTAAGTTGCTCACAGTAGAAAAGGTGAGGTTCTGGGAGACATAGTTAAGAAGGAGGCAGCAAATAAAGAATAGCTAAAGAAATACAGGGGGATTTTAAATTGAGAAATGGCAAGGAGGAGGAGGAGAAGGAGGAAGAGGAGGAGAGGGAGGAGCTGGAGGAAAAAGAGGGGAGAGGGGGAAGGGAAAGATAGGGGAGAAGAGAGGAAGGCAGAGGAGGGGAAAAGAAGATGGGGAGGAAGAAAAGGTACTGAGAGAGTGAAAGGGCCTGGACCTGGTATAACAGGGGGATATAAACATTAAGAACTTCCTGGTGGCAAAGCAGCTTATGAAGGAAGCTTAATATTCCTATTTAAATATTGTGCTGGGATATAAACCCTCCCCTGTCGCCTGCCCAATCTTCATTATGAAACAGTTCCTGTGGGAGTGAATTGGGGGGTGGGGGAAGGGGTGCAAGTTAGGAAAAAAATATTTTAGCTCCCCTCAAGGTCAGCATGGAACACAGAGAAAAAGGCAGCTGTGGGAGGTACGACACAGAGGAGGTCAAAAGTTTACCAGGAAACCTGCCCTGGGAATCAGTTCGAGAATGTGCAGAAACCTGGGCTATGGCATTGGAACCTTCCAGGAGATATGAAATGGGGGATTGAGGCAATTTTATTTAAATCTCAAAGGACAGGGTGACCTCAGAGACAAGGGTGACCTCAGCTAACATCTGAGTTACATTAGCATTTCCAGATGGGGGTAGGGGGAGATAAGAATGCACTATGATAAGTGGGATTGTAGAGAGCAGTAATTTTCAAAGCTTGTTTGTATTTTACAGAGAAAATCTCTCTTCAAATGAAACATTGCTTGGAAGTCCAGTGTGTAAAAACAGATAAAAGAATATCTGCTCAGCTTGGTCTGTGTGTGCACATGTGTGTGGGGTGTGTGTATATGAGAGAGAGAGGGAGAGAAAGGAGAGAGAGAAGGAGGGGGAGTCAGCTTCCTGTCTACTTGCTTCCTCCACACACCATAGAGCAGGTCTACCTGTGATTGGTTCTAACCATCACAGTTTTTAAACTACGTAAAAAGGTGTTATCTGGCTATTTTTCATAGATGGAGCACTTTATTTGAGGGCACAAGGTCTCAAATCAGATTGCCTTCACTCATTGTGTGAGTCTAGGTGAATTACCTTAACACTTTTTCTGTATTTTATCTACATGGTGGGTATATAAAAGTAAAAGACCTCACAGGATTATTATGAAAATTAAATGCAAACTTCCATGTAAAGTATTATAAAAGGTATTAGCACAGAGAAAATAATAAATGTTAACTCTTACTGTTACTTTAAAATACGTCCTTTTCACAGGATTAATATGCAGATATTAGATTATCAATAATTTCCAGGTTGGCAATTACACCAAAGAGGTCTTGTGTAATTGAGGCCTGGTGAGAAAGGAGAAGACGGTCTACTGGGGAAACACACCAAGTGTCTGGGGCGATGAGGAAGCCTCAGACTAAGAGGAGAGTGAAGGGGCACCAAGCAGAAGGAAGGGTCTCCATCCCAGAAGAGTAACTAGCAGCATCACTACAAGTCAGGGGGTAGCGGACTCATAACACAACCAAAGGTTCTCCCTAACTGTTTAACTCCTAACTCCATTGGATTGAACCATATGCTGACTCTTGTTAGTATTTTGGCCCAAGAATCCTTAATTATCATTAGCAAAAATAAAGTGACTATAGTGTACAAAAGGGCATAGTATCTTAAGGCAGAAGGCAAAAGAAAATATTAGTAAGAGTCACAACTGTACTGCTCCAACCTATTCTTAAATGAGGAACTGGCAATTATCAGGAATCTAAAAGTTGCTTATAAAACATAATTTTTTCCTCTGCCATCACACAAAATTCTTGATTATATACTGGAATGTGTGTGTGTGTTCCCAAAACTTAAAAGATACATATTATCTGAGTAAATGATCTTCTAACAAAGTCCAACAGCTGAAATAGTGCATGTTCTCTACAGAAGAATTCTTGGAATTGTATTATTTTTAATATAATTTATCAACTTAATCATTTTCTCTAAAAGGATATGTTAAAAGTAGAGGAAGTATAAAAATGATTTGTGGAGGCTCATAAAACAATAAATTGTATGTTGTAGAAAGCTGAAAAATGAGGAAAAAATATTAACTTTCTTCTATTTACAGTAGCCAGGTGAAATCCAGGGCAGAGTCCAGTTCTGCACAACTCACACTCTTCCAACACAGCCTGGACAATTTAATTTGGTGGGGTATGTATTTGGAGACAAAGCTTGTAATCCTGGGGAGAGCTGGGGAAAGACTTGGGAAAACAGCCACAGGAAGACTCTAGTGTCTCTGGCATGAGGAGATGGGCAAAAAGAGAGAGAGTTAAAAGCCCGAAAGATAATGAAGTGTAGCCTTCCCTTGTGGAACCAAGGAGTGGTTCCATATGCCTTCATTGGCAGGAAGATTTCTAGAAAATCCTGTTATCAAGCATCAGAGAGTTTGGAATGAGATCAAATGAATTGGCCAAGGTCATATGCTGTGTCAGGGCAGACCCAGAGTTAGAACTCACAGCCCCGAAGTTTCCAATCTATTGCTTGGCTCCCTAAACCACAAATGCGTGTCAAGGAAAAGTCTCCTTAATGCTGAGGCAACACAGCTGGAGAATATTAACCCCAAGGTTTAAAACAGACAGCATTTCACTGGATCATAGATCCAGAATCTGTTTTGGTGAATATTCAGGGAAAGGTAGAGGGCAAGGGGGCAGGATATAAAGAGGCTTAATTAAGTGATCAGATCACCCACTCCAGCAAAACATCATCCTTCAGACACACACACACACACACACACACACACACACACACACACACACACACACAATGTTATTAAATGCTATTGGCTGACAAAATTGAAAATACGTGTTTGAGAGAAGTCATCATGAGTGTTTATAGGTGTGTGTGTATTCTTCTTTAATCCAGAAAAGAAATTTCTGGTAGATCAGTAATTTGTTATTAGATAGAAAAACAACAACAACAACAACATTCCCCAAAACAAAACAACCATGAGGGCAGTTATGTCTGAGATCATTGCAAAAAGTACCTTCCACCTTCTGGATGGTCTGATTCTTGGCCTTAAGCCATGAGTTTGTAACTTTTCTTGGCCATTAACTCCATTGAGAATTTGATTAAAGCTATAGTCCTCTCCTAGGGAACTGCTTATGGACCCATATTCACAAAATTAATGAAAAAATTCCAGGAATTCAAATATTGCCATATGTCAGAGGACCCCCATATAAGAAGCCCTATTATAAGAAACTCTTGGAAGTAGATGTGAATACAATTGATTGGTCTATTGGTTCCCAACACCCTGTCCATGAGCCAGCTCCTCATAATCGCATGGGGCAGTTGTTTAAAAAATACTGATATTTGATTATCTTTCAAATCCTAAAGAATCTGAATTTTGTGGACTACAGGGATGGAGAAAGTACCACAGGAACCAGTATTTTAACAAATGTCCCAGATGATTGTGATACATAGTAATTTCTGGGAATCTCTGATTTGGATAGCTGCTTAATGATGCTGTTTTTTACTTGGAAATGGAACGGGATAAAGGTAATAGAAGTTGGTAGATGGAGGTATAAGAATAATTATTGAACTATTTTCCAATCCTGACTTGGTACCAATGATCTAACAAAAATATCCTAAATCTGGCCTATCCTAGGAAATCTTGGACATATGGTCATCATGATATAAGATGAAAAGTGTCTGAGAAATCACTGCTTTAAAAATAAGATGACCTGATGGTCTACATTAAAGAAGTTCAATCATTTGATTTCACATCCTGCATCTCTAATTTTCTCTTGCCTGTTACCTTCCCCTCAAGCTATTGAAACCCCCTTCTCTTTTTATCACCAGATTTCTACAACTGCCTTTTCTGATCAGCCCAGCCTCCCCTGCGTTTCTTTGCTTTAGAGGCAAATGCCCCAGAGATTTCATCTCGTTCTTTCTCCTTAGGTAGCTACTTCCACCCACTCTACCCTTGAAATTCCTCCTCTCAAGTTGCAAGCCAGGGAGCAATATGCAGCTCAGCAACTCCAGCTGACTCTAAGAGCATTCACACTGGCCCATTTTTATCACTGATTATTACAAGGAAAAAGACAGGAAGAAAATTGCCTGGCCAGTGTGGCTCAGTGGTTGAGCGTTGACCCATGAATCAGGAGGTCATGGTTAGATTCACGGTCAGGGCACATGCCCAGGTTGCAGGCTCAATCCCCAGTGGGGGACGTGCAGGAGAGAGCCAATCAATGATTCTCTCTCATCATTAATGTTTCTATCTCCCTCTCCCTTTGTCTCTGAAATCAATAAAAAAATATATTTTTTTTTTTTTAAAAGAAGGAAGAAAATAAAAACACATGGAAAAGCTCTCTCACTCACAGTGTTCCTCCTGATGCATTTGCTGGGCTATAATGGCTGACTTCCTTTTGTATCTTCAAATTCTTGCTTCCTATTTATTCCTCAACCTGCTACAATAATAAATAAAATAATAATAAATATATATAATAAATATTATGTGTATAAATAAATAAATATAATAAAAATGTCTCAGAAGACAGAATGAATAAAAAGCACATGGTAAATTGTTGGTACTTACTGCTAGAACTGGTTTACTCATTATTTCCGAAGTAGCAAAAGGAAACAGGCAACAAAAATATAAAATATAGTCTCCGCTACACTTATCATAGTGGTTTGTCATATGATACATACTGAAGGCAGATACAGAATTAAATAAAAAACATTAAAAGACTGACAAGGGAAAGAACTCACCAAGACTAAAAACAGATGAAGTTTCTCCCAGTGTTTTGCAATCTATTTCCCCTTGCGACTTACCTAACAGTGTGTAAAGTAGTCCTGTAAATTAACAATTTATTTGTGTTTGATATAATTATTTTTATCATCATCGTTATTGGTACAGCCATTCATTAAATACTATATTAAGAGTTGTCATCTATGCTATCTCACTTATTTTTTTTCAAAAGTACTAGCTTCCCACATTTCACAGATATGGAGAACGAGGGTCAGAGAGATTAAATATCTGGAGCAAAGTGACACAAATTGTGTTCAAATCACTGTTATGCTGGTAAATGTTTACCAACCAGCTCTTTGGGTTCAGGAAAAAAGTTCTGATTTATAGTATTTGCTGATTTCCATGGTGTAAATAGTCCCACCAATGGATTTTAAGCTACCAAGGAGATGTCACTAAACACAGAGTTGGGGAAAGATAAGCACCATCACATCATGTCAGCCAGGCACTGGCTCCAGCATACAATGGCTTAACTCTAGGCCAGCCTTGTTCCAAAAGCAAAATATTCATTTATTGCAGCATTCCTGTGATTGTATGACTAAGGAAAGTTAGCAATGGCCATGTCTCTGTCTTGACAGTGCGGAACAATTTGTAGACATTTGCTTTTTTTTCATTCATTGAAAAGGTAAATTATAGAAGAAAGTGACCAAATCATCCTATTGTTTCTGGGTAAGTCAGAATCAAAAATGAAAACCCTTTGTGAACAACTCTGAAAGCTGAATTGGAAATAATACAGCAAAGAAATATCATATAAAGTATGATATGTCTAATAATGGGAAATATTAGCACTCTTGACATGAGGCCTAGTTTCTTTCTGCTTCAGGTTTTTTTTTTTTTTAAACCAAATGTTATCATCCAATAAAGAAAAACCATATTACGCAGTCCTCACTGTAATACCCAGGATTTTTATCTTTCTGTCTTTCATCTGTATACCACATTGTGCTAAAATCATTCAAATGTCTTTGATTGGTTACTTTCCAAAATACCCTAATAGTCACCTTCTAGGACAAGTTATAAATCTCGGAGGTGTTTACAATACCTGTATAACTCATGACTACTACTGAAAAGCAAAGGAGAAAAGCATATCAATATTTTGAAAAATGAGCCTAAGTCATGCATAGTGTCTATGCCCAAAAAGAAGAGAGAGAGGTAGATGAAAAACCAAGTCCCCAACATTTACTTTAAAACCAGTCATCAGCCTGGTGATGATACATCACAGATGAATTTGAGGGAACGGAATTTTAAAAAAGCTTTGGTTGACTGACAAAATCTATGACGTAAAAGGTAGGAATTACATTATGTATGATCATAAAATTAAAATAAATCTTCCCTCTATATCAGATGTTAAAAACTATGTTATAGAAATATGTACTCATATGTTAAAAATTTCATAATAAAAAACATAAACATGATGGAAAGTCCACTTATAACAAATGTATAAAGATTAGCAGACACAAAAACAATAAATAAAATGGTCAGAAATGGTTTAATATAAAGTAAAGTTTAAGGGCTCTGAATGAAAAATAAATTTATAGAAGTCATTTGGCAATGCTAAATGCAGAATATATTTTCCATATTTGTCAGGAAATATTTTTAGCTTTCATTTAAAATATACTGGCCTATAGAGAAACCAAGATGGCACCATAGGTAAACACCTGAACTTGCCGCCTCGCACAACCATTTCCAAACTACAACTAAAAGACAAAACGGACATCATCCAGAACCACAGGAAGGCTGGCTAAGTGGAAATTCTACAACTAGAAGGGAAGAGAAAAGCACAATGAGACTCAGAGAAGCTGTGGAAGTAAAGGCAGAGGTACAGAGGCGCACACATGGAGAGGGCTGGCAACTGAGTACATGGCTGGCTTTCTCAAGCGGGAGGGAGACAAAAGCTCCCAACTGCTCTGAACTCCAGTTCCAGGCAAGACTCTGGGGACCCAGACTCATACAGGGAGAAACTGGACTGTCTGGCAACTGGCGAATCTCAAGGGCAGCTTTCTCTCAGAGGTGCTTGCAGTGATTACCAAGGGACACTGAGACCCAGGGGCCTCTTAGGGCAGGGATGACGGGAAGCCATTGCTGTTTGCTCTGCCCTGAGACTCCGCCCCATCCAAGCTGTGCACAGAGGCTTTTGCATATGAATGGTCTGGTCCTTTGAAAACTAAACTTACCTATCAAACTGCAGTTGAGTCAAGGAGACCCAGAACATCCAAAAGAAGGCCCAAGGCCCCACAGCAGCTTGCATTGCTTCACAGCTAGGCCTCATCTGTGCACCTCCAAAACCCAAACAAAGAAGAGGAATCTGTAGATCTCTCCATAGCTCCTGCTGGGTGGCCTCAGGCAGAGGCTAAATTAGCACCTCCTTGGAGACCCAAGAGCCAGTGTACCCAGGAGTCAGAGTAGGACCATCCAGATTACAACTCCTCAGATCCATAAGGGACACACTCAGGGGGCAGACTCAGTGAGCACCAAAGCCCCACTGAAGCAAGTCTTGCCTCATAAGGGTGTCTCCAGCACAGAAGTTCTCCCATCGTAGACACAGCTGATCCTCACAGCCAATTGGCCTGGAGGTCAATTCCTCCCAGTGAGACCAACAACAATCAAGGCTTAATTACAACAAGACTGTGCACACAGCCCACAAAGGGGTGCACCAAGAGTGTCCACCTCAGGTAACTGGGGAGGCTGAGCCAGTGGGCCCTATAGGACACCTAGCACACAAAGCCACTCTATCAACTCAGAGAAGCAGCCAAAATGCAGAGACAAAGAAACAGGTTACAAATGAAAGAAATGGAGGAAAGCAAATGACTGGATACAGAGTTCAAAACCACGGTTATAAGGTTTTTCAAGAATTTCCTAGAAACCGTCAATAAATTTAGTGAGACCCTTGAGGATATGAAAAAGGACCAACTAGAAATTAAGCATGCACTGACTGAAATAAAAAATAATATACAGAGATCCAACAGCAGACTAGAGGATCGCAAGAATCAAGTCAAAGATTTGAAATACAAAGAAACAAAAAACACCCAACCAGAAAAGCAAAAAGGAAAAAGAATCCAAAAATATGAAGATAGTGTAAGGAGCCTCTGGGACAACTTCAAGAGTACCAACATCTGAATTATGGGAGTGCCAGAAGAAGAGAGAGAGCAAGATACTGAAAACCTTTTTGAAGAAATAATGACAGAAAACTTCCCCCACCTGGTGAAAGAAATAGACTTACAAGTCCAGGAAGCACAGAGAACTCCAAACAAAAGGAATTCAAAGAGGACCACACCAAGACACATCATAATTAAAATGCCAAGAGCAAAAGACAAAGAGAAAATATTAAAAGCAGCAAGAGAAAAACAGTTAGTTACCTACAAGGGAGTACCCATATAATTGTCAGCTGATTTCTCAACAGAAACTATGCAGGCCAGGTGGGAGTGGCAAGAAATATTCAAAGTGATGAATAGCAAGAACCTACAACCAAGATTACTCTACCCAGCAAAGCTATCGTTCAGAATTGAAGGTTAGATAAAGAGCTTCACAGATAAGAAAAAGCTAAAGGAGTCCATCACTGCCAAACCAGTATTACATGAAATGCTGAAAGGTATTCTGTAAGAAGAGGAAGAAGAAGAAAAGATAAAGATAAAAATTATGAACAACAGATACATATCTATCAAAAAGTGAATCTAAAAATCAAGTGAATAAAAAATCTGATGAACAGAATAATCAGGTGAATATAATAGAATCAGGGGCATAGAAAGGGAGTAGACTGACAATCCTTGCGGGGAAAGGGGTGTGGGTGGTGGGGAAAGAGACTGGACAAAAATCATACACCTATGGATGAGGACAGTGGGGTGGGGGTAAGGGCATGGGGTGGGGTGGGAACTGGGTAGAGGGGAGCTTTGGGGGGAACAACTGTAATAATCTGAACAATAAAGATTTTAAAAAATAAATAAATAAAATATACTGGCGTAGGCGCTGGCCAGGTTGTTCAATTGGTTAGAGGGCCCATCCGATATGCCAAGGTTGTGGGTTCCATCTCCTGTCAAGGCACATACAGGAAGCAACCAATGAATGCATCAATAAGTAGAACAACAAATCTCTCTCTTTTTTTCCCCTCAAAATTCAATTTTTAAAAAGGTTATAAAATATATTAGCCTGCTATAGGATGAAAAAAATAATACAAATATTAAAAATAGTAATGGACCAGTCAGAGGTAGCCATGACTAATAATTTAGTGTTTCAATATTTTAATAAAAATTATTAAATTATTAAAATGAGAATGAAAGAAGCTCGGCAGTATCACTGATATATGAGTTCTTATAGAAGCAGATATGCCCATAGGCCTTTATAAATAACAGATTTCATCTCTGAAAGGATATGTGGAAGGCATCCTAAAGCGCCAGCTAGCAATGCAGAAATCCCATGTCCCAGGGTATCCCTGGCAGGGGTTGCGGGGAGGGCGGGAAGGGAGCCAAGAGAAGGAATATCAGCCTCTGAACAGTACCACTGATAGAAAACCTGCCATTTCTTGGGCACATTCTAATTTGGATACCTCTAATCATGAGAGTGTCCATTTTTGTTCAATAAGAATTGCTGTCTATAAATTCCTAATACTGGTCCTAATTATGCCTCCTAGAAGACAGAGAACAGAGACAGAAAAGAGTATAAAAGTAGAAACAGAAAAATCAGATTTAAATTCTGATGTCATTACCTTTAACAAGATTAGGTCAAATCAGTTACATTCTGAGCCTCAGTTTCTTCATCACCTAGAAAGTTTATGAAGATCAAATGAGATAATTCTATAAAGTGCTTTATAAACTGTAAATTGCTATATAAACAATAGAGCATGTAAATTCCAGACCTTACTTCTTACTATTTCCATCTATTTGACAGTCCTTAAGTTATTTGAATAAAGCTACCAAATGCCATCAAGGGTCTTTGAGGGGGTAAAATTTTCATGTTAAAAAAGCTGCCAAAACCGGTTTGGCTCAGTGGATAAGCGTCGGCCTGCGGACTCAAGGGTCCCAGGTTCATTCCGGTCAAGGGCATGTACCATGGTTGCGGGCACATCCCCAGTAGGGGGTGCAAGAGGCAGCTGAATGTTTCTCTCTCATCATGTTTCTAACTCTCTATCCCTCTCTCTTCCTCTCTTAAAAAAAATAAATAAAAAATGTAACAAGACATTCTATTAGCCTGGCTGCAGCCTCTCAAGTGTTCCAGTTTGGTAATAACAACCAAGTCATTTGGTCATGTACAGTTCTGAAACAGTATAGCTACCACTGCAATGATGCACATGGTTATAGTAGAGGTCTGGTTAGATTCCTATATATTTTGGCAGTAAAGCTACATTTCCTGTTGAATGAGACGTGGACTGAGAGAGAAAGAATCAAGTGTAGTGTCTAGATATTTGACTCCATGGGAAGGATGGAGTGGCCATTCACAAAGATAAGGAAGACCATGGATATAGCAGGTCCAGTGGGAAGGTCAACTAAATTTGAGATGTTTATTAGGCATCCAAGTAGAGATGTCAAGTAGTACTCCAACAAAATAAGAATAACAAGACCAAAAAAGAAATACATAAGGGGTACCTAATGTTGAATAAGCTCAAGAGTTCTTTGAAAATAGTTCTCAAGATGTTAGCTTTGTAACAAGCCTAGAGGACAATCACTCAAAATCAGTGGAAATCTCCAGGAACAATGCCTTTTGGAAAAAGAAAGAGATTACAAGAGATTCAATGTGATGAAGTAGCAAAGTAAAAATGTATTTTTTCTCTCAAGTATATAAAAGAACAACAACTAAAACCAGAAAGTAAAATCTAAACTGAGAAAGTCTGATGGAGAGAAGATGAAAAACCTGAAGTAAGACATAATTTTGAACAATTGGTACAGTGTAGGAAATAAGAATTTACTTGCTTTTTTTTTAGTAGCACAGGGGGCATGACACTGAAACCATGAAAAAAAAGATGTAGTTATAGTTCTTCACTGAAAAATATGTATATAGTTATTGGTTTTCAACATTTAGGGTCAATTTATGAGCAAAGTGTAAAGGATATGGGATTTCTGAGATGTTTGACTTAAGTCTTCTGAGATTTAAAACTTAATGCTTTAATCCCACTAAGTAAGGATCTACAAGTGACTTTTAAAAAAGTAGCTAAGTTGTGTTTGTTTTTTCCTTGAAAAACGGGTCTGTTAATAATAATAATTTAAAAAACAGAAATCTAACCAGTTGAATTTATATCAGAATATTACTGAACATCTGAGCTCTTTTACTGTTACAATCAAAATTTCTTTTAATAATATGTCAAAAGCACACATTTCACTGGCAAACTTCAGATAGCATCTAAGAATAAAGCTTCAGCTTGATAGAAGCCTTAGGGAAGATCTTATTCAAAGCCCATGACATTTGACTTCCCAATGCTTTCATCTAACCTGATCATCTAAGGGTATTCATTAACATCCCCTATGACAAAGGTATTTGCCAGACATCAAAATGGTGTTCGTCCATCTTTTAAAGATATAATTCCAGTCTTTAGGAATGATTTCTTCAAAATAGTGAAAGTAGAGGCAAATGTCTTAGATTTTTTTTTCTAAACACTAAGCAAGAAGGGAAAAAAAATTGAAAAATAAAGAATGTTACAAAGAAACCATAATATTCATTTGCCTTACAGCATGGTATGAAAAAGCCATAATTATTTCTGACCTTTAATCCACTAAAGATATCCTTTGCATATTTGAAGTGGAAACATTTATTTAATATCTGGGTTCATTTATATGTAAATGAAAAAACTAGACTTTGCCATGACAACCAACATTCATGAAATAAAAATATCCGGTTAAATGTTTAGTCACCAAGTGCACACCACTCAGAATGAAATGTCACTTGAAACTTACAGCTCCCCTCAGAGTGCAAAGTGGGAAGGGGGGGGTCATACCCCACTTCTATTGAAGACCCTTGCTCAGGGACCATAAGGCCCTTAGCCCACTGCCACCTTCAGGGTCTTTTCTCTTCCTACTAATCTCACAGTTCCTTACATGGACCACCATCTACTTGAAATGTACTACTTAGTCCTGAAATATTTTTCTTTTTCTCTGAGGGTTACTAAGTTTGTATTCCTAGTCCATCATTCACTAGCTCCTGGATCTTGTGCAAATCACTTGAACTTTAGCCTTGACTTTCTCAAACTAATTTATCATACTTAGGTTTCTTTAAAGAATAAAGAATATAGCGTATATAAATATCTCAACATATTGTATAGTATCTGATGCATAATAGGCACACAATAAATATTAACTCCATTCTCCAGTCCTATACTTATATTTTTTGACATAGTGATCCTGGAATTAAAAGTATACAGAGAACTTTGAGAGAGAATAAAATAACAAACTTTATTTTTCCAAGACTTAAGTGCATTAATTAAACCATAATGATATTAAAAATATTAAATGGTATGTATGATTTTCAAGATTGAAAGCTCTTTTATATCAGCAACAGTACAATAATAATTTGTTTTATTTCTGTGCAGAGAAGGGAGCTCACACTTCACATTTGGAAGCATGTCATGTACAATCAATAGGATGAAGCTAAAGTGGGAGCACTCACTTTTTAAAATAAAGCTTATATTGGTCTCATTATTATATTCTGCAAGCTAAAAATGTTTGTAATTGCTCCCAAAAGACCCTGCATGTTCCCTAAACAATCTAAGAACCACAAGGTTCCATAGAACCTACATTTCCACACTCTAAGGAACCTCAGAGATCATGTATTCTCTCCGAACCTCCTCTATGAGCAGATGAGAAGTAAAGCATAGGCAGCTGAGGTTCATTCCACAAACTCGTGTTGGGCACCTGCTCTGTGCCAGGCACAGTGCCCACTAGAGTCTGAACTTAACAAAGGTCACCAAGACCTTCTGATTTTCTATCCAGTATTCTTCTAGAGTCTCATCTTTTGATAGAAAAAGTTAGTTTTCTTCCCACCTAAGAATTAAGAGCATGAATTAAAATATCACCACAATAAATCACCCCACTTACTGTACTGGGATTGGGTGGTTCTGGAAAAGTCATTTTTTGGAGTAGTTAGAGATGTCCAGAAATATTTTTATTTTAATCTCTATTATACAAATTATCAGGATTTTATTACTTTATATTGTACTGCCTTGAATTTGTAAAACAAACAAAAAAATAACATCTTTGAGGATTGAGGAGCTTGCAATACCCCAGGTGTCTATCTATAGATAGAATATTATACTATTACTAGAGGCCCGGTGCATGAAATGCATGCGCAGAAGGGGTTGTCCCTAAACCTGGCCTGCACCCTCTCACAATCAGGGACCACTGGCTCCTAACCACTCACCTGCCTGCTGGCCTGATTCCCCTCACTGCTCTCCCCTGCCAGCCTGATCACCCCTAACTGCTCTCCCTTGCCGACCTGATCACCCCTAACTGCCTCTGCCTTGGCCCCACCACCATGGCTTTGTCTGGAAGGACGTCTGGTCTAATTAGCATATTACCCTTTTATTAGTATAGATAGAGGCCTGGTGCACCGGTGGGGCCACCTGGTCTGCCCTGAAGGGTGTCCCTGATCAGGGTGGGGGTCCCCTTGGGGTGGCAGGGCCAGCCTGGGCGAGGGGCCTGGAGTGGTTTGCAGGCCGGCCACACCCCGATCAGGGTGGGGGGTCCCTGCTGGGGGATGGGGCCGGCCTGGGTGAGGGGCTGATGGCCGTTTGCAGGCTGGCCATGCCCCCATGGGGAGAGGGTCCCCGCTGGGGGCGTGACCAGCCTGGGCAAGGGGCTGAGGGCCATTTGCAGGCTGGCCACAGTTCCATCGGGGTGGGGGTCTCCGCTGGGGGCAGGCCGACCTGGGCGAGGGCCTGGGGGGCAGTTTGCAGGCCGTCCAAGCCCCCAGCTTTGTCCGGAAAGATGTCCAGAAGGTCTCCAGAAGGTCTCCCAGTCTAATTAGCATATTACTCTTTTATTAGTATAGATATTAAATGTGTGATAGATTCATGATTCATTATAGAATTAGTGTGTTTTTAAATAAATTCCTTTTTTGTCATTCTCCTCTTTTTCTTAAATTGGATAGAAGAGGAAAACACTCTAGTAAGTTCCAAATTCAGGATTTTTGTTTTTTTAATAAGCTGTGGTATGGCATCTATTTGACATTTTAAAATTAAAACCATAATTACCATTAAACTGTGGCACTTTTCCCTACTTCCATTATAAAAATGACTGACCATATAAATTAGCATTTCCCAAAGCATGGCCCTCAAACACTAACTGCAAGATGTTGCAAGAAATAAAGATGCAATAGTTAAATAAGCACAGTTTCTGGCCATCGCTTGGAGACTGACATGTACACGGGGTTCACAAAAGCTCTGTGCAGTCTAGGAGAAAAGAAGCCTGGTTATGCTATATAAGCCAGTGCTTCCCAAACTAATGTAAAACAGCACATTTCTTTAGCAGAGCATCTATAATGTCCGCTGAACCCCTATGTACAGAATAGACTAGGGAAGCAGGTAGTAGCCACATAGGAAGATGTCATCTTCTTGAATGCAGAACTCAACAAAATTAAAATAAAGCAAAAAAAAAAATGAAGATCCATCAATGTCAACTGGATCAAGGAAAGGGTTTTGAAACAAACACAGTCTTAGGTTTGTGTATGTTTTTTTATTTATCTTTTCACCCCCTCTTCCTAGACTTATTCCCTGAAGGAAAATGTAGGCTTTCAGAGAGAGGGACCATAAAAATCTTAGGCATATTAATTAGCATAAGTAAGACATTCAAAACCAAACAAAAACAACTTAAAATTAATAAAATCAAAACTCTAACCCATAGCATTCACTTCTGTGTTATTTACAAAGACTGGGTTTGTGGTAAGACTGGGAGGGAACAGCAAATGTGCATGCTGGCTCTTGCAGAAAGACTATAGCAGTTGGCTTACCTTCCAAGAATAAAAGAATCTAAGATGAGGAAGATACAGTGCTAAGAAGTCATTGTGTATGCTCTTTGTCTCTCTTATCACTTCCCCATTTATCCCAGGTGTTGTAGCTAAGTGAATTCTGACTCCCCATACAACTAGAGAATAAACTGCTAAACAATGGCTAAGTGCCTCAAATAAATGTAGCAATGTGGATCATTCTGGCATTTTCACCCAGAGCCCCCACTAGCTACTCCAGCCATACAGTGTGTTCCCTCTAAAGCCCTGACTTTCAGTGTAAGAAGGTTCACACACAGACTTTCAGAGGGAGTCTGGTATGGTTTACAGGAGTATTCTTTGAATTTGGCTCCCAGGATTTAATCTGTGACTTTAAAATTCAAAGTATACTTGTGAAATGCAAATGCAGTTTTATTTGAATAACCTAATCATGTGAGCTAATCTTATTTGAATGCCACCAGCCATTTGCCAAGAACTATACTAAAAGCTTTCGATAATTTTTTTCTCATTTAATCTTCACAGTAATATAATGGAATATAATTATTCCCATTTTAATGATCAGGAACCCAAAGCACAGAGAGTTCAGGTAACTTTCCCAAGTTTTCACAGCCACCAAGGGATAGAGATGATATTCCAATCTAGGCAGGCTGACTCCAGATCCCATCCTCTGAATCCCAATACCATGCTGCTTCTCATAAGTAAAACAAAAGCTTCAGTTCTGTCAGGCAATCCAAGCAAGTAAAAATAAAAGTATAATACACACATGTCCTGATTTTTCTTGCTTGTGTGGTGGTTGGGTATGGGCTCTGGAGCATGACTGCCTCAGTTCAAAGCCCCATTCTCCCTCTAAACAGCTGTGGGCTGTGAGCAAGTATTTAACCTCTCTAAAATCTCAGCTGCCTATCTGGAACATAAGGATCATAATAACTAGCATTTATCATGCATTGACTATATGCCATGCATCCAAACCCTTTGTATATATTTATATCTTTAACTAGAGGCCCAGTGCACAAAGATTCGTGCAAAAATGGGCCTTCCTTTCCCTGGCTGCTGGCACCGCCTTCGCTCTGGCAGGAGCTGCCTTTCTGCTCCAGCCCAGAGCCGCCTATATGCCTTCCCACACTGTCCAGAGGCCCCAAGTGGCTGGGGTGATGCGGAATGCCCCCGGCCCCTCAGCGCCTGCATATGCAAATTAACCTGCCATCTTTGTTGGGTTAATTTGAATACTCACTCCTGATTGGCTGGTGGGTGTCGTGAAGGTACAGTCAATTAGCATGTTTCTCTTTTATTAGTGTAGATTCTATGAAGTAGATACTATTGTTATCCTTATTGATACCTAAATAATAGTAGAATTACATGTTTTAATGCATGTAAAAAACTTTGAACAATGTCTGACATAGCATATTAATAAATGTTAGCTATCAAGACACATCAAGTACATATAGTTAAAGTTCATAGCACATTATGACCATAATAATCATTATAACAGCATCAAAGGGATGCTGCTACAAACCACTGCCATATTATAAAAAGGGGGTTAATCTAAGCTTCTAGCAATCCTATAATCCTACCTAATAAAATGGTAATATGTAAATTACCATCACTCCACTACACCCACGATTGGGCCAGCAGGAGGCGCAGGGGGCAGGACTCGGGGTGACCGGGGTAGCCTATTGGGCCAGCAGGACGCTGAGCTCGCATTGCCAGCAGCGGCGCGAGCTCAGCGTCTGTGCCATGGCTGTGCTGTGGCACAGAAGGGGCCTCTGGGGCAGCAAGCCCACGTCCTGCTGTGGACCATCAAAAGCGGGGGAGCTGGGTGCCTGTCTGCTCTGGCACCAGGCCTTTCAGAAGCCTCCGCCGAGCCGGAGACTTCTGAAAGGCCTGGTGCACCAGCGGACAGGCACCCAGCTCCCCCACGATCGAAAGCGAAAGCGTGTAGGGGACCCTACACGTGCATGATTGAATCATGCACTGGGCCTCTAGTGTAATATAAATTTATAAAACATTAACAATAAAAGATGACTAAAGAGGCAATTCTGTGATACTGGTTAAAACAGCAGTTCTGCATATCAGCTGCCCAGTTTCACTACTTCATAGCTGTGTGATCTTGGACAAGTGCCTTACCCTGTCTGTGCCTCAGTTTCCTCACTTGTAAAGTGAAGAAAATAAAAATGTCTGTATTTAGAGGGTTATAAAATGGATATAATAATGTTTGCTTTCTTGGAGTTTGAAGTTTACATGAGATAATATATATAATGTACTTAGAAAAAAATCTTGGCAGATACTCAAAAAATGTAGTTTTGTTACTATTAGTAGTACTATTACTATCACTATTACTACTTCCACTGTGCAATTCTACTATATAACTCCATATATCTTGTGACATTTTTCCTCATAGAATTATTGCCCCAAGAGAAATAATGGGGTACCTGTGATATAGGAAAAACATTGGATTTAAAATAAAACCAACACTTATTCAGATCCAATAATTCAATTTCTTAAAGTTTGCAAGAGGACATCCAGTATGTTTTGGTCCTCTTTCAATTACATGTCACCACTGGCGATCTAAAATGGAAAATTTCACTGGAAGAGGTTAATGGGGGATAAAGGAGGACCTATGCAATACTTTCAATAATAAAGATTTTTAAAAATCTACACTAATAAAAGGGTAATATGCTAATGTGACCAGACATCTTCCAGACATCCAACTTCCTTCCAGACAAAGCCACAGTGGTGGGGCCCGAGGCAGAGGTGGTTAGGGGTGATTAGGCCGGCAGGGGAGGGCAGTTGTGGGCAATCAGGCTGGCAGGGGAGGGCAGTTGGGGGCCATCAGGCCAGCAGGAGAGCAGTTTGGTGACGATCAGGCTGGCAGGCAGGCAAGCAGTTAGGAGCCAGTGGTCCTGGATTGTGAGAGGGATGTCAGACATCTCCCGAGGGCTCCCAGATTGGAGAGGGTGCAGGCCGGACTGAGGGACCCCGCCCCCCCATGCACGATTTCGTGCACCGGGCCTCTAGTTAGTAAGTAAGTAAGTAAATAAATAAGTAAATAAATAAATAAATAAAATGGAAAACTTCCTAAGGTATTGTGTTTAATAACTCATTATTAACCATCATGATATAGCATGGAGATAAATAGTACTCTAAAGAAACTGAATTTATGGATAAGCTATGCTAACTTGTTTTATATAAGCAAGGGAATGACTGATTATTTACAGATTCACAACCTTTCCATTTTTGATGGTACAAAAGGAGTTATACCTCCAGGCATATGGTCATTCTGGAGTTGTTGTTGTTTTTAAACTACATTTGATGTTCCCTGACTATAAAAATGCTTTAGAGAGCCAGGAAATATGCAGTGAAAGTACATGGGGGTGCCCACCGGTGCTATTAGCAATGGGAGGTCAAGGCATTGGACCATAGCCGCGTGTTCAGGTAAATGTCTAAAATGCATATCCTTCCCCAAATCCCAAGCCTTCCCCAGCCACCCCAGCCTTGGGTTCCGGATCAGAGGAGGAGTGTGGATCTAGACAAAAACTCTGACTCACACTCAGGTGCTTCAAGAATTGCCATAATTAATCTTAAACTGACATGGGGCAGTACGAAGTTCATGATGGAATTTGAAGTCTTAAGCACGAATAAGTCCCCTTGGCCTAAAGTGGAGCAACACATAATAAACTGTTAAAAAAAATCAGGATTATTGTTCAAACCAGCACTCTGATCCCAAGGGCAGTCCAGAATTATGGGGATTTGCTGGTCTCTTCTAAGAATAACCCATTTCCAATCACTCAACTTGGAGTTTGCCAAAACAAATGCATTTTCCATAAGAGAGCAGATGAGGTGTAAGTTGACCCATGTTTTTCTTACCCCATTACAAGTCAACTGTCTGGCTCATTTGGGAACAAGCTCTCTTCTAACAAAAGGCTTACTAGATTTTTTTCTTATTTATTTATTTGTTTGTTTGTTTGTCTTATTAATATTTCCACTTAATCAACACATTTTATGAGATCACTAATAAAAGATAAATTATAAATTTAAGGGCCATGCAAAATAACTGGATCACACATTCAGTCTTAAGCTTCCTAATGGTCAAAGCAAGAAGAGAAAAGGTCTCCAAGGATTAAGTTAAAGGGATTGCAAATAACAGCCAGATTTAAATGATTATCCCACAATTACAGGTCAGAGTATTTCAATGAACATGTATCTATTTAAGACTCACAGATCAACACTACCTAAATATTTCTTTCATGAATGTCTTTTTCAGAGCAAAATCCTGCTGCTCCTTCTGCTAAGGCCTCTATGCTCTGCAGAAGGATGGCCTCTACAGACAATATTTCAGTTTTTACAATATGGTCAATGTTTCTATTTTAAACCAAAGAAATGGTCTTTATATTACCAACAATGCAATAATATTTACTATCTATATATATATATAAAAGCCTAAGCGACTGGCTGACTGGCCAGTAGCTATGACGCACACTGGCCACCAGGGGGCAGATGCTCAACAGAGGAGCTGCCAAGCTGTGGTCACTTGGCAGCGGCAGTTCTTGGGTGATGCATCCAGAACCAGAGAGGAGGGAGCCTGATTCCGGGGTGCAGCACCAAAGAACTGTCCTCTCGCAATCCAGGATGCCTCGGGGGATGTCAGAGACAGTTTTGGCCCCATCCCTGCAGGCCAGGCCAAGGGACCCCACCGGTGCTTGAATCCGTGCACTGGGTCTCTAGTTTTTAATAAAAATTTTACTATTTTTAAAACACAAACAAACCAATATAAAACAAAACTTACCAATAATTCATAAAGAGGTCAGTTTTCATTGGTTAATCCAATGTATTATGCATAGCAAAAGCTCAGTAAATGTGCTAGAACAAATTAGGCCTAATTCGTCAGGTATCAGATATATAATCACAATTCACAGTTTTTGTTTTCATGTTGTTTAAGGGTTTTAAGTACAATTTTGGAAGTATTCACATATAAATAAAATAAAGTTAAGAAAGTATATAAAAGATATGTGTGTATATCTACTACAGGGATGGGCAAAAGTAGGTTTATATAATACAAATAAATAAAACAATAATTAATAAACAATAGTACAATTATAAACTTTGTTTTGTATATTCACAACTATAAACCTACTTTTGCCACCCCTGTACACACATGTACACACACACACACACACACATATGTAAAGATAGATAGATAGATAGATAGATAGATAGATAGATAGATAGATAGATAGATAGATAGATAGATAGATAGATAGATAATAGATAGATAGATAGATAAAGAGAGAAAAATCGTGTAAGGAAAAAAGGAAAGAATATAACATGCTGTGAGAAAGTACCCTACAGTCCATTCTATTCTATGGCACTTACATACCTAATCTAACTTAATCTCCACAATGATCCTATCATGCTATCAAGTAGACACAGAAAACTGAGGCTCAGAGATTAGATAATTCATTTAAGATCACAGAGCCAGCAAGAGAATATTAACCCTACATAGAGGTAATTTCAAAGCTCATGTGATTCCTAACGTACCTCAAAAGAACTTTCACTAGGCCCATTTGCTAAGTGAAGAAACCAAAATATTGGAAAGCTGAACTGGCTTTCTTGTGTCCACTGGAGCCAGAACTAGAACTAAGAGCTTTTCTACCACATCACAGTTGGTATGATATAAGAAGAATAATGTGTAATAGTGGCTTCATTGATAGAAGGTCTGTGACATTCTGAAGACAGAACCCAAGTTAATAAATAAAAATAATGTATTTTTTTCTTTTTCTTTTTCTTTTTTACCTTTTTGGCTTGTTGTTACATAGGCCTTATAAGTTTATTTATGAATTCAACTATTATACTAAAAGTACAAAGGAATATAATTGAGATAAACTGAAAACATAATAAATGGACTAAAAATATACCATTTTTTTTCACAAGGAAAAAAACACAGTTTTCTAGGCCGCATTCCCTGGAGCTAGAGAATAGACTTTCTAATGAGCTTTGAGTAATCACATAAATTGAAAATCTAACCTTGTAATGTCTGATAGCGATCTAAACTACTTAGCTGTGTTTTGTATTATACCACAAAACAGTGGTTTGTTCACGAAATGTAACAAAATATCATGTGTTACTCATACTTTGGCCTTAGGCTTACATGTGTAGAAACCATAATCCCCAATGTATTTCAGAGTGTGTTTGAACAACCAAAGTTACTCTATGAAAATGACCCAAAAGGAAAGCCCTATTCCATTAAAAACACAAATTGCTAAGAGTTAAATGTTTAAGTATTGCCTAGAGTGCATAAAGAAGATTTAAAATATAGTGCACACTTTTTCCACTTAAAGAAATGAGAGAGGAACATTCAGGAACCATACCGGAAAGTTGTAAATTAGCTATATCCTGATCTACTTCATATATGTTGCATTATGTAACATGGAAGAAACGAGATACTACACACCAACAAAGGGCTGTTTGATACCAAAAGCTTCAGATTCAGAGGAAAAAAAGGTTACCCTGGTTGCTAGTTGAAGACTACTTGTCAGGTTAATCTCAAGGGTGAACATTAGACATCACAGGTTGGAGATTCTCAAGTCAAAATACCTGAAGCCCATCTTGAGAATTTATGGACATGATGTAGGCCAGTGATTGGCAAACTGTGGCTCGCGAGCCACATGCGGCTCTTTGGCCCCTTGAGTGTTGCTCTTCCACAAAATACCACGTGCAGGCACGCACGTACAGTGCGATTGAAACTTCGTGGCCCATGCACAGAAGTCGGTTTTCGGCTCTCAAAAGAAATTTCAATTGTTATACTGTTGATATTTGGCTCTGTTGACTAATGAGTTTGCTGACCACTGATGTAGGCTATAAATCATCGAGGACAGTGCTGTGGTAGTGAAGAATGTGAACAGTGGCATCAGATAGGAACTACATGTGAACCCCAGTTCTGTAATTCACTAGGTCCATGGCCTTAGGAAAATCATGTCACCTCTCTGAGCCTAAACGTCCCCATCTCTAAAATGGAACTAGTACTTACATCCCTCATAGGGTTGAGAGGATTAAATGAGATGGTATAGGTTCAATACTTGGCCAAGTTCCTAGCAGCTGGTGAGCACTCAGCAAGTTTTAGCTACTATTATTATTGTTATTTTATTAATGATCTTTGTGACCTTAGTACCTAACACAGTTCTGATAAATACTTAGTGATCATTAAATGTTTGCTAACTGAACTGAGCTTTGTGCTAATAGTTTGAAATCTTACATTTTTGCTCCACTAAATTATAAAATAAATATTTAAAGTACCATTATTCAAAATCAGAGAAAGTACCCTGAAATATAGAGTTGGTCTTCAAACCAGACTGGGAAATCTAGGTTAAACAAAATCATTATTCTATTTCCTTCAATACTTCTCGGAGCCTTTAATGTGACAGTGTGAATTATGACTCTCTTAAGGAGGCATAAGAGAGTCTACAGTGTTTCTCTTTTTTTTAATTTTTTGTTAATCCTCACCAAAGGATATTTTTTTCCATTGATTTTTAGAGAGAGTGGAAGGGAAGGGAGGGGGAAAGAGAGAGAGAGAGAGAGAGAGAGAGAGAGAGAGAGAGAGAGGAAATATTGATATGAGAGACACATCGATTGGTTGCCTCCAGCACTGGAGCCAGGGATCTTGACCAGGAATCGAACCCATGACCCTTCGGTGCATGAGCTGACACTCTAACCACTTAGTAACACCAGCCAGGGCTACAGTGTTTCTTAAATTCATTTTGCAGTTTCCTTGTTGATAAAACATAGGATTTTACATGTTCTCTAAATTTCTCCTTCCTCAGTAAGAGGCTAGAATTCCAGGCATTTCCCAGAACTAGTTATACATATGAATACAGATAAAAATGACTGCTGATTCCCCCTTGAGATCAGGACAGATTAGATATTTTCCCACTCCACAGCTCACCCGAAAGGAACTCAATCTTTAATGATTTATCATGTATATAACTTAATCCTGGTTTTAATTTAAATAGATCAACTTCATTGAGAGTTTAAGTTATGTATGATTTAATATGAGTTTTTGAAAATATACATTGACATTAAACCCAAGATGCTAAAGCTAACAAATTCCACAATGAAAACTTGATCATGTAGGAATTTAAATATTTTTTAAAAACTTACTTTTGAATAGGTTTCTCATTAAGAAAAAATGTTTCCCAAACCCACATCCTTGACAACATTTAATATTTAAAAAGCAGACAACATTTAATATTTAAAAACTCTAGGGAGTAAAAGGGAAGTGTGAGGTGCTCCATTTGCGTCTCCCTCTCTCCACACACAGACTCTTCTTGGACATTCTCGCTGATTCCTCAGGCTCCGCTGATGAATCCCCAATCTCCTGATTTAGCCATTTCCTCTCTCTGAGCTCAAGACCCCTATTTCCATCTATTTAGGGGATATCCTTACATGCAATCAGCTCAAATTCAACATGCTTAAAGTGCAAGTCATTATTGCTACACTAAACCTTTTTCTGCTCACTCTGGTATCACTATAATCCACCTGTCAAGTCTTCCATCTCCCTCATCTTCCACATCCATTCAGTTTTCACCTCTCAAGCAGTTTTCCAGTTAATCCCTTTTCCAGGATCCCCACTCTCATTCTTTTTTTCTTTTCTACTCCAACAGTTTCTCAGATAGCCCCCTGTTGCTATTCTGACAGTCCCCTACCCTCCATCCATCCTCTACCTTCCTGAGCTATTTCTAAAATGAAAAGCAGTCATACTCTCCCCTGGCCACAGTCCTTAGGTGACTTCCCATCTCCAGTTAGATACAGTCTACCCTTCCTAGTGCACTATAAGGCCCTTCAGAAGCTGGCTCTAAGCTACCACGTTAGCCTCAGGTCTTTCCATTCTCCACTTTAAACTCTAGCCTCTCAAAAGGCCCTGCCTTTCTTGAGTCACATACATACCATGCCATTCCCCCTACCATCTACTACCTGCCATGTCCCACTTTGTCTAACTGGAAGACACACAAACATCTCTCAATACTTACGTCTCCCACCCTAAAGTATATCTTAACTTCTGCCCCTTTAAGCGTTATTATTCTGACTTCCGTGTTCCCCAAATCATGTGCCCCTTTCTTAATTAATGCCTTTTGAAGTTGCGAATCTGAAAGTCCCCCTCTAGACTGAGCTATTCAAGATTCCAGCTATCTCTATTCTCCTCTATCTCTTAGTGCTCTCCACAACTCTACTCAATGCCTGGTATATAGCAGGTGCCCATTAGTGCTTACTGAACAACTAAAATAATAAACAAATGCATAAAATTAAAACAAAATTTTAAGCCCTGCAATTGAAATATTAATGTTAGAAAGAATTATCCCTGGCCGGCAGGCTCCGGTCACCCAATGGCAAATGGGAAACCGGGGGTGGGTGGTGGGGGGTGCAGGCAGTGCCATGCCAAGGCCTCTGCCTCGCCAGTCGTCCCACACACAGAGGGCAACCCGCGGCAGGGGCAGGGCCAGTGAGCAAGCGGGAACAGCTGACCTCTCCATTCCTTCCCCCGGCTGTCAGGCTCCAATTGCCCGATGGCGAATGGGGAACTGGGATAGGTGGCGGTGGGGGGGTGGGGCCAGCTGCCAGCAGCCAGGGAATATGGCCCTGATCACAGGCTAGGCCTAGGGACCATACCTGTTCACGAATTTCGTGTGCCGGGCCTCTAGTATTAAACATAAGAAAAAGCATTCAAATATGCCAAAATCTTACACTCCCCTATAAAATGTGAGATATGTTAAATGGAAAGTGTAAGTTAGTAGGTGATTCTTTTTGTGATTCCATTTACTCTGATCACAAAGACGTGCACTTTGGTGTATTGTGCCACTGAACCGAATGGCATTAGACCAAGATTAAAGCCACATTCTGCACAGAGAGGAAATGTCTGGGTATTAAGTTGACTGGGGTAGAACATACAATGATTTTTGTTTGTTTGTTCAGATTAGATTTTAAATTACCCTAAAACACTCAGGGTTCTGTTTTCATGGTCATCATCTTACCCTGGCAGAGCACCATCCCTGAAAAGAAAATCTGCCCATGTGTCAGCAATAGCTTGTAAATCAGGGGGCCCTCATGTGTTGCTCTGTCCAGAGAGGGCACACAGCCCCCAGTACGGGGCAGGATGGGTCAACAAAACTGGTGGAGCTAGAGCACAGTTACTCAACAAAGCAAAGCCTCTTACTCTGGGTCAGTGCACTACTCTGTACCTGCCTGCTCCCTGGTGCTCAGTTCTTTTCTTGCCACTCACAATGAAGTGTTACCAAACTTCCAGATCTCAGGCACACGAGTTTGGGAGCAACGGGGAGAGGGTGAAGAAGCTGTTCACTTGGGAGTATGATAATTTTCTTGGAAAAGGAAACCATAACTCTTACTTCTATTACAGCCACAGCTATAATCTAAACTGGTTATATTAGATAGCTAGATATTCATTAAAGAAGGGAGCAAAGAGAATCAGACATTATTAAGCATAATAAACTAGGGAGCTGAACTGGATAATAAGCCTGCTTCACTAGGAATTTGCAGCATTAGGCATCCCAGGAGATTGCTGCATTTCCCTGCCAAGGGGATTAACATGCCTTCCTCCCCTGGGTAGGGAGAAAGGACCAGCTTGCCATCCTCCCAGGATACAACTGGTTCACTCACCCATAAGGGGGGAAGAATAAACAATAAATGTTTCTCTGCTGGGTGCATGCCCAGTAGAAGCCAAGATGGCACAGGGGGAGGTTCTTCTACTTTGAGGCACTCTCAGTAGGAACTAAGATGGCAATAATAAGGGGCCCACCCTGGGAAAAGGACCAGATTGGATAAGGGACACAGAACCCCAGATGGACTGGTTAGGGGGAGGAGCCAGCAGAAGTCCATGAAGGATTGGGAAATTAATTGGTTAGTTTGAAAAAGTATCTGGTCCTTCCTAAGCCCAAGGTAGCATAATCACCCTAACAAGGAGCTTGCACGTGTTCTCTCTCTCTCTCTCTCTCTCTCTCTCTCTCTCTCTGTCACATGTGCTTGCCCTGTTCACTCATGCACCCTCTCTCTGTAGCTGCCATAAAGCCAGCAGCTACAGGACTCCAAGGGCAGGCTCCAAATGCACACCTGGGTATAACAATGCAGCACCTGCCAGAGCACAGCCTGGAATGGAGACTAGCCTAGTCAGATGGGGACCAAGGCTGAACTGGACTAAACTTTGTTATGGACTGAACAAATGGCATCAAATTTCTGGACACTGGCCTTTATTCTTGACTTGATGAAGACCAGGCTGGACTTCTTTCACAGTGGGGCAGAGCTGAACCCTTGGACAGTCCTTTGATTTTGCTTCTACAATAAATCTTATCACTGCACCTTATCCTCCCATACGGGGGTCCCTGGAATGCTTTCCTTGTGACTCATGAAAAGACACCATTTCCACCAGCAATAGTTATAGTACACACTCTGATACCTTCCTCCTAAGAATGAATAAGGGACATGGAAGTGGAGACTTTCAAAATGTGCCTCCCCTAAAACTTGAAGGAAAATTATTTTCCACTCTTAATGATTTATTTTATATATTTTAGGCATCAGAAGTGTAACATTAAGATCATCAGGCTATTAAGGGGGTAAACTCCTTCCCTTAAATCCATGTTTATACTTTGTGAGAGGTAACTAAGTAGAAGAGGAGAAAATATGACATCCATTCACATTCTAAAGACAGAGGTATCTGTTGTCCACTTAAGAGTAAGGACCACTAATTTAGACAAGGAAAATAAAAAATAAACCAAACAGATTCCTAAAGTAATGTTCCATAATCCCTCTCTATGCTTTGCTTGAGAAGAGCAAAATAACATCATAGACCTTACAGGGAGATTGTCTGCTCTGTTAACCCCAAAACTTGTTGAGAGGGAGCAGATAGCGAAGGTCTCTTGTTAACCCTCAGAAAGAATGCCCAAAATGTTGTTCTTTTCCTTCAAAAGACACCTCACACAGAGATATAAGATCTGCAAGGAATTTTACCCCCAAACTGAGGAACTCTCCCCGCCCTCCACTCCTGTGCTAGGGCCTAGAAGCAGAATGGGGAATTACTGGAAGGCTGCAGGTGCTCCCAGCTGCCTGAAGAGCGGAGTGGGGAGTTGGGGAGTAGTGAAAGATGAAGCTTGGTGTAACTCATACATCATGCCAAGTGGTATGATTTTATCCTGATGCCATAAGAAGCCTTTGGAGAATTTTAACAGGCAGTAGTAACATGATCAGATTTGCATGTTGGGAAGATCACTCTAGAAATATTTTTCTTATATATCTCCTTGGAAAAGGGAAACAACAAAAACTTAATTAAATAATTTGCCGAAACCGGTTTGGCTCAGTGGATAGAGCGTCGGCCTGTGGACTGAAGGGTCCCAGGTTCGGTTCCGGTCAAGGGCATGTACCTTGGTTGCAGGCACATCCCCAATGGGGACTGTGCAGGAGGCAGCTGATCGATGTTTCTCTCTCATCGATGTTTCTAACTTTCTATCCTTCTCCCTTCTTCTCTGTAAAAAATCAATAAAATATATATTTTTTTAAAAAAATTAAATAATTAATTAATGGGACTACATCAAACTAAAGAGTTTTTGCATAGCAAAGGAAACCATCAACAAAATGAAAAGACAACCCACTGAATGGGAGAACATATTCTCAAATGAGACATTTATATCCAAAATTTATAAAGAACTGTATGGATGGATCTGGAGAGTATTATGCTAAGTGAAATAAGCCAGTCAGAGATAGACAAGTTCCATATGGTTTCACTGATGTGGTGCATCTAATGACCAAAATGAACTAACAAGCAAAATAGAGACAGACTCATAGATAGAGAGCAGGCTGACAGCTATAGGGGTGGAGAGGAAAGATGGGTAGAGGGATAGAGGGATTGAGCAAAAAAGAAAAAAAAGGAAGTACAAATTGACAGTTACAGAATAGTCATGGGGATGTAACTACAGCATAGGAAATACAGTCAATAATATTGTAATAACTATGTATGGTATCAGATGGGTACTAGATTTATCAGAGTGATCACCTTGTAAGTTATACAATGTCTAATCACTTAAACTAATACAATATTGTACATCAACTGTAATTGAAAAAAATTAAAGAATATAACCTCAGAGTGTCAAAACAAACAACGAAAACAAAAAGGACTGCTTAAGAGTAGGACTAGAGACCGGGAATATAAGAGTGAGTGGGGATGATATTAAATTTTATTGTGTATTATCTACAAGCTGATAACCTTAGGGAACCTTGGTTTATATATCAAAGCAACTGGATTTTAAATTTGTTTCTAGAAGAATTAAGAGCATCTTAAGGAAAAAAAAAATCAAGTGGGCAGTTTGGGGGATGAGAAAAAAAGACTTGTAATCAATAAGGTTACTTACATTACTCAGAATCATGCTCATACAGGAAATCTTGTAAAACGAGCCTATCCATCCATAGGAAGACTTTACAGCCTCCTGAGGCCTGAAGTTAATATGACCCCCCAAAGCAAAAGCAAGTAAACCACTGCAATTTGGTGTAAAAGGCATATCTATCATCTAACCTCCCACGCTTCATTTCCTCAACTTTAAATGAAGACATTTCTAACTCTCCAATTTATACTCAACAACCTAATTTCCTAATTAATGAGAATGAACAAGCTACCCACAAACTCCTCAGAAAACTCCCCCAACATTGTGGTATCCTGTGGCAAGCATAGCCCGGGCGGCAAGCAAATCTCAAGCACCAGCTTCTGAGGCTTCCCTTCAAGTGTCGGTTTCAACCTCCCTTTCTTGAATCTGACCACAAAGCAGAGCTGCTTCCTGTGGCATCTGAAATAAGCAGCAGAAACAAAAGACAGCATTGTATCCAGAAGGAAATGAGGAGCAAGGTGAGCCACATTTAGGTTTCCCTTACCATTCCAGCTCTACATTCATCACGGTTAGAATTGTGGATGGAAAAGAACATGGTCTTGGAGATAACGGAGATTTCTTTAGGAATCACTATTCCTTTGCCAGTATTTTCAAAGTCTGATATGCTCCCTCTCTCCAATTCAGTTTCAAGAGAATACTCTCAATTCTAGAAGTCAAGCATCACATGTGAGGGTTTTGGAAATTGGCACGCTGTATACAAAGATGCCGTGTTGGGATGGTGATTGTCACTCACAGGTCACAGTTATGATCTTATGTCACCTTCTTTACCATCTGATTTTTCTGAATACCTTTATTTCTCATTCCCCATGCCTTCCAACAAACTCCTTTCCCAATATATGTCTCATCAGATCCTGACTTGTTCCAACCACTTCCTTAATACTTTCAGGTCTACATAAACAGTTCCTCTTCCTGTAGTACCTTTCTCCAGTTTTCTACCAGATAAAAAGCCATATACCTTGATGTTTAAATCAATTATCACTCTATAAAGCCTCCTACAATCACCTTTCACAAGAGCTTCTGCCTCTATAATATTGACATGGTATGTTGATAAACCAGAATGTATTGTGTATGAATCTGTCTATCTCCCTGAGCAAGGACCAAGCATTGGTTTCTTCCCTTTTGGTGGGCAAGATTATTAGAATATCTCAAATGGATCATGAATCTAATGATGATCTATTGACAGACTATGGCATCAAGTACCCAGAGAGCCCAATACTTGAAAGAGGTGTGGTCCCAGTATATGGAGTTGTGTGGTCCAGTTACCCTTTCACACTGCTACACTTGCGGCAATGGCTAAGGATGTAAGTGTGAATTTAAATAACTGATATGGCACTACTTAGACCTATGCAGAATGTAAACCAGTGAAAGTATTATCACTTTAGTGGACAAAAAAACAAAAACAAAAAACTTGTTTGCGAGAAGCAATGGATATACTATGTGGCAGAGAGGGAGAAAAGGCAATAGTGGACTGATATGACTTTCTGGCCTTTTTCTGACCTTTTTTTTTTTTTTTAAACATATTTTATTGATTTTTTACAGAGAGGAAGGGAGAGGGACAGAGAGCCAGAAACATCGATGAGAGAGAAACACCGACCAGCTGCCTTCTGCACACCCCCCACCTGGGGATGTGCCTGCAACCAATGTACATGCCCCTGACCAGAATCAAACCTGGGACCTTTCAGTCCGCAGACCAACGCTCTATCCACTGAGCCAAACTGGTTTCGGCATTCTGACCTTTTTGAGTAAAATAAAACAGTGGGTTTTGTGGGACAAATTGATGGAGAAGGCATATGATAATTTTTGTGTATTCCAAAGATTAGAGGGAGAAATAAAAAGACATATTACCTATAGTAGTCAGAATAGGCTAGATTACACTACAGTAATAACCCTAACCACAGTGACTCAACACAGATTCATTCTCTCCCATGCTATATGACAACTTTGAGTTAGTAGTGGGCTTTGCTCCTTTTAATAACTCAGGGCACCAGGATGAGAAAGAAGTCTCGAGCATTTAAGAGTCTACCATGCCAAAGAGATATGAGCTCTGTTGGGTCTTAAACCAGATATTAAATGCTCTGGCCTGGAAATGGCATACGCCCTCTGTTCACAACACTTTGGCCAGATCTAGTCACATGTTCCCAGCACACTATAAAAAAGCTAGGAAGTACAATCCTACCATATTGAAAGAAGGCAGAAAGCTGGAAATATTTGGTAAACAGCACTGATGACTACCACATGACCTTATTTGTACCCCAGGCTTGTAAAGTAGATCACACTTGTTACAATAAATTGAGTTGTATTATACTGAAACAGGTTTTTCTGATGATTTAGTGTAAATTGATAAAATGCACATTGTTCCTAGATGTTGTGAGAGCCTCTGTATCTAGTTTGAAAGATTCTGGAATAACCTATTTGAACCGGAAGTAGCACAACTGCACAATTACATCTCTAAAAGTTTTTGCTAAGGAAGCCAGAACAGACCAGTTCCTTGTTTTATAAATATGTTAGGAAAAATTAATTCAGCTATTAGCAATCAAATATCTGTGTGTGTGTGTGTTTAATATATTTTAATTTATTTTTTAGAGAGAGAGAAAGGAAGAGGGATAGATACATAGATGACATTGATTGGCTACCTCTTGCAGGCCCCCGACTGGGGATTGAGCCCATAACCCGGGCATGTGCCCTGACCAAAATCCAACCAGGGACCTCCTGGTGCCTGGGTTTATGCTCAACCACTGAGCCATACCAGCTGAGCTAGCAATCAAATTTTTGTATGTTAAAAATTTCCTTTTAAAGGAAGCAGAATCTGATGGAAAACAATGATTTATTAAACTACCAAAAAATATATGAGATCTAGTTTCTCAACTTCTGTCTACCTGGTGTCTAGCTTATTTAAAGTCTCATATGCTCAGGAGCTTCAGTTTTCTACCCAGAAATGGATAACATTATTTCATCCAATTATGAAATATTAATTTAATATCTACTGGATATAGGTACTTGGCTGCACTGGTAATACAATGGTGAGAAATGCATGATCAAACTCATGAATCGTATAATCTATTTCCCACTAGTGATCTTACCTTATAATAGACAAATATGCAAATTGACCGCACCTTCGTTACGCCCAAGCCACGCCCACCAACCAAGCCACGCCCACCAACCACGCCCACCAGGAAACCGTTGCAGGGACATTGGTGCAAGGACGCTGGGTGCGGCGGAGCCCAGGGCCGGGAAAGCCGCCCGAGGCTTTCCCGGCCTTGGGCACCAGCGGGGAGCCTGCACCGATCGCAGGAAGCCACTGGGGGTCGGCTCCTGTGATCGGTAGCAGGGACGCTGGGTGCAGCAGAGCCAAGGCCGCCGCCCGGGGCCAACCCCCAACCCTGAAAGAAGGCAGAAGGCGGTGGCCACAGCCAAGGCCTGGGTCCCTGGTGCAGGCAGAAAACTGGTGCAGGCAGCCAGGTGAATGAAGGTCTATTGCATGAATCTTCGTGCAAATGGGCTACTAGTTCTAAATAATAGAATGTGGTAATACAGGTATGGATAAACATAATATGAAAGTTACTAAACTTTCACTAATCTGTTAAATGCAATGATATACGAGTCCCTAAAGGGAGGTACCAGGGAAGATACATGATAGATGAGTCAAAGAGTATGAGAGGTAAATGAACACTTTAATAACCAAATATAATATCTGAAAGATCTTCACCCATCCCCAACTACTGGAACTCCAGCATGCAATGAAAACTGTTCCAAGTGTTAAAAGTTATGTAAAGTCAAACCTGTCAGTATGTGGCCCATTCAAGTCTTGTGTTCTTGCTAAGTCATAGGGCCTTAAGAGGGTGGTTCTCTTTGGCTTCCTAGGTATTTAACTTAGAATAATTTGTGCATATTCAAAGAATTCAGTTTCCTAAAAACATATGAAAATGTACATTGCAGCAGCAACACGTAGCATAGCAAAATGCTCACTATACATTTGCAAAAGCAGTTGTAGAATTTTGTCTGTGCCTCTGTAGTCCTTTTAGTATTGGTATACCATTGCGGCTTCTAAGGATATGGTGTACTCCCAATGACTACTGTAGTTTAATTTTATTGGAAAGAGTGAAATATTAAAATCCAAAGGATCTTTTTAAAGCTACAAAGGAAATGTTCAAAGAACAATGAAAAGGATAAGAAAAGATTTCATTATTGAACAGTTTGTTTTATTATTAACAATAACAATAAAGTAAGTCACACAGTTCATAAGTCCTCCCAGATGGGACATCTGTGGGATTTTCTGTTCTGAAAAGAAACTTAACTTATAAACATGTCAACCATGTTCTGAATAAAATGAAATTTCACACTACATGGGAATGTCACTATTTTCAACATATTCAAGATTAAGTGTTATTTTAAGACACTTTTCTTTCCAATTATTTGTCCTATTTAGGACATTTTTTCCATCAATTTTAGGTGGAGGAAAGTTTCCTGCTTTTAATGAATATAAACTGTTTAATTTACTAAGATTAAGATCATAGGCTATCAACCATTGGTACAGATCCTAAATCCTACCCAGTTCAGAAGTGTAAAGAGTCTATGTTAACCTTTGTTCACAAAGACCATCTCTTTATTCTGGTTACCCCATTTCACCTTTAATGAGTTGTGATAGCTGAGTGATTTTGAAAAAGAGAATGGTGATATAGCGTAGCTAGTTCCTAACATACTGAAAATGTACTGTGTTCATCTTTCTATGATAAATGAAGAAAAAGAAAGGGGGTGGAGCTAATGGCCCATTGAGATACAGGACACAAAGGGAGCTGCTGGCAGTCCCTCAAGTTTTTCTTTCTCCATACTTCTGTCCAAGAAATAATATGAGGACTTCTCCTCTGCCTCCAAAATGCTGTTAGTCTTGTCAACTTCAACTTGCCAATTAACTACTCCCACTTTCTATGAAATGCTTTCTAAGTTTCACAGGCTCCACTCCACTTGCTTCTCTGCTCAAGGCATTAATGGATTATAATAACATATAATAGCATAAATTAAAGCACAACACACTTCCTGAAGCCTCCACAGATGGAAAGGGGGAATGGAAAGAATGCAGCCTTTGGTGTCATACGGATCCATCACTTCATAGCATTATGAACCAGGCCAAATAGCTTCATCTTTTTGAGGTGCCCATTTTCATCAACTATAATATGGAGGATAATAGTTTTATCATAGAACTGTGGCAGATAATATATAAAACAATTATTTAAAAGTACCTGGAACTTTGTAATTTTAAAATTTTTGGTTTCTTCCTTAGAACATTAAGTATATGGAGAACATAGTTTTCCTGATGTCTAACAAAAATTCCCTTTTTTTCCCCCCCAATGCCAGCAGATACTTTGAAGTGAAAATGATTCGGTGATAACACAGAAAAAGTCAATAAACTATTCCTAGGGAACAAAATGCTTTAAAGATCTGATTGTCATTCTAAACCTAGTGGAGTAACCTGAGAGGTTGATGAGGTGAGTGGCAAAGTTCAAGCAGATGAGGCTTGGGTTTCTTACCCTACTTCAACCAAAGCAGCTGTACTTTATTCTATTTTATATTGACTATGTATAAACATAGGATTTGGGAAAGGTACCAATGATGGCCTGCTTATGATTTTCTTGTTGGTGCCACACAGGAGCTAACTCTAATCCTGTGAAGAGAGAAGGAGTTTGCCCAAAAGGGATAGCTGTTCTTACTATGCATAACCTTGGGTAAGTTTCATAGTAGGACAGGTAAATCTGGGCCAACATTTGGCCCAGATTCCCAGCCTGAGGCTTGAATGGTTTGGGTAGTGGAGGATGAGCTGCCCCTGCTATGTAGGGGAGGCTGAGAGAGTCAGCAGTTGGCCTAAGAAGAGTCTGGGCTGGATCCCAACTTGTGTTGTGTTCTACCTCTGTTATCCCTAAATCTCTGACAAAGTGATAGGCCATGGTTATTTAGGAAGGACCTGTGTTCAAATTTGGAGAAAATCAGTATGATGTCGTTCTTTGGAAACCAACGTGTGGAGTGGCAGTCATTGTCACTGGGAGAAGACACCTGACCAATCATGCTCTCCCATGGCAACCATCTGGTGACTTGAAGAGTCTGAGCTAGATAAGCAGGAGACAGGGAGAAAAGAGGTGCTTACTCTTGGGCACGCATGAGGCAGAAACAAAAAAGATGATTTAGCTACCACTAATATAGATTATATGTGCCAAGCCCAAGTGCTTTACAATGATTTATTCATTTAATCCTCACCAGAAACAGGGGAAAGAAACAGTTAAACCAAGAAGAAATAAAAGGAGAGAGGCTCCTGCTTGGACACCAGGAAATCTAGGACTAAGGCAGAGCAAGGCTGGGCTGTGCAGCTCCTTCCCTGGTCTGTATTCCAAGGCCACTCCAATCCCTGTAGACTTGAATTCCTAACAGTCCCAACAAGGCTCTGCCTTCTTACGTGGCCACATTCTTCGCATTTTGGGCCTCTTCTTCGTTGTTACTCACTCAGAGTCTGGCCTAGCATTATGCTTTTCTCATAGGCTCTGATTTAATCACCTCGCTCTTATTTGTGACCTTAATTCCAAGCAGGATATTTCATTTAGCTTTTTGAAGAACCTTTTTGATGCAAATGTGTCAAAATGGGGGAGTGGGGATCGCTGTTTATAACTGAGAAATGTGTGCAACAGGCATCTCTAAACTTCAGTAGCCATTCCCAAGATCTAGAGATAAGGAACAGGAATAAGTTGTAGACCATCCTTACCTCCTCAGTAATGTGGAAAATATATATTAAGTTACGACTACCTTATTTGTTTGCTTTTGGTACACATCAAAATATCTCAGTCACTGTAAATGTTGGAGATTAAACCCTTATCGGAGATAACATTGGCAAATATGTTCTCCCATGCAGTGGGCTTTCTTGCTGTTTTGTTGATGGTTTCTTAGTTATACAGAAGCTTTTTATTTTGATGTAGTCCCATTTGTTTATTTTCTCTTTAGTTTCTAGGAGCTGTATTGGTGAAGATATTGCTTCAGCATATGTCTGAGATTTTGCTGCCTGTGGATTCCTCTAAGATTTTTATGTTTTCCTATATTACGTTTAAGTCCTTTATCCATTTTGAGTTTAATTTTGTGTATGGTGTAAGTTGGTGGTCTAGTTTCATTTTTTTGCATGTATCTGTCCAATTTTCTCAACACCATTTATTGAAGACACTGTCTTGACTCCATTGTATGCTCTTGCCTCTTTTGTCAAATATTAATTGAGCATAGTGGTTTAGGTTGATTTCTGGGTTCTCTATCCTATTCCATTGGTCTATATATCTGTTCTTGTGCAGGGAACTCATACAACTTAACAAAAGGAAGATAATCCAATCAGAAAATGGGCAATGGACCTAAATAGATAGTTCTCTAAAGAGGACATACAGAAGGCCAAGAGACATATGAAAACAAGCTCAAAGTCACTAGTAATAGCAGAGATGCAAATCAAAACAGCAATGAGATACCATCTCACATCTGTCAGAATGGCTATTATCAATAAATCAACAAATGACAAGTGCTGGTGAGGATGTGGAGAAAAGGTAACCCTTGTGCACTGCTGTTGGCAATGCAGACTGGTGCAGCCACTGTGGAGAACAGTATGGAGTTTCCTCAAAAAACTAAAAATGGAACTCCAAAACAGCCTAAGTGCCCATCAGCAGATGAGTGGGTTAGAAAACTGTGGTACATCTACACAATGGAATATTATGCTGCTGTAAAAAGGAAGGAACTCCTACCATTTGCAACAGCATAGATGGACCTAGAGAGCATTATGCTCAGTGAAATAAGTCATTCAGAGAAAGATAAATATCACATGATCTCACTCATTTGTGAAATATAATGAACAACATAAACTGATGAACAAAAACAGATCCAGAGACAGAGAAGCATCGATCAGACCATCAAACCTCAGAGGGAAGGTAGGGGAGGGTGGGAGGAAGTGGGAGAGATCAACCAAAGGACTTGTATGCATGCATATAAACATAACAAATGGATACAGACACTAGGGGGGTGAGGGCACAAGCGGGGGTGGGAGGAATGGGGGGTACCTTTATTGATTAAGATATTGCATAAGGACACATATGTAATACCTTAATCAATAAAGAAAAAAAAAAAGAAGTTGATGCCTGAGATTTTGGAAAGGAATAGTTTTGAAACAGCAGAAACCTGAAGAACTTATGAAAGAAAGCACTTTGATTTGTATTAAGTTTTAAGCCTGTTGGTCATTTTAAAGGACAGGGATCTCTCAGTAAAGTAGAGAAATTAGAGGAAACAAACACCTTACCAGGAAGAGACCATCTGTGAGCTTTGAGTAAATCTGGAGAGTGTCCTTGTCTCCTGAAGTTATTTATATAACTGAGGTGTGCATTTCTCTTCTACCTAAGGCCACATGTAGCAGAAAGCCATGAAAAATTGGAAACCCAAGCTGGGTGAGCTAAGAGCTAATCAAAAGTCTCAAGTAAGCAACTTAATGCCTTGTCTCTGATTAGTAGTTAATGGTAGTTAAAAAACTTCTCAAAACATTTAGAGAGAGCTTTCTATGAATGCTGTTTCTATCAAGATGTTTCTAAAGCACCAAAGTACTAATGGTGAGAGTCCAAAGTATGTCTGCAAATGACTTTAAATTTAGGAAAAGGCCCTGAATGAGTTACAGCAACATTTAAATTTGCAATGGTTGGTAAGAAATAAAGTGAATTTTTTTTTTTTTACTTCTTTGAAATTTGTTCTCCTTTTATAATATACTAGAGGCCCAGTGCACAAAATTCATACACTGGAGGGGGCGGGGTTGGTCGGTCCCCTCAGCCCAGCCTGCGCCCTCTTGCAGTCCGGGAGCCCTTGTGGGATGTCTGACTGCTGGCTTAGGCCCACTCCCCACAGGCCTAAGCCACCAGTCAGACATCCTTCTCACAATCCGGGACCCCTTGCTCCTTACCACTAGGCTCACTGCTCCTTAGCACTGCTGCGCAGGCAGGAGAGGCTCCTGCCACTGCCGCTGTGCTCACCAGCCATGAGCCTGGCTTCTGACTGAGTGGCGCTCCTCCTGTGGGAGTGCACTGACCACCAGGGCACAGCTCCTGTATTGAGCATCTGCCCCCTGGTGGTCAGTGCACATCAGAGCAACCGGTCATTCTGGTTGTTCTGCCATAATGGTTGCTTAGGCTTTTATTATATAGATAAGTAAATGTTTCAAATGTTACAAAAAAATCTCAGTCACAACCATATTAAAATTGTTGCCTAACTTGAGGTAAGCACCTCAATCAGCAGAACTTTGGCAAAATCAAAATATAGACTCTAAAATCAAATTGGAAAGCCCAGGCATGGCTTACCTTCTACGTTTACTACAGTTTTTATAAATATCACACTATCTCCCATTCTATATGCATCTCCCTCAATTAGCAATCTCGCATTTTATAGTGTACAAAGACCTCCACCTCCCTTCTTTACCTTCCCATTGCAGTAGCCTTCCACTACAAGCTCTCTGCCCACCATCCCTCACACCAGGGCTTACAGGCTCAGTGTGCAATGATGTACCCTCTCTTCCAGACAACAGTGATTGT
This sequence comes from Eptesicus fuscus, assembly GCF_027574615.1. Lineage (NCBI taxonomy): Eukaryota > Metazoa > Chordata > Mammalia > Chiroptera > Vespertilionidae > Eptesicus > Eptesicus fuscus. Next base: position 45,054,240 of record NC_072486.1, on the reverse strand, counting down.
AGGCCTTCTCATCTTGTGGCCTGCAAATCCACGATCAGCAGCATCATTATTTTATGTGAATCTCTGTGACAAGGAGAAGAGGGAGACACTGGGACTAGATCTCTATCTTTTGGGCTGTCAGTTCTCAATAACTAAAGCTGTCCAGCCCATGATTATGGTGACTAGCAATTCCCAAAAGTGAAAATGACCTTAATAAATATCTAATCCAACTTTTTAACAAGTGTTTAAACCTGTTCTTTATATTATCAAAGATTTGTCTTCCAATATAAGTTTGATACCTCCTACCACACGGCTAAAAAATTCTATACTTTTGCAAACTTTTTCTATATTTTATGAAAAGAAAATATTAGAAATGGGGAAATGGCAAAAGAATATACCCAAAATGCTTTAAATATGTATATTAGAAGTCCTAAGAAAAGTCATAAAATCAACAAAGTTAAAATTTTTTTTTCTTTGGTTTTAAGTTTTTATTAAGTGTCAAAAGTAATATATTTAATGGAGATATTGCCTTAACACAATTAAGAGTTGGTAAGTTCTGACCTATCATATCTAATATATCTCTCCGTATATATCTTTAAAGTGAAATTACAAGAAGAAAAATAAAAGAGGTAAATATGGAAATGTTGCCTAGGATCACAGTCTTAAGAATATATTTATACTCAAACACACACACATATTATATATATTTAAATAATGCTACGAGATTACTGAACAGAATGATAAGTCACTATGATATAAATTACTGGTTTTGTATCAGTTCAAAAGCAATTTTATTTATATTATTTTAATAAGGTCACTCTTTGAAACTTAGTTATATGTAGATGTAGATATTTAATTATATATTTACTTATACTGCAACAGAATTATTTCCTAGCTAGGAAAAAAATCAGATATCATTTTTCTCTACAAATGTAAGCATTATAGTACTCAGGAATATAGAAAAACTGCAAATAAATGACTGATGGATAAAAATCAAAGAAAAAAATAACATTTGTCTAGTGTTTTATAGCCAGCAAAGTATTTTCATATTTTTTACCTCAAATACCACATTGATAAATGCAATTTTTAAAAGAATAACATATCCTGTAGTTTATACTTTCCCTAATAAGACTATTTTAAAATTAATGAATTTTATTAAAGTATTATTATATATGATGTTAATAAATCTTGAACCTGACGAAATGCTTAAAGCAAGAAAACCAAGAAAAATGATTAAATCAGAATTGTTAATTAATCTTGTTTACAGTTCTTTATTAAGATTAATCACTCTTTAAGCATAAATCTCTAGGCATTAGAAATGTGACCATGGGAACATTATTAAGTTACTCTGTATGTCACCTCTTCACTTATAAAATAGAGGTAACCCATTACCTGCTCATAGACGTGGACTGGGCAGTATAATATTTTGACATCCTCTCTGCCTAAGAATTGGATGTAACTATGGTTATATGAACCCACAACAAAATGAATGAAATCAAAATCATGTAAGCCTTTTAGATAATTAATTCTGCATGACACTTTCCTTGGAAATATAAAAGGAAAAAATCAGTATATGCAGAAAGATATCCATTGTACTATTGTCTCACATAAGTGGTTTATTGTAAAAACAAGAATTTCATTATGTATTGGGAAATTTTAGAGCAAGCTTTCAAAAGGGCTGATGACCTCATATGGTAGTTATTTTTTCACTTAAACAAAATAAATTGAAAATGGGATAAGTCATACGACATCTTACCATTCAGGTTTAATTAAAATATCTCTTCCTGCTCCACCTCCACCCTCTTTCCCATGCCAATGGCAAATAAACATCAAGTTGAATAAACATTTACTGTGTCAACTCATGCTAAATACAAATGTAACCACTTCAGACACACACACACACACACACACACACACACACACACACACACAAACACACATCTCTTTTAAGTCAATTCCTACATCATTTTTCTATTATATGTGTACATGTAATAAATATGAAGATATGTTTAGACAAAAGAAATTTAGAATTATTTACTTTTCAAAAGATCCTGAGTTAAAATAACCAACCATATTCCCACCTCCCTTTGTAAAAATAAACTTGAATCTACTTGTAAGTTTTTCTTTTTCAGTCAAATTTATTGTACAATTTACATATAGTAAAATTCACCCTTTTTAGTTTACAGTTCTGTGACTTTTGACAAATGCATAATCATGTAACCACCACTACAATAAAAATACAGAATATTTTCATCATCCCCCCCAAAAAAATTCTCGTTTTTCTGTAGTCAGTACCTCCCTTCAATCCCAATTCATGGCAGCCACTGCTCTGTTTTCTAATTTAACCTTTTCTATAATGTCATATAAATAAAATCATATAGCGTGTAGCCTTTTACATCTGGCTTCTTTCACTTAGCATGATGCATTTGAAATTCATCCATATTATTCCTTTATGTGTAATTCTGTTACTTTTTATATTGTTAAGTACTATTTATTCATTGAATATATTAATTACTTGTTTACCCATTTATAAGATGAAGGATTTGGGCTATTTCTAATTGTCTTTATTAATATGTCAGAGCATGAGCCAGTATAGTGTGGTGATTGAGAACTCCAATTTTTGAGCTACACAGACTCTATTTCAAATCCCAAGTCTGCCATATATTCATTTGTACCTTTGGGCAAATTACTTATATTTTTCTGAGTGATAGTCTTGTTGTGAAGATTAAATTAGTAAGTGACTTGTAGTATAAATGAACGGCTGCCCTTATTACTATTATCTCTAGTTCTCAAATTCTCCTTACTTTGAGTCTTCAAACTGTTCCCAAACATAGCACCTTCAATCATCTCAGAGCTTTTCTACATCCCTTCACTTAAAATATACTATCACTTCTTTCTGCTTCCCATCTTCAAGGCCCATGTTCATCTTTCTCCATGAAAATGTTCCAAATTTATAGTCCTCATTTATCTTTTCATTCTTCACATTCCTGTAGCACTCATTACCCAATTTGGTAGCCACTACCTACATGTGGCTTTTTAATGTTAAAGTAATTACAGTTAAATAAAACTGAAATTTAACACCTCAGTCACAGTGTTCAACACAAAAAGTGGCTAATGGCTGCCATATTGGTCAATGAAGACATAGACTATTTCAATCCTCACAGAATTTCTATTGGACAACACTACTTAATACTTAAAACTATATAGTTCTATTTAGAACTGGGTTATATAATATAGTTGTATTCTTAGTTTTTCTATGCACATAATCTTATACCACATACAAAACTAATAATTAGAAGACATTGACTAAGCACCTATTATGTGCAAGATACTCTGACAGGGACTGAAGATCTGAACATTTGCCTTCCAAGAGCTTATCATAATACAAACATTAAGAAATGATGCAGTATTGTTTGTGATCCTGATCCATTTGGACAATAAATGTTAAAGGCATATAAAATAAGAAATGACTATCAAGACCAGACTTGTAAAGAAGTAGGTCATTAAAAGTTTAGGACTTATATGAAAAGCAAGTGTTACACATAGGTAGAAAACTGGGCAGAACCCTATCTTATACTTTTTTATATATTCCTTCCAGTGAATCAAGCACAGTGTTAGATACAGAGGGCCATAACTAACACACTCAGACATAGAGGAATCAAATGATCAGGAATAGGGATAAATGCAGTCATGTGACAGAGGGTGACATATGACAATCATGTGATGAGGATCCAAAAAACACATGTTCAGTGCAGATCAAACTAAGGCTAGATTGGCAAAGGTAAGCACAGAGCAAATCCAGAGGTAGGCAGTAACAAGCAAAGTCAACTTGAAATAAAAATGAATCTATGAATAGAGAACAGGCAATCAAAGTAATGTTGAGATAAACACAGGCTCAAAGAGGAAGGCGGTATTCAAAGATTAGCACAAGGCAGCCAGAAATCACTCACATCAGAGAACTGAAGGTTGAGAGAATGGGTGCCTATACAAGAGGCCAGACTGGGGAATGTAGCCAGTTGGAAATGCCATTCCAGCTATCTTTTATCCCTGATAGTTCCTCATGGAATGGTGTGTCTTCCTGTCTCATATGTTCAGATGGCATATGGAAGCGATACAAACCTTTTGGATAGGCTTTGTTTATTGGTACAAAGCACGATAGCTTAAGTCTTTATATTAATATTTTTAAACATAGAGGCAAAACTCCACAAAAACTAGTACATTAAAATCTACATTTAGAAAGTAACATCCTTATATTTATTGGCTTTCTGCAAAGCCCTACCAGCTCAAATGGTGCCCCTTCATTTTCCCATTCCTTATTTGAGCTAATATTTGGCTTGAGTGGCTTGCTTAAGAAGCTGGTTACAGAGACATGGCTTCAGTTGCTTATTGTTGGGTCTATCACATTTGATTTGAGTCACGAATCAGTGTTCTCCCCAGCTTTGGCTGTAGGAGTATCAAAGAAAACGTAAGCTGCTTAAGGTCCAAACCTTGGATAAGAAATCAAATGTGCTTTTAGAGGAAAAGGCACGACAAAATTGACAGCCCTAGCACAGTCACTTCTGAATGATCTGCTTTAAAGAGGTTCTATATGTCTCAAGAGCCAATTCAGATAGTATATCACCCACCCCATGCACAAGGACATGGCCCACTGTCAGAAACCACAATGCTCATAGAATCTTCAGAGTTCTAGAGTAACCGCCCTTGGTCTGATCAGAAATAGACAGGATGCTCATTAAGAATTCCCCATTTTCCTCACTACAGTGTCTTAACCATGAGAAGCTACCTACAACCACAGAAGCTGATGTCATTGCAATCACATCTCCTTGAGGAGGATTACGGGGAACACATGGAGGGTGACTTGAAAAGCAAACCATGGAATTCAGTTTAAATGTTGTGAAAGAATCAAGTCCTGACATTATCATCTGCAATGCACTTGCATTAGAAGACTGGTATTCTAATTTCCCATGTACACAAGAATGTCAGAGTTCCTCAAGAGAGGGAGCAGAATGCTAGGTTATCCTGGGAAGCTATTGTTACCTCAGAGACAGAGAACTATAAGGGCAGGAGAAGCATATCCAGTGTAAATGATTTGCCATAGACTCATAGTACTGTAAATAGCACACCAGATTTAGATCAAGACCATATTTAAATCCCAGCTCTATCAGTTTCTAGCTGGGTGATTTTAATACCTTAATTTCTCCTGTCATCAGTTTATTCATCTGTAAAATGGGATAACACATCCCTTAACTACTTTGATGGGGTGTTATGACAATCAAATGATATAATGGCTGGGAAAACACTTTGTAATCACTATGCACATGGAAACTATTATCTGGTCTTTTTCCCTAAAACACTGTTTCTTGGAACTCACTTAGCCTGGGGTTTTCCAATTGCACTTCTAAAAGAACATTTTTGGAGCTACTCAAAGGAAGACTTACACAAAATATTCGTATCTGTTTTCTGCTTCTTTTTCTCTGATCCAAGGAACTTGCTTTCTTTCACAGATTTAGCTCTTTATGTCATTAACTAAATTTAAATCATGCCTAAAGACTTACTTGTTTGGCAGCACAGTTTCATATCCTGTTTGCTTTAATTTTTTAAATTCTTTTGTAAAGCACTCCAAGATGTTTGCATGAAGATCACTCAACAAACGGAAGCCTCTCTTGAATACACACACAAGGACACACCCACATCAATGGGAAGAAACATAATACAAACTTTTGTTAACATGGTAAAACAAGTCTACACAAAATAGTTCCTAAAATTACATCCCCTGCCACACTATATGGCCATTTATTGGCTAAGAGAAGCTTAACCCGCTCACAACCAACCGGGAAGGCTAGTGTGACCTTCTAGAATCCAAGTCCACCAACTTACATAGAGAGAAGATTTAAGTGTACAGTCAAATATAGACATAGTATTTTCCATGAAGCAGGCATCCTGGCAAGAAAAACATCCCTAGTGTTTCACCATTTATCAAGAGACTAACCATCAGATCCTGAACTGTGTTACATAAGCACAATAACCTTATTGTTAGCAGCTGTTTATTGGTCAGTGTTGCACAACTGACCAGGTGCATGGCAGGATAGAGTTTTGTCTTTATCCCAAAATCCAGGATAGATGGGCTCAGGGCTTGTTCAAGGATGGCAAAACACGGTTTCCAAGTCATCAGGATTATTGTAACCCATAACATACTTTGCCAATTTATGCATAGCTGGTAGAAATGAAAGCATGCCGCAGATACAAAAAGAGCCATTGGTTTAATTTGGAAACATTCTCTTCAATTTTTTATGTTTAACAATTGGTTTTAAGCTTATTGTCTGAATGTGAAGGTAAAATCATTGACTCAATGTAAGCAAAGATCATCAAACAAGTCCAGGAACAATATATTTTAGAAAATATAGTTTGAATTATCAACAGCAGGGATATTTGATGTTTAATTATCAACTTAAGGTGAATATATAATGCTAAAATGTATTTATTAAAAGAACCAAGGAAAGCTCTATCTATGTAAGACAGAAGGATTTATAGAGCACCAAAAAAATCTATCTCCTTCTGTATTCAAGAAAACAATTTATTTCACATTAAATGAACCATTAAGGTTCAGACTATTATATTGTCTTATACAGGAATTCAAAGGCTGTTTTTTTACCTTTCCTATTCACTTAGTTTTAAGTTTTTAAAGTATATCTTCCTTTACTGATGTTCCTCCCATTCAATAAACTTCTGGTTTTCAAAAGTTGAAGATAACCAGTTAATTGTTATTTAAGGGTATTATGTTGTAAAGCAAGTAATTGAGCTGCCAAATTTTGTGTTCAATAATCTTTTATCATGGTGTATCAGTTTTTTGTCACTGTGTCGGTTTAGTTTTTGAGGAAGATATACCTATACATAAAATAGAGCTAATCTAAGGTTCTTTATGAATAAAAAAATGACAATATCTAAAAAATATTCATATTATCAGTATTATTGCTATAGAAAATGCCATTTACTGGCATTATTAAACCATTGTTTCCCCAACCTTTTTGGATAGAGAACTAATCCTATATAATAAAAGGCTAACATGCAAATTGACCAAACAGAAGAACGACCGGTCGTTATGATGTGAAATGACCACCAGGGGGCAGATGCCCAATGCAGGAACTTCCTCCTGGTGGTCAGCTCTCCCACAGGGGGAGAACCACTCAGCCAAAAGCCCTGAGCCAGGCTCACAGCTGGTGAGTGCAGCGGCAGTGACGAGAGCCTCTCCTGCCTCCATGGCATTCAGACATCCCCTGAGGTCTCCTGAACTGCAAAAGGGTGCAGGCCCGGCTGAGGGAACACCCCCCACCCCCGAGTGCATGAATTTTGTGCACCGGGCCTCTAGTATATACTAAGGTTGGTGTGCTCTGTGACAGGCATGGAGCTAAGGGCTCATCCAATGCAAGAGCTACCACCAGTTTCCCAATGTAGAGATGAGGAAATTGAGGCCAAGTGGTTAGAGAAAACTGGAGTCATCTGACTCCAGAGCACTTGCTCTTACCAGGCAACTGGATGTTTTGTTTGCAGCAGTAACTGGCAGAGAAGGAGCAGGCCTTCAATAGTAAGCATTTGTTATAGCATTATAAAGAAATTCTGTCCCAAAGTTTGGGCAACAGTATAGTTTCAAAACAGTATAAAGATTAGTGTCCACAAAAAGAAGACTATCAAATACCTAAATTATGAATTATATTTACAGCACTTTTATAGATGAAAAACAGTTTAACTCAAGACACTATGCCTTGGTTATAAATATTTAGTGACTAAACTTTAGTCTGGTTGTGAAATATAAGAATGGGATTCAAATACATTATTGTTGAGAGACACTAAAACCATTACATCATTTGTTAATATGTCCTCAATTAAGAAATAACAGAAATTATATCATAAATTGTTCACCTCAGAATCCTGCCAGTGAAGCGATTGTCAAGGGGATGACTCCATTTTCAGACCCAACTGTCGTGGATTTATAGTCTGTGATGACCCCATTCTCCATGAGAGGAAAATGAGGATGTTTTTATGTTTCCTTGCTATTTCTGGAAGCAATCTCTCTTGCGACTTTTCCCTTTTTATCTTTATAAAAGTGGTGTGTGTTTGTCCAGGACTGGAACTTACAATAGGCTCTGTGAGAGATTTTGTATGTCCCTCTTCAATTCTTTCAGTACCAAAGTGGAAAGAAGAAGGATTATGTTCTGTGAAGTTTTTGTTTTCCCAAATTACTCATGTAGGAGGAAGGACATTTGCTTCCGTGCCCAGTGGTTTCTTGTCTTGAGTTTCATAGACTAGTCTTTACACACACGGAGGTGATTTGGGATGCTGAGACCCTCTCTGCTTACTTTCTAGATGGACTTTTCCTTCCCTTGCTGTATAAATGGCAGGCTGAGCAGAACCTCCCTAAATTAGGTCCTATTTGTACTACATCTTGCAGAAATTATTCAAATATTCTAGCCTGTGGGTATTCTTATTTCTTATTTCCTGTGCAAGCATAGTCTTTTATCCAACATGTATCAGGAAAAAGATTATATACACACACATTCGCACATGTTATGGGAGGTAGAGTATTAAATGTATGGGATAAAAATCAAAATTTTGAAACAAAAATAAAGTTGTTAATTTTTAGACTTCTTCCACAATTAACCTATTTTAGGGGAAAAATTAATTTCCATATTTTTCTCCAAGAATACAATAAAACTAAAACAAGTTGTGGTTCCTCTTCTCCCTTTAATTTTGAAAGTAAAATATAAAGGATGTCAAGTTTGCAGAATTTTTGGAAACCCAATAATGTAAAGTCCATTTTGGCTGCTAACTCCTTATAGGCTTAAAAGTCTCTTAGCTGCCCCACCCCTCCCCCATTTAAATTATATCCCCCACATCAGTCTTGCATGGCACCACTTTTATTCAAGTAAGACCACACCTGCAATTATAGAGGGTTTTTAATTTTATTTTTTATTATTGTTGCCCTGCCTCCTTCACCTAATGGTGAACTTTTAAAATTTCTTAACCATTATATACCCAGTACTCATCACATTAAATAAATATATATTGAATTAATGATTAAATAAATAGTAAAACAGAGAGCAGGCTTCTTTATGAAGCTATATCAGAAAATAATTGCACTATCTTTTGCTAGTGCAAGTAAATTTTTATACAAATCTACAATTACAGATTAATCAAGAAATGCCGTGTCCCTTCCCTCTGACTCACCATATTTGAATGTCTTTGCTTTATGGAGTTATGAGGGGCTGATTTCTTATTTAAGCTTTAAACAAAGTCCAGGACAGGGTTAGATACACTGCCCAGTACGTTCTGGAGTTCTGGTTTGCCTTTGACAGAGTAGCTTAGGTATTTCGCCCACACGTACTTTAAAAGACAATGCCTGCACAAGCTACAAGACTTCTAGCACTTTTGTTGAACTTTCTTCACTAAAAACATAAATATTTTAGCCTGACCAGTGTGGCTCAGTGGTTGAGCGTTGACTTCTGAACCAGGAGGTCATAGTGTGATTCCCAGGTTGAAGGCTCAATCCCCAGTGTGGGGTGTGCAGGAGGCAGCTAATCAATGATTCTCTCTCATCATCAATGTTTCTATCTCTCTCTGTCTCCTTTCATCTCTGAAATCAATAAAAATATTATTAAAATTAAAATTAATTAAAAATAAAAACATAAATATTTAAATGCTTACAGGACATATTTTCTAAGTAGAATGAGTCACTACCTTTTGGCAAACAAAGAATTTGTCATTTCATTTAGACAGACAGATAGCTACTCATATACACATATAATATATACATAATATACATATATTATATATACCATATACTGTATACTATATATGGATAAAATATATCTTGTTCTATTCATGTTTCAATCAACTAATGAATTCTCTACATAAGTTTTCATTGCAAAAACAAAGCTCTAGATTAAGCTTTTCTAATGGCTTCATAATTAAAGACAATAAATCTAGATAAGCTAGTCAAAGTTGAGGTTTATTTCCTTGTAATGTCTATACTGCCTATGAAGATGGTTTCAAATGACTGAATAAGTTGCTTTAAAATGATCCCTTTTATCCTTTAATAAATCTGATCAGATACGTGAATGATTTCGGAAGTCAAGGTAGCATGAAGAACTGCTGGCTCTACCTAGTCCATAAGGCTAAACTGCTCCAGTCCAGGCAGGCCTCCCTAAGGTCAGTAGAGGGGCTATTTGCTTTGGTCTCACATGTGGTGTATTAGCTAAAGTCCCCTAGACTTTGCACATGTATTCACTTGGCCTGCAATGCCCTAGTCCTGATCTCCCCAAAAGAGTTCCCCCTTCACTGAAATTTCTGCGGTCAAGATTTAGTCACTGTCTCCTGACTAAACCCTCTAGAATCTAGATGCTCATGTGCTAAAGCCCGCCCCCTCCCCCCCAACACACACATACATTTATGTCTGCTTCCATAAAAACAGATGAGTGTACACTTAAGTGTTTCCTCTGTGTGTGTTCTTGGACCCTTCCATGTGTCTGTCTGGCTGAAATGAGGGACTGTAGAGTGCTTCCTGCAGCCCAACCACAGGGCTCAGCCCTGCTCTTAGACCAGCAGGAGGCTTGCACAGAGGACTTACTGTGGGACTTGGTGTGGAGGAGGAAGCGGGACTACCTCAGCTCCTGAGAGCGCTAGGCTGCAAGGGAAGACAGAAGTCACAGAGCCCGACATCAAGGGCTCAGGTTTTCACATGGCATGGTTGACATGTCACTTCAATTTCTACAAACCACTAAGTTCATCTAATTGTGTAAATATGCCTTGCTGCTAACTATAATAAAAAGACAAGATGCTAGTGGCAGTCTTTACATGGTAAAATGTTTCCCCTTTATTTGTATAACCATTTACTTTTCTGGGAGATTCTAACAGAATAACATAAAAGGTCTTTTTTTAATACTCTACTAGACTGTGAGCTCTATGAAGGCAAACCTCAGAGACTTGGCCGTTTCAGTGCCCGACCACCGCAATAAGCGAGTTGTCATCTTTTTGCCTGTGGAGGGTCTTACCTTCAGTTTGTAAAACACACATCTGTGAAGTGCAATAAAAGCAAAGCACAATAAAATGAGGTATGCCTGTACTCTTTTGTCTGTTCCTGCTACTATTGCTATTCATTATTGTACTGTCCTTGGGGCCTAACACAGTGTTCAGCGTGTTGCAGGCATGAACTAAGAGTTATTGAGTGGTAACCTGTTCTAGATACTGTTCTGAAGTCTGGGAATACACAACTGATAAACAAGACAAAGCTCCTGCTTCACGGGGCTTGTATCCTCTTTGAGGAGAGGAAGCAGAAAATAAATAAATAGAGATGTAAGAAAGAAGAAAAGAACAGAAAGTTATAAGCATATTAGAAATTTGTCAGGATGGAGAGTATGGGTGTTTTTTATGAATGACTGGATCCTGTGTGAGAACACAGTAATTCTCAATGGCCACTGCCCATGAAAATCCCTTGGGGTGTTAAGGAATCTGAAACTGATTTCACTGGGCTTAGGTGCTGGAGCGTGGGAACTTGTATTATTTAAATGTTCCAAGCCAATTCTAAGGGACAGCCAGGAATGAGAACCACCAAACAGGAAGAACAGTGTGTAGAAACCAGGGAACAGAGAAGCTTTCTGGTGTCTGGACATAAAACTCACCATCTGCTTGTTGCTGCATTGGGGTCAGAGCCAACCGGCCTTCTACCATTCCCACAACCACAACCACTTGTGGCACCCTACCCAAAGACTTAAAAACAAAACAAAAACCGCTCTAAACTTTAAAAAGTTTGTTACATAAACTGAAGGAGAGGATGGTCTCTGTTAAGGGTCAAATTAGTAGCCGAGAAAATAAGAGATATAAATCATGAAAGAAAGAGAAGTCAATTTAAGATAAACCCAGAAGTCCTTAACATCCAAAGAATGGGAAACACGGGGGTTGAGGAGGAGGAACTAATACAGGAAAAATAATTATTAAACAAATAATTTTTTTAAAGTCCCCCAAGGGAAAGACTTGAAAGATCTCATAGAGTTTTAAACAGAATTGATGATAAAATATACTCACGTACATGTAATTTTTAAAGTTCTTTAAATCCAATAATTTCAAAACAAAATTTTATAATCTTCTAGACTGAAACAATTTCTTTGCAAAAAGAAAAGAGAGACACATATGGATCAGACTTCTCATTTGTAAACTTGGAAGTTAGAAGACAGTAAAATAATAAATATAGATTATCTAAGGTAAAGAACTACAACTCAAAGAATGTCCACTCATCATTAGACTTGAAAAAAAAACACCCATGTCTTTAGGTATGCAAATATTCAGGTAACAAATGACTCATATATTCAACTAAAGAAAATACTCAAAAACAAATCTATTGAAACAACAGGTATGCAGAGAAGTCTGAAGAGAAGATTAAGAAAGAAGGAAACAATGAGAAATAAATGCAAACACATATGTACATATATTACACATATATAATTAAATATATGGATAATAATACACTGACAGGCTGTTTAGAAATGTATAAAATACATGCTAAATAAGGACTCCTGAGGTAAAAGAGATATACTATGAGAGAAATTTTAATAGACACCAGAATCAAATATTGCACTAATATTATACTATCTCACTGCAACTGAGGAATTTGGGTAAGGATATGGGGAGAGATAAATAGATAATGAAGGTTTTCTATAGGTTTCATTTATTTTCCTGGTAGAATACAGTATGTTGGTAAAAGAAACTTCGGTGGCTTGACTCCATATGATAGTATAGAAATATGTGTAAGATTATGAGTACTAGAAAGTGAAAATAATCATTAATGGAACAAAAAACTAATTTAGCAAGGGGAATGAAGTAAATAAATTACAACTTAAGAAAATTATCATAAATTGTCCACAAAGGGAAAAGAAGGAAATAAATATTAAATGTAAAGTAAAATGGAAAGAAAACTACTAAACATATCAGGGATCAAATAAATGTGAATGGCCATGATTCTCCCATTTAAAAAGAGATTTAAAGAATAGGTTCTTTTAATTTAAAAAAAGTAATAAAGATTTAATATAAACAAAAAGATAGGCATATGCAAATAAAAATGGTAGAAGTACCAATATTAATATAAAAATTATTTGAAAACAAAGGCTCTAACAAAACTCAGCCCAGCCTTTGCCTATAAAATTAAGAACAATACTGGCAACTCCTTCCCTCTGGTCTGGCTGACCCCTGGACTACACTGACCATCAGTGATTTTGAACAACCTTCCCCTGTCACCTCATTCTAACTTTCACATACTAGGTCTGCAAAAACACTCAGCTCTCCAAGAGCCTTCTGATTTCCCCGACGCACATGTTCTTTGTTCTCAACAGACGAGAAAGATAATTTCATTTTTTTTGGTGGGATGAAATAGCTTCTAAGCAAACGATATCTAAGGAGCATTTTCCTCTGGTGAGTGCAGAGCCCTGTCTCTCCCTTCTCTCCCTTTTACCTAAGACATAGACAAAATAACGTTAATAACCAAAAGCTGCAAGGCTACAGCTTACGGTACATTCCACCTTCATGCTACTGCTCTACCAACAGATAAACACTTTTCATTATTTTATTTCTTTTGAACACATTTCTGCTCTGCCCCTAGAGCTGAGTTGTTCAAAAAGCTAAGTAAGCTCGATGAGCCTTATTTTGCATCTTTATGTAAATAAAAGGCCATCTTTTACTGTTCAGTTCTAATTGATAAATGCCAAACATGACAAACAGTGACTTATAAAAGCCTGATTTTTATATTCCAATTGTTAATAGATATGTATTTATTGCCATTTTATTGTTCATATTTTTTATTTTTTTTTTCTTCTTCTTCTTAAAGAATACCCTTCACCATTTCCTGTAATACTGATTTAGTGGTGATGAACTCCTTTAGCTTTTTCTTGTCTGTGGAAAGGGCAATGAATGGGGGGGAAAGGAGGACATCTGTAATACTTTCAACAATAGAGATTTTTTTAAAAAGCCTGATCGATCACAGCTCAGCAATGCTATCTAGTTTTCACCACACAAGACAAGATTCCACGTGACACGACTTCTCAGGTCCAGGTGCTTCAGTCAGGGGAGCCTAAGAGACCTCTAACTCCGGGGTGAGCAGAGGTGATTGTCCAGGGAAGTTTTACTTTGCATAGAGATTCACAGAGGCCTTGAAGCCTTGGTTATAAGTGGAAATTCATCAGACAGATATGTTCTCAGGACAGGGAGGGAGCATTGAGCATATCAGACAGACAGAAATGACATGGGTTCACCTAACATATAACTTCAGAATAATATTATTTCATTAATTCACCAACAGAGAAACATCATAGGTGAATAAAACTAGCTCATTTATAACAGACAATTTTAAGTGGAGGAAATGGGAGAAGTAAAAAATAGGAACCAAGCTTTCAAATCACGTGTTCAAAAGGAAAGAGCGGCAGGAGTTCAGTAACCTGGCTCTCTCAGTCTTTACCTATGCTTTCTTGAGTAAAGCTCTTCAAGCGCTGAGCCCCAGTGTTCTCCTGTCTACTAACCCAGAGTTGGCTTAGCAGATCACCAAGGTATCTGTCATCCCAAAAAAGCTTAGGATGCAATGAAAATTAAAACTCCACTTTTATATATCTATTAATACAACAGATGAGGAAAATGTCTGACTCATTTTTTTTTTTAAAAAGCATCATTGTCTTGAAAGCTGACTTCACAATACAAAAGAAAATTTATACACCTAAATTTTATGTATGTGTATATACATATGTATGTAAGTGTGTGTGTGTGTGTGTGTGTGTGTGTGTGTGTGTGTTACAGCTTATTACTTATGGGAAAAGTAGACTGGATTAAGTCACACCTGGTTAAGTTGGGAGGGGAGGGAGAAGAGGGAAGGAAAAGGAATTTGAAATGTCTGCAGAGCTCATTAGTGCCCCGATACCAAATGATTCAAGGACATCGTTGGCTTTCATTCAAACAGTTGTTCTGTTCTGAGTAACATGACGACAACCTAAAGATTCACAGCTGGACTCTGGAAAACCTCGTCTGCTTGTTCTTTTAGAAAAGTAACAAGTTTGCTGCACAGGCTGCATGACACTGGACCATTTCAGAATGAATCTTGTCAAAGCCACGGGCCCAAAGGAGCTGCTTTATGCAGCTTTGGTAAAAGATGGGATTTGCTCTTAAGTTTCTCTGGTATTAAGAAAGGCTGAATAAGCACTTTTGAGAGGCCACTGGCTCAAACTGAAGCAAAAGGTGAACATTTGTGCTCACCCATTTTAATGGGACACATTTTTGTGTCTAACATCCTTCCTCAGTCCCGGAGTTTCTCACCCCACTCTCCAAACAAGTCGGAGGACAGATCTCTTCATCTGCATGAAGCACATACCCATGTGGCTTCTATCCTATCTCCTTGTTCCACAGAAGTTTGATGCCACAACAGATGCTGCCAATGACACCATGTGATTTAGAAATAAAGGAGACATGACAGGTCTTTCCCAGACACACCTTCATTCTTCATTAATCCCAGCATCACCGAAATATAAAGCCAGCAGGGACCTCACACATCATCAATTTAGCTGCTTACTCTTAAGGAAGAGTTGATACTCTAAACACCACAGTAACATGAAGAGATTAACATCATAAATTTCTTCCAGAAGTGTTCAGGTTTTCCCCCAGACACCTTCTTCGACCACTGCTCTTTAAACTAAAGAAAATCCCCATTTAGTTTAAGCACCGATTAATTCAACAAATAGTTTTCACGATTTCCTCATGCTCTTCAAGGATTGTTGTATTACAAGTGGACCCGCCATCCTTAAAAGGCCCTTCACCTCAAATCTTCATTTTTCTTTCCTTGACCCCCACAAAGCTCTCCAGAAGCATCCAGCCATTAATGAATGGACCCCAAGCCGTCTCAGAGCCAGCGGTCCCAAAATATTTCTAGGAATTAATGTCTCTCTTTTCAAATATAGACTAGAAGCCCTGTGGATATTTTTCTTCAGGGAGGCAAAAAAATATATTTTCCCTGCTGCCAAACCAATGCAGTTGTTCCCCTCCCCCCAAATTTTACAGGCAATTTTCTACACTGAAATTTGCATGCACCATGTACATTTGCAGGAGCTGTTCTCCTGGAAAGCCGATTTCTCATACACCTTCCAACAAGCACTGACCACATCCTGACCGAAGCTCAGAACTGTGTAGTGCTACACAGACCGGGGCCTCCAGGAAATAAGATGCCACATCCAGGACAGCTGTCAGCACTTGTCCAGCACCCTGCCTTCCATTCATCCCTCCCCTGCAATTAGCCAGGAGTGAGGTTTGGAGGCAAGTGGACAGTTTCTGACCCCAGGAGCAAAGGAGAAAGTCACTTGACTGTTATTTTGCAAATGCTTTGCTGAGGTTGACCACTGTCTGAAACTACTTCATTTCTATGTAAGTGTTGCTTCCTAACCCTTTTCTCCTGAGATAGTGAAGACCATCTTACACATTCCTGCATAATCCCAGAGAATTCTACAATGCCATGTATTCACACTTTATTTTTAAGAAGCTGGTACCTGAGAAAAGATTTCTGAAGACAGAAAAGCAGCTGAGTGATGACTTCTGATGCATTTAGCAAAACTGTAAGTCAGATTCAAGCCAACATATTCTATTCATTTGTGGATTCACTCAATAAACGTTTTCTGGAGCATCTATTTTTCTCAAAATACTATGGCAAATACCGCAGTTGATATATAAATATAAGAGACAGCTCCTTCCCCCTAATCCCCCCCAAAAAGAATTAATGGTTGTGTGTCCATGCACAACTATACACTCCTGTGTATGGAAAGTTTAGAGTCTAGAATTTTGGAATAAGAAAATAATTACATGCATTTTCAAAATGTAGAATCATTCTTTTTTAATCCTTGCCTGAGGATGTGTTTATATGTTTTATTGATTTTTAGAGAAAGAGGAATGGAGAGAGAGAGAGAGAAATAAACATCAATGTGAAAGAGAAACATCGATTGGTTGCCTTCTATACGGGTCCTGACTAGAGATTGAACCCTGGGTATGTATGTACCTTGACTGGGAATTGAACCCATGACCCTTTGGTGCATGGGCCAATGCTTCAACCAACTGAGTCACCCAGCCAGGGCCACAATGCAGAATTATTAATGCACTAGAGGCCCGATGCACAAAGATTCGTGCAAGAATGGGCCTTCCTTCCCCTGGCTGCTGGCACTGCCTTCGCTCTGGCTGGAGCCACCTTTTCACTCCAACCCGGAGCCACCTTTCCGCCTTCCCATGCTGCCCAGAGGCCCGGAGCGGCTGGGGCAGTGCGGAACGCCTGCATATGCAAACTAACCTGCCATCTTTGTTGGGTTAATTTGCATACTCACTCCTGATTGGCTGGTGGGTGACGTGAAGGTACGGTCAATTTGCATCTTACTCTTTTATTAGTGTAGATTGGGTGCTGTTATTTAAAGAAGTTGTTAACACTTCCAGATAATTAAAATGTAGCAAGTTTATGCAATTATTTTTTAAACTTTTATAAAATCATTGTAGATTGGATTACAGATTGACAGAACACTTATGTGTTATTTTGATCATTAGCCTGCTTTTATAGATGAGAAAACTAAAATATAGAAGGAAAGTTGTCTGTTTATAAAAGCTTATGTATTTTGTCCAGAGGAGACTGTTTGTCTCAAATTCATGGTTTTTCTACTATTTAGACATAATTCTAATTAGTTTGGTTATCTGATTCATCTTCCCAATGGAAAGAAAATTAGAAAGAAAAAAAGATAACATTACTGGAACAGATACAATAATTGCTGCACAGGCAAGGAATTAATAATAAAGGAAGAAACTGGAGGAAACAACATCAGATCACAAAATAAAGACATAACATACATCACAAAATCTACAGAATCCTGGTGACATTTAAATGAAAGGGCAATCACTCTATGCACATTAATAGCCCCTCAAGGTGCAGCTGCATTCCAGTCTATCTTCTTCGGTTCTTCTTCAGTTCCTCCTTCCATTTTCCTCCCTCACTAAGCTCCAGCTGTGCAAACCTGTCAAGTCCTTTCCCACCTTAGGGCTTTTCCCACCTTGTTCTCTCTGCCTAGAACTCTTTGCCCCCCATTCTTCACATGGTTACAGTCTCTTTCTTCAAAACTCATTTTATACAATAAGTGTCACTAGATGGGCACTTAAGAAAATATTAGTTGAATAAGTAAATGAAAGATTATATATATATATTATAATGTTACCCCTGTGTCCTTCATGAAAAGCTATCTTTAGTATATTTTATATAAAATGCAGAGTGAAATAAAACATATCCACCAAAAAATGATTAAAATGAGGCAGTCTTAAAGATAAAAGCTATAACAACTTCAGGTAACTAAAAAACATCCTTATTTTCTGAACTGTAACACCATCACCACAGAACTATTACCTCAATGTAATAAATTCTCTTGAAACTCACATTTTCCTAGTATGACAGCAAGATTTCATAGCAATGCGGCTATGCAGCCTTCATCTTCATGAAAGCAAGTACATGTCATCAACTCGATACCATACTTCATATTTTGGTGAGAGAATAACAGCATAAATACTGCCTACTAATTTTTGCAATGGATTAAGTAAAAAACAATACCAATCTTATTATTTAGGCTAGGACTTCAGATTTAATAAAAGCTTTTTAATGAAATTTTATGTTCAGAATGGACCACAGGTCAAAGGGATCAGATGGTATAATTGTTTTTAATAATGAATTAATTCCAAGTTTATTTTTTATGATCCTTCAACATTCAGATTATAGAGATTTGACAGTACAAACTCAAGTTCCCATGTGAATCTTCTCAATGATTTGTCAATCTAAGTTGCTCCGTTCACAAGTCTCAAGAAGATTTCTCTCTGCCCCAGCTGTGCCAATGCAACCTGGAAGGGGAAACACTGAGTTCTGGCACCCTTGAGAGCGACCCAAATTGTGCGATAGAAATGAAGCTGACAGTTCTGTCCGGGATGTGAGAAGCAGAGTCAGATCTAGCTTGTTCCTGCAAATACGTGCTGGCTCAACGGAGCTGAAGATCAGGAAAGCAAGTTTGGTGGATAAAATGAGCAGATACCTGTCAAAGACACATGGAAAGAGATATTGACCAATAGGATGGCGTTTCACAATCCTGATAGGGTGAGTGGTGCCTTTGCTGAAGGGTCAGCAATCTCTGGAGAAAAGGAGGAGCTTATGTGCCTCCTTAGGATTCCCATGCTCCTTACAACATAAGCTTCCTGACCCCCAATATCACCTCCCCTATTTGGTATTTCAGGTAATGAAGTTGCAGGTCCGTGGCAGTATCTATATCCTGCATTGATGCTTTTCATGATCCAAGTGCCATTCCTCAAATAATTTAAATATTCGATTTTTCAAAAATTATCTTGAGCCAATTCCATATATTCTCTACAATCTTTTAAACAATGCTGCAAGGTAAATGTTAGTATTTATGTTTTGCAGATGAGAAAAACCAAGGCTCAAGGAGAAAATCAACTTATCCAAGATCACACAGCTAGTTAAGTAGCAGAGCTAGGATGTAAACCCACAATTTTCAGAATTATAGGATTCTCCTGCCTTCTACTGCTGCTAATAGAATCTGCATTCTCACTGAGGACATTATTAAATATTATCTGCTAGAAGAATGTAAATTAAAACGTACAATAAATAATTAAATAATAGTTAAAATGTGAATTAAAGAAAATCTCCAAAAACATATACAGGGTGGGGCAAAAGTAGGTTTACAGTTGTGAGTACATACCAAGTTTATTCTTGTATTATTATTTATTAATTATTGTATTATTTTGCATGCAAACAACTGTAAACCTACTTTTGCCCCACACAGTATAAAACACTCCTATTATCTTGACATCTCTATTATAAAAACCCCTTGGTCGTGACGCCGTCACGCCGAATTGACCAAAGACTGGTCACCAGGAGGCTGCGTGCATGGCGAGGCGCGCCGGGTCTGGGTCTTGCGTGATTTCGCATGCTGGGCCACTAGTCAATAAATAAGAACTTTACCTGAGAATATGTCCTGAGTTTCCAAAGAGCCTCACAATAACTACAGCGTCATTTGCCAGCCAGGTGTATGGGCAAGCCATGCCTCCTAGCTATGCTCTGCAAAGGCGCTGTGGCCAGCGACGGCTGCTCTCTGGCATGAGTGAATTTGGAAGCTCTGTCCCACTGAAGCAGCCAACCTCCAGGAGTTGAGAAGCAAATTCTCTTTAAAGTGGTTTTTATGCAAACTCTGAAATAGATTTTTATATTCTATAAGTTTTGTTCAAGAAAACAGTTTATAGGATTCTAGTTTTTGGTTCTGCATTTGTCTTTGTCTCTTGACCTTGAGGAGTGTGTGTGTGCGCGCGCACACAGGTAAGAGAGAGAGACTGATAAGTAGATAAATATTCTTATCACTGTTATACATTATGCTTACTATATACCTGGATGATGAATTTAAAAATTAAGAAATGTAGTTCAATATCACAAAATAGTCATCTGACTAACTTTCCACCGAATTAAATGCTTGTTTGTCCATTATATCGAAGACCCATGGTCTTTCTACAGGGTAAAAATAAAAGAAATGCAGAATTTAGATTCTTGCCTCTACCAATTTTCCTGTCTCAGAGACTGTGTGGTCATTTGTAAAGTGGAGATACCTAAAACACATTCTTCAGAAAATTACATTGAAACACAAATGAAATTATTCATGTGAAGATCTTTTGTAAATTACAAAATCCAATAAGCCCTCATATTAGTAAGTGTCTTGTCTATTTCAGAACCTATATTTTTATGCCATCATAAGAGAATCCACTTAGCAAAAGTCTCTGTAGCTGCAAAAGGTTGTGGTGTTGCTAAAGTGACATTTCCTTTTGAGTTTTAAATTGGGATATCTTCCCCACCTTCCCTCCTGGGAGTTATCAAGGTCACAATTTGTGTCTCAAGACACAAATAATTCAGAGAAACCAGCTCCCAGTGGTGATGGCTGCTGTGCCCTGCACAAGGTGAGAAGCTGACCTGGTGGTGTGTTAGAATGTTGGCCTAGAGAGTAGAGAGTATGAGCATGATTTTAAAAAGAAGACAGACTTTAACTGGATTGATGTTTCCTGAGTCACTTCCTGGAGGGCCCTCACATTCAGATCAGTTGGCTAGAAGGCCTGAAAGCCAGAAAAAGGAAATATGTTCATATTTAAATGCCCAGAGTGCGAAGGGAAACCCTATTCATGTTGTATTAATACTTTCAGTAACTGTTCAGATAATATCTAGGCCTATAATGATTACAGCGTGGTTAGGAAATGAGCAGTAATGAACAGTGTTGAATCACTTCAACTTCTAAGAAAAAAAAAATCAAGAACAAAGTCTAATGATTATCCCCAGCAAGTAAAATATTGCAGACCACAAAATGGTTTGCCATCCTAATCTATTTCCAGCATAAACAAATACATACTTGCATGCACACACATACCCCTACACAAAAACCATAGTCAAAAGCTGAAAGAGTTAATTTAAGCCTTGGAGAAAACCCACTTTAAGCACTGGTTCAAACGCTCTTAAATAGCAGAAAAATCAATACACTTTTATCAGACGTCAGTGTTTATAGAAGCAATACAAAACAGGATTTTGTTTAAATGTATATATTACGCCAGATCAAACTGTAAGTTAAAACATCTGTGTCCAAGTTAATCTCAGATACACCATGGCGATTACTTGAATTGTGTGTTTCCTTTTGCGACCTTTTTAGATGTGAATTTGCAGGGGGCAGTGGGGGAGGTGGACAGGCGGAGGAAATAATTTTCTTAAGCTTTTAGTTGCCTGAACAGTGCCAACAGTTTAACGTAACAGCAATATTTTTAAAGTTTCCCATATGAATAACAAAAAAAAGAAAAGCCCTTTAGTAATTTCAAGATACTGTTGTATAGGGAATCCTAAAAAATAAGTTATAGACACATAAATATAGGTATGTGAATCTAAGATTGCTATAGGCTATCCATGACATAAAAGTTTCAATTAAAACCACTTTTATGAGCAATAATCACATTCTGAAAAGGCATACACAACTTGCTAGTGGATTATACTACTTCCCTGATGAAACAAACCTTAAAATATAAGCAAATATTATGTACTTAGTTTAACATGTACTGATGTTTTCAACACAATATAGTCTTATAGAAAATGTCTTACAGAAAGTCCTTAGTTCTTGTTTAGAGGAGACAAGAAAACAAAACTTGAAGTTGATGGAAGCTTTCTTTTTATAGATTTGTTTTTAAGGGATCAGACATCTGTAAATCAAATCTATTTTGATTGAAACAATAAATTTGATTCAATTCTGAAATTTCATTTCAAAAGTGTAAGAGAGAAATTTATGGGACCCCTCAAAGTAAATGACAAGCGTGGTCTCTGAAATATGTCAGGAACACATTAACAGCATGTAAAAATAACAGCAAAGCCAAGCCAAAGTCACAACGGCCACATGTCCTGAACACAGGGCTCTAGGAAAACAACTGGTGGATATACTATTAGTTGTAATTTTTGGTAAATAACTGGGACTTCTTATTATTGAATTCCCTTAATACATATTTTAGGTACAGTAATTCTGTTCCTTCTTTGTTTAGTTGATTATGCCCTGGGCAAGAGACATAAAGCTAAGATTAAGAAGACTACATTGCAGATGCTCCAAGTGAAGCGAAGTCATTCGACAATCTATAAATACTCATCAAATATATATTATGGCCAGGCTCTGTTCTAGGTGCTAGGAATATAACAAAATAAAGTGCCTGACTTTATGGCACTTGTGTTCTAGTGGAGATAAAGGCTACACACACACACACACACACACACACACACACACACACACACACGTGTATACATAATTATATTATTTTATGCCATTACATAATATATATGAGTGCTATGGGGGGAAAAATGAAGCAAGAAAAGAAAACAGAAGATAAAGAAGAAGAATCATGTCAGATAAAGACTCTCTATTGCCATGATGTTTGAGCAAAGGCCTGAACAAAATGAGGAAATAAGTCCATGGATATCTGCAGCAAGAGTGTTCCATGCAAACAGAACAGCAAATACAAGCATTCTAAAGCATGCGCTTACTTAATTTGCTTGAGGAACATCAAGGGGGTCAGTGGGGTTGGAGCAAAGTGACTAAGTTGAGTAGAGGTAGGAGATAAGGTGACAGAGGTAACGGGCCAGATCATGTACAGCCTTGGAAATCCTCATTGTGATGGAAAGCAATCAGAGGGTCTGAACAGAGATGGGGCATGATGATCATGCTGGCCAATGACTAGAGCAAATAACATCAGCTTTTACCTAAAGCAGAACTATGAGATCCTGAGCACAATACTTGAAAACAGTGCCTAGCAGGTACTAAATGTTCAATAAAGATTTGCTGAAGAAAAGAAAGGATAAGTATAATATTATGGTGACAGCCTATGCCTCAATAAAAGCTTATTCACAATTATACCTTTAATCAAAACCATTTTTACATTGAACAATACACCTGAGAAGTATCGGCATTTAGTCTCTTGATGTCATCGATGTGTTTTATAAGTTAACTGACTTAACAGTTTCTTCCCAGTGTGACTATAAACATACGTGTTTAGATACAAAGAGATCTAGAGGGCAAGAGCTGTATTAGATTTTTGAGAGTGAATTAGTAAAAAATAAAGAATTAGAAGGATGCTAATAAAAGTGGGAAGATAATATTAAAAGTTTCCTAATTAATACTAGTATATTAATCTCTTCACCTCCCCCTCATACAACATTGATCAATTTCTGTTCCTTCTTAAAAATCTTCAAAGTCTCCATATTCTACAAGACAAAATCCAAACTCCTCAGCATGGCAGAAAACACACCCAACAATATTTCCAAATTCATTTCCCCCCAGGGCTCATCCTGAACCCCAATAAACTAAAGGAAATGCCATCACACCAACATCCTGCTATCTGTTACGCCTAAGTGCCGTATGTGGGTCAGCCACTCACCCTGGAATGTTATGTCCTGCCTTTTCTACCTGGTAAGCTTACATTCATCTTTTAAGATTCAGCTTAAGTATCTACTCTGTGAAATCTTCCCTGAGCACCTCCCTGCTTGCCCTGATAGTGCCTATTAATGCCCATGCTAAACTCTCAGGCCCTCAAAGTAGAGTTATTGGTATCACTAACTTCAGTTCCTAGCACAGAGTATATGTTCAGTATGTTTGCTGACTAAATTTTTAGTCTGAAATGAAGACACAGATAACTTTTTCTACATCCCAGTTTCAATAAATGACTGAATGTTAAAATGATTAGTACTACCAATGGTATGCAAGTCAGCTCTCTAATTTCAGATGAAACATGTTTTTCTGCTTCTCTTTAAGAGTTCTGGAGGAGATTTCAGGAAAAAGGAGATGAATTCTCATCCATTTAGAGACCAGAAAACCTTAATAAAAGCTTCACAACCACTTTTGCCACTGCAGCCTTCGGTGAAGTAGATGTGCTTCATCAGGCACCATGGCATTGCTGGAATCTGTAAGCTACTTTTACTTACCCGGAGAAAAACGCTTGTGTCTAGGTCCAACATATTCACGAGTAATTTCTGAAGGGTATGTGCTTAGTGATAGCATTCCTAACTGAGTCCAAACATACCCAGGATGCCTCAAAGAAAGGACAATGTGGTGATAATAACCATTTAATTTCAAGTGTTGCATGTTTGTTTCAACAAATTTCACAACACTTCCCAAGAGATTTTAAAGAAAGTCACCAAGTATGTTTAACAAAACAACATATGGAATGCTAATTTTGTTGTGATGCTATACTCTAATACAGCAAGAAACAGATTTTTCGTAAAATCAGCAGATTTGCAAACACTAATTAAGAAACATTGAAAACTATCAAGGTCAATTTAAAAATCCATTTAAAAACAAATATTCCTACTCTTGTTAGTTCCAGTGATTTCCCGCTAGGGATTCACCGCACATCAACAAACTTTCACCATTCAAGTTTTGCAGTAAAGATAAATAAATAAAGGTTCACTTTTTATTTTCTGTACAAAGGCAAACAGTGAGGTTTGGAGGGTTGGGTGAAAATAACCAATTTGTCTCTATCAGCATATTCTACTCAGGAACCTAAGATCATTGTGGCACAGGATTTTCACTTAAGTGGATATATCACCTCTAGGAGACTTTCTAGGAGTTCTGTGCTTGGCATAAGGGAGTGTGCTCTGATATGGTTAGCTCTGTGTGAGAATGGTTCTCTGCCATGTGTGGAGAGGGCCAGTGCCCCTTACAAACTAGGTTTACAAGTTATACTTCAATGCTGCCCTCTGCTGAGACCATTCCTTTTTCTGTCTCTCTGTGCATTGACCATGTCATTGTTTCTAAGATCACTCCACCCCCAAAGTGGGGAAAATGAATATATATAACTTTCCTAATGCTCAGATTTTCAACAAGTGGGTATTGACTAAGTACTCACGTGTTCAACCTAGCTATATCTTAGGGCCACTCATCTCTTGTTATAAACTCTATCCACAAAGGATGGAGAGATGTATTATCCCTACACTCTCTAAGAACAGATCCACCATTAACATCAAGATGTTTTAAACAGAATAATTTATAACAAACTACCATTTCACCTAAGAACTCTAGACCAGCAATTTTTAACTGGTGTGCCACAAGAATTTTTCAAGCATGCAGTACCTGACTATTTAGTCAGGTGCTCTGGCCTCTTTTCCTTTAGACTTTTCCAATAAAAAAAATGACAACAGCCAACACAACAATGGCCCTCTGGTGTAAATGAATTAAATGTATACCTATTTTTTGGTGTGCCACAGAATTTTAGTAGTTTATGTGTGCCATGAGATGAAAAAGGTTGAGAATCACTGCCCCTAGGCCAACAGCAGAAAACAAGCTCATTTGAATCCTAACTGCAAAGATTAAAAAATATTCTATTACATATCCAAAGGCCAAAACTTTTTTTATTAAAAAGGTTGACATATTAATTGTTTTTTCTCTTTATGCCTTCTCTTGTTCCAAAAAGGACTTAAAGTGGTTTTGTGTAAAATGAGTGTGAGATTGGCTGAAATTTAGAAAGTTGTCAAATAGAAGTTTGCCTGTGTTCCTATTGCCTTCCTTTGAATAAAACTGGATGTAAAATAACATTTAAATGGTTCAGTCCCTTGTTGGTTCAGAGATCCCCAATGCTGGACTTCCTAGATGAAGACCAAAAAGTCTTAAGATAAAGATGTAAAAGTCTGAGAAGCAAACACAAAAATATGTCAGAGCACATGCTATGAAGATTAGTCAAACTTGTCAACTGATTCCTTGAGGAACACTATCTCATAAACAAGCACACCTCCTCTCCGTCCTCCTTCTTTCATTTCACTTCACTATTTATGGTAAAAAATGAGGAGAATCTGAGGCTATGGGGAGGGAAGGACAATCTTAACCAATAAGTTACTCTTTCATCGAGGGATTTTGCTGACAAATACAAACAGAGAGCACAGCAACTAAGACACCAGACATTGGAAGTTTTAAAACATTATTTATTGCTACCAGGTAAGTCCAAAACACTCAAACACAGCACAGCAACTGCCAAATCGAAATGAGAGTTTGTGGGATTTTTAAAAGTTTCTCTTCAGGGGAGCATTTCAGCTCGATGGAGAGGTGTGCTACATAAGAAGATGGAGCATCTGGCTCGAGACCAATTTGCCTATAAGCCCAAACCAAGTGGACCCATATGGATAGCTTTTATAAAATCATAAGCAGTAAAGCTAGACTCAGATTGCTTTATGGTAACAATAATTAAACAGAACTCACTGTACTCATTGGGTTATTGCAAATTCTGACTAAACCTAAAGAATTCTCAAATAATCTAATTATTCTCTTATTTATTCATGCTTTTAACTGGATGTTTAAAATTTCACAGCTATTCAGGCACTTTGTTTTAATGCCCATGGATGACTCACATGTACTTCTTTCATGAGAGAGAAAGGAAACGTTAATGAGACATATCAAAGTTTCAAGGACACAACAGGAATAGCAAAATGAAAGACTAGAACTAATGGACTTTTTTTTTTTTACTCTGGTAAATATACATAACATAAAATTTTCCCTTGTAATCATCTTTAAGTATACAATTGCATTAACATTATTCACAATACTATACAACTATCACCACTATTTCCAAAACGTTTTATCATCCTTAACAGAAACTCTGTACCCATTAAACAATAACTCTGTCCCCATTAAACAATGAATGCCCATTCTCCTTTCCTCCCTGGTAACTTCTATTATACTTTCTTTCTCTATGAATTTGCCTATTCTAGGTCCCTCAAATAAATGTAATCATACAATATTTGTCATTTTATGTCTGGTTTACTTCATTTAGCATGCTTTCAAAGTTCATTCATGTTGTAGCATGTATCAGAATTGCACTCCTTTTCATGGCTGAATAACATTACATTGTATACATGTTGTTTAGACATCCATTTCTAATGGACATTTGCGTTATTTCCACCTTTTGGCTATTATGAATAATGCTGCTATGATCATTGGTATACAAGTATCTGCTTGAGTGTTTGCCTTCAATTCTTTAGGATATATACCTGGCGGAGGGCAGGGAGGATTACTGGCTCATATGATAATTCTGTGTTTAACTTTTTTTAAAACTGCTACACTATTTTTCACAGCAGCTGCACCATTTACATTCCCACATTGCATGAGGATTCCAATTTCTTCACGTTTGCCAAAACTTGTTATTTTCTGTTTTGTTTGCTTGTTTGTAATAGCCATCTTAATGGGTGTTAAGTGGTATCTCATTGTGGTTTTGATTTGCATTTCCCTAATGACTAATGATGCTGAGTGTGTTTTCTCTGCTTATTAAGCCTTTGGCATTTGTATATCTTCTTCGAAGAAATGTTTATTCAAGTCCTTTGCCCATTTTTTGAAGTGGTCTTTTTGTTTGTTATTTAGTTATAGGAGTTCTTTGTATAGTCCATATTAATCCCTAATCAGATATATGATTTTCAAATATGTTCTCCCATTATATGGATCATCTTTGCACTTTTTTATAACTTTTTTTTGATGTATAGAAGTGTTTTGTTTTTTGTTTCAATGAAGTCCATTTTATCTGTTTTTATTTTTGTTGTCTGTGCTTTTGGAATCATATCCAAGAAATAACTGCCAAACCCAAAGTCATGAAAATTTCCCATGTTTTTGTGTAAGAGTTTTATACTTTTAGGTCTCACATTTAGGATCTTGATCAATTTTTAGTTCATTTTTGTATAGGGTATAAGATAAAAATCCAACTTCATGCTTTTGCACGTATGCATCACTTTTGTTGAAAAAGCTTTCCTCTCCCCATAGAACGGTCTTGGCACCTTTGTGCAAAATCAATTAATCACATAGATGAGAATTTAGTTCCTAGCTCTCTACTCTATTCCATTGGTCTATATACCTGTTTTTATGCTGGTACCACACTTTTTTTATTTCTGTAGCTCTGTAGTAATTTGAGATTAGGAAGTATGTCACTTGACTTTTTAGACTTTTTCAAGATAATCTTAGCTATTCAAAGTCCCTTTAGGATGGGTTTTTATTTCTGCAAAAAAAGGCCTTTGAGATTTTTTTTATTTGGGATTACACTGAATCTATAGGTCACTTTCGGTAGTACTGTCATCTTAGTAATATTGTCTTCTTATCAATGAACACACAGAATGTCTTTTCAATTATTTGTGTTCTCTTAATTTCTTTCAAAGGATTTATTTTAATTTGTTTTTACAAACAGTTAATTGGCATTTAGACTATGCCAAAAATAATTTTAAGCACTTGACAAGCATTAACTTATCTAATATTCACAACAATATGATGAAGTACTACTTTAACTCCTTTTTGTGGATAAAGAAACTAAAGCACAAAGAATTAAGTAACTTGCCTAAGGTCACACAGCTGGTAGGTAGTAGAACTGGCATTTAAACCCAGGCCGTCTGGCTCCAGAGTCCATGCTTCTGACTATGATGCTATATATACTCCTTTCAATCACTCATTCAAACAAGCATTTACATAACACCAAATGCAGGCCCTGAAACAAGAGATAGTGTGCAAGTGGTTCATTAAGGAAGAGCTCCCTGGAGAAACCTGTTAAAGAAGGAAAGCAGGATGGGGAAGTGGAAGAAGCCAGACAAGGGTCAGATTTCAGGCAAGGTCTCTGCCTCAGACTGATCCTGTGAGAGCTATGGAATATGTGTGCATCTACCTCAAGGCAAGGGAGCTGGGTTTTTGTACTCACATACTAGGTATAGGTCACTCTTCCAGGGGTAGAAACTTCCAGACAATATCAGCTCTCCACAGGTCTGACATAAGTGGCTCTAGTAGTCCAAGTTAGTCCTCTGAAGAACATTACAAGTTCAAGTTGGTAGGAACAAAGTATGCAGAAGCTGGAGGATGGATGCACAAAAATAGTGAAGACCACCAACATAACCTATTGTGTGAGGATAGTCACTGACCATTTGAAGAAGTAAGATAAATGAGACTAATACACTGACTTCAAAGAATTTATTTGTTGGTAGCAAAGCCAAGACACTCACACTCTATGAAGAGCAGATAATGGTAAGTACTATGAGGGGCAAATAAATTGCTAAGAAATTGGAGAGATGAGAACATACAACTATTTTATGTCCTGGGTGAAGGAATCATAAAAGATCATTGAAGAGGTGGTATTTGACCTAGTGCTCAGCAACATTGTAATTCCAATATAATGAGTTCCCCCAAAAGTGTTAGAAATGCAAAATCTCAGGCCCATACAGAGCTACTGAATCAGACACTTGAGGATGGGGGTCAAGCAGTCTGCTCTAACAAGCTCTGCAGTAGGCTAATGCACACCTGAGCTGGAGAGACCCTGTTCTATCACCACCTAGACTGCAGCTCAGTGAAAGCTCAACTGAGCTGTGTGTGCACTAGGCTACCTGTGCCCCTGCTGCCTGCCCAGCACCACCCCCTCCCACCCCCTCTCTTGAGTGAATAACTACAAGGAGTGAAAGTGGAACTTGGACTAGAAGAAGGGACAGCCAAACTGGAGAGCAGCCTTTGTGACCAATAAGCTTGAGGCTAGGGTGATGCAGAGTTCCAGGAGGAAAAGTCAGTGAGAAAAAATGAGAAGAACAATTTTATTAGTCAGAGGACAGGGTCGGGCCAACATGGGAGCCATCCTCCCTATCCATCTCTTAGAAGTTCTTGCTCTTCCTCCTTTCTGAAGGACTAGGTCAGCTCCAGAGGCTCACAAATACCCACGCTGCCTCAGAAAATGACAGGCCAATGGTTTATGCCAACAGAGGGTGAGGACAAGCAGCAGCACCATAACTTGAAGTCATATATCAAGAAAACCAGATAATTCCTACAGGCTTAGAAGTGACCATGCATATATGATATATAAAAGTATGCTTTATGAAAGACTAGCATAGCTTAGTAGGACAGAATATGCAGAAAGGAGTCATGGAAATATGATTTGGGGGACAGGCATCTTAGGTTAGTCAGGATGAGGAACAGTAGGCCTGTGAGTGAAATGAACAGAGCCTAAGCTTTAGGTAAGGTGTCCCTGGTAAGGTGTGCAAAATGAATTAGGGAGAAGGTATCCTGGGAGAAAAGAAATCTCTTAAAAGTCTTGGAAGTAGAACTTTGGAAAGGTAGTAAAATATATAAGTAGTTCTGGGCATAAAATTGACAAATATCTAGCTAATGAAAGACAAGGGTACATTTTCCTGTGGACTGCAGATATCAATAAATGTTATACTCCTCTTCTACAAATGTCTGATTTTTTTAGCTGAAACAGAAAACTCACCATTACCCTCAAGACAACAGTCATTAAAATGAGTTGCAAAGCAAAACATAGTACAGAGAAGCTGCAATCATAAAAATGCTGTTTAACTTTCATATTTACCATAGAAGAGTTGTGAAACATGGACAAGCTAAATGATTCCAGGTGTCTTTAATACAAATGCATGCGACCCAACTTTTAGCTTAAACCTACAAATACATTCATTCACTCACAAAGTTGGCAGGCTATAAATTTAGAAAATGCTAACTGACATGCCACTAAATTCTCCAGATCTGTTTTTAGAATAGGTTTAGAGAAACCATTAACTATCAGAGTCATTGTCTTATTATCAGCTCATCATAAAAAGTTAACATCGGCATAGTTTTTATAATTTAATAATAACAGCAAATACATATTGAATGCTTACTTTGTGCCAGGCACTGTGCTCTTTACATGCCTTATATTATTTCTGAGACTCAGAAAGTTAAATGAATTGCCTGAGGACACACATCTTTTAAGTATGATTCAAATTCACATCTGCAGACTCAAGAAACAGAATTAAAAGGACTACACAGTGTCTCTTCACATATTGTCTCCTTTATTATTATCACCATTTTACAGGGGAGGAACATGAGACTCAGAGAAGTTAAGTGTCAAGTTCAACAAGAGTCACCAGGAAGAACTACCCTAAGCTGTCTGAGTCCCAGGGCAGTGCTGCTCCACCACCTAGTATGAGGGTAACCCTGATGGGGGCATTCTCAGTATGTTCAAAGCATGCCAATATTTTCTGCAAAAGAAAGCAAAACATTTGAAATACAGTATTGATGACAGCACTGAAGATGTATGCACATGGGCACAAACACTAATGTGGCAGCTTAGGAAAGGCGATAGTGGTGTGGGAAGCATCAGTTAATGATATGTCAGTTTCTGTGTGTGTGTGTGTGTGTGTGTGTGTGTGTGTGTGTGTGTGTTTGTAGATATCTAAGCAGTTATAAATAAATCTATAGATATCTGTTTTCAGAAAGGAATGAGAGTGGTCACCTGGACTAGCTGTAATTTCTGGAAATGTATGGAGGAATTATCATCTGTTATCATAAAACATGATCGTCCAGATAAAGAAAACACTGAGCATTTACAATGGCTGATCATTCAAACTCAACTTCCAGGGCTATTCTATATAATGCACTATCTCAGAGACAACACTAATCTAGAGAACAATAATATAAAGTTTGCTACCTAAATTAAAGACCTATTAGGTTATCTAAGCTGTATCTAAAAGAATTATTCCTCTTAGTCAATTCCCAGTTATTTCCTAACTTGTGGCCACACCCCCAATTCATCTCTCCCCTTTTTTTGTTAATTGCCACCCCAGGATATTATTCTTTGCATTGATTTTTTTAGAGAGAGTGGAAGGAAGGGGGAAAGACAGAGAGAAACTTTGATCTAAAAGACACATATGGATTGGTTGCCTCCAGCAGGTGCCCTGACTGGGGCAGGGAACCTGCAACCAAGGCACATGCCTTTGAATGGAATCAAACCCAGGACCCTTGAGTCCGCAGGCCAACACTTCATCTACTGAGCCAAACCAGCCAGGGCTCTCCCTTTCTTTAAGGCACCAATATTCATTTTGAAGAGAGGAAGTATAGCATGAAAAAAGTAAACTCAGAAACATTGCAAGATTTTTTTAAATCTGGAACACAAGCCCAGAGGTAATTATTATCTGTACAATTACTTCCATAACTATTATCACCATTAGGAACATTGTTTGTCAATATTATTTTAAACAAAATGCATTCTGCAAGTACATTAACTTATGCTCACAACACAAGCAGAGATAATTCATCCCCACTCTTCAGGAAAGTGGCCAGAACCATCTCAAATCCTAAGTATGGAATGGTAGATGTGAGCTCAGCCAGGTATAAAGTCTGCAATCACAGCCACAGCTTCAAATAAACAGAAATTAGTATGTATTTCCAAAATCCCGTGATTAAGTCAAGAAATCTCAAATCCCTAAACCAAATGATTAATACAACTATGATGGGTTCAGGAAACACAGTGAGGGGGTTTGTTGTAAGCGGCTGTGTGAGAGGGCTATACTTAAACATAATTTGCCCTTTCCTTTCTGTGCCTCTGGGGAAAGTGTGATAGAAGACGTTGCCCAGATAGTAGCCTCTGTGTTTGGGCAAAGTTCTAGGTTATCATTTATGTATTCTTCTTGCACTTTGATCTTAGTCACGCTGACAAAGAAAATGAGAGGAGCAAGCCTAGCAAAACCCAAGCACATGGTAATCGTGACGGATGAACCCAGGGCTGAACAGTTCCATCTGGCCTCGCAGGCCGGCACCAGGCTCTGTGTGATCTATTAGCAGTGTGAGCCCAGGTGCGGGGCTCGGCTGCAGGCTTGTCGAGTGCAGACCCAGCCATTAACTAACTGATTTAAGCATGGGGAACTTATGAAAAAGCATGCAACATGAATGTCAGTCAGGAAATGATTACAAATTAGAAAAAGAAAGGGACCTGGGGCAGAGGGGCCTCTTTCTTTTGCCACAGTAATAAAAGCGACTTCCTCTTCTCCCTAATTTCAGAACCACAGAGTAGAATTCTCTCCATATGAAATTCCTTACAAGTCACAGGCTACCCTAAACCACTGACTGTCCCCTTCAGTGTACTCACAGCATAGTCACAAAGCAGCAGATGTCACTGCTTTACTGTCATGCTGTTAAGAGAAAGTGTCAGTGTGACAAGGGCATCAGCAACCTATAACCTCTTAAGAACAATCCTTAAGCACCTCATAGATGTTTTTGTTCTCTAGACCAAGCATGTCAACCTCAAAGGCTAACATTGGCCAAATAAACGAGGCATGCGGCCCGCAGGCCACGAGTTTGACATGCTTGCTCTAGACAATCTGGATCCTTAAAGTTTGATAAAGCTCTCCAAGATGGTGAAGCTCAAGTTTAATGATTCTGATTAACTCTACGCAGCAAACCCTCGATTTTGTGGACCTCGATTTAAATATATTTTTATTTATTTCAGGGAAAGGGAGAGAATCATAGATCGGCTGCCTCCTGCCCGCCCCCGTGCTCGGGATCAAGCCTGCAACTAGGGCATGAGCTCTGACCAGTGGACCTCGATTTAACGGACTTTGGATTTAATGAACAAAATTTCAGGTCCATATGTCATATGTGGAAATTAATACCCTATTAATTTAAAAATGCTTTTAACCAAGATTTGCTTATAATTAAATTAACAGGGGTTTTTGTTATTAATTCACTGTTATTTTTAATAAATTTTAGCAAATAGGCCATATGTTGGAAAAACACTGTAGTAATTTTGCCAACATAAATAGATATTATATACCTGCAACTATACATATTTAAATCCAAGATTCACCGCTCGTAAACAATGTTTGGCGAATGATTAGCATGTGATCACACTGCATCTTGCAATAATTGGTTATGTTGTCACATGGGGTGACTTTCTGCAGTAGCTTCAATGTGTGCAGGCCGATGTTCCTATGTGCTCTAAGCCACACCCCATCTGTGTGCATTTGTTTACTTGTGGTGACTGGTAAGTGCACACATTTATTAGACCTAGTCAGTATAAATTTAAAATTATAGTAATACGAATAGAAAACTCTTCTGTTAAATTAAACTTTTCATACATACTTAATTTTAATTACACTAATGTGTCCACAATAAGGAAAAATAGGTAACTAAGTCATCAGTCAATTTTTTAACATGTGCATTCGGAAAACCTACCTTATTATATAATAGACTTTCAGCTTTAATGGACACCCCCTTGCCCGAAACTGATGTATCGAGGTTCCACTGTAATTACCGGAAAGTGGCTTCCCATTGCTTACAAATCAAGTGTAATGCTGGCCTGTGAGGGCTCATTTATTCCAGCCTTTCTGTTGTTCTCAGGCTAGATGAGCATCACTACTATGAAGCAGCTTCCTGGGAGGGTGAAAATTATTCACTCTCTTATCTGCATCCTCAAGATGATTGTTATGAAGGGGATTCAAGAAGGAAGCAGAGTAGGTGGAAACTACACTCATATCCTCCCGGAACCAAACTGGAATTACAACTAAAATATAGAGCAATCAACCCACTGAAGACAGCTGAAAGGAAGTCTTCTAATCAAGGATTTACAGAAGAACCCACATCAAGATTGGTAGGAAGGGTGAAGATGTGAAAAGGGCTGGCCCAGCTCCCATGAATGGTGGCTAAGATTCTGGAGGGATATTTCAGCTGCAAAAGATCCCCCTGAGAATCATGGGGTCTCAACTGCAAGCTGAGCTTCCCAGCCCAGAGCACCAGTGCTGGGAAAAGGCACCCACATAACAACGGCTGTGAAAATCAGCAAGGATTCTGTCCACCAAGGAGAGATGGGAGTCTGCTAGAGACACAGGTGCCCGCTTGAAGGGCCAACACCCAAAATCTCATTTGCAGCCACTCACCCTGAGCTCCAGTGGAGGGAGGGCTAAGTGGTCTATAGTTGTGAGGAGAGACTGTGTGGCTCTGGGGAAAGAGTTAAAGAAACAGTTGCCAGGATCCCTGTGCTGAGTCCATCTCCCAATCACAGACACCACCTTTCCCAGCTCTCCCTTCCATAGGGCATCAGCCCGGAGGGAAGCAATAGCTCTACCTTCTGGACCTTGCACCTGCTAAGGAGTCAACTGCCTGGGCAGGGTGTAGAGTTCTAGGCAGACTCAGGGGGTATCAGTGACTGAGTTGGCTTTGTGGCTGGTGCCACTGGTCTTACCTTCCTGTGAACCTGACTGGAGATCAGCTAGCTCAACTCACTAGGCCTCCATTGGCCACAACTTCCAACTGCTGGTGGCTCTAATCTGGTATAGACTGAGTTGTCTGGCTCTGGGCCCAGGGCCACTCCTCCCACCTTACCCCAAGTCTGACTGGTACCTCCCCCTCATGGGAGATCCAGCAGCCCCATTATACTAAGGTGGCCCCACCCTGCTGAGATGGGGCTCCTGGCAGAATCTGAGACAGACTGAGTTGTGTGGCACTAGGTTGGGGCCAGATTTCCCTCACATCCCCGACAGTTGCAGCATCAAATCTCGGTTTGTTTGAGCATGAAAACTTTGCTTGCCTCATCCTAACACCTCTCTGAGACACTGCCCAACCACAAAGGTATGAGAGCACCCACCCCATGGCAGCTAGATTTGGTATAACATGGGACATGTGCTGAGTGGCCTCAGACTGAGCACTGGCACAGAGTTTAGACCATATACATCTGGTGAATACCACTCGCCCAACCTGGTGACTCACTAAAAACCTACCTCATACAACTCAAGTACCACCAGAGGCTCTTTCAGTGATGGAGCCTAACAAGCAGAGGGAGGGAAAGGGAGGCAGAGTCAAATCTAGAGATGCCTCAGAACTTTTGCTGACCAGCCCCTGGGCCCAATGCTGGTAAAAGCCCACCTTGGTGCACAGCTTGTTCCTTGCAGTGCACAACCAGGCCCAGCAGAAGCAGCCACAAGCTGTAGATCACTTTGTAGCTCCAAACAGATTGCAAAGGGCCAGTCAGAGATAGCATCTGACATTGGCCTGCACCAGAACCAACACACCAAGTGGCCAGCTTCAGACAACATCAGAGCAGGATCCAATTAGCTCCACACTCTGCATATCCAAAGTGAGATCTCAGCAGGCACCAGACCCTGCAGAGGCAAATTCCGCATCATATGGATAGCACTTACATAGCCTCTCATACAATGTGGTTAGGGTTGACCCTCACAGTCAGCCATCTGAGGGTCAACCCAACACACAAATGAGCCAATCGCAATCAAAACTCAATGACAACAGGAGGGCCCACATAACCCACACCAGAGAAGCACAAAAGATCCTAAACAGCCACAGCAATCTTGAGAAAGAACAAAAGAAATCACACTACCTGATACCAAGGCCATAAGTAATCACAACAGAATGGTACTAGCATAAAAACAGGCATATAGATCAATAGAATGGAACAGAGAGCCCAGATATAAACCCAATTAATATTTGGAGATTATGATGCTAAGCATAATAAGCCAGTCAGAGAAAGACAAGTATCACATTATCTCACTTTTATGTGGAATCTAATGAACAAAATAAACTGAAAAACAAAATGGGTCCAGAGGCATGGAAGCATGGAACAGACCAACAGATCTCAGAGAGAACGGGGTGGGGGAAGAGGGTGGGAAGAGATTAACCAAAGAATTTACATGCATATATGCTTAGCCCATGGACACAGTCAATAGTGAGGTAAAGGCCTGGGGTAGGTGGGAGCCCAGTGGAGGGCTCTCCCATTCCCCACTCTGCACAGCCCTTCCACCCCCAGCCCCCAGCTTTGGTTAAATCCTTAGCAAATATTTTGGCCTTTGCATTGAAAAGCTGCAAACTGGTATATAAGACAACTCAATTTTGGCTGAATACAAAGTTCTATTTATTTTTCCTTGGAATATCCTATCTATGTGGAGGGAAATAATTGGCTTTCAGGCTGAATGCTACCAGGAGTGCTATCACATCTGTAGACATTTTTAATCTATACTTGCATATAACTTTAAAACACATTTAAGCTATCTCTCGCAAGGTTTGCAAACAGAGAAGTGGTTCAGTTAAATTACTAGGAAGTACACAATCTAAGACAGAAAGAGAAGTAAATCTACATTGTGCTAGATCATAATAAATATTGACAATTCATACTGAAGTATATTCATGCATTTACAGAACATACACAATGGAGCATCCCATGTGCTGGGTTCTGTGGATATAAGGCATTAGAAGACATACTTCTGTTCAGAAGAAGCAACAGTATATTTGGGGAGACAAACATGAATTCTGATGATTACAATGTGGTTGGATGAGTGCCATAATACAGACATGTAACAATCATAATTTTTATTTTTTATTTTTATGAATTTGTTGGGTGATATTAGTTGATAAAATCATATAGGTTTTAGGATAGGACCGCTGTAAGGAAATTGTTATTATAACACACCTCAATGTGAGAGCCCTAATAGCTATCCTCCACGCAAGCAGGAATAAGTAAGTTCTCTATTGGATCTGCCTCTGTCACTGCCTTCCTGTCTGAGAAAAGAAGAGGTGGAATGGAGCAGAATCTGTCCCAGACAGCAAATGAAACCTCATAAAAGTCTTAGTATTTAAGAGAAGATGAAACATGAACTACTAAATATCGAGAATTCTTAGGACCAGTGGAAACACCTATGACAACACAAATACGCCCTCCTTATGAAAAGAGATACAACCAATAGCAAAAGAAAAGATATGGCATTAATATCCCATAAAAGTACTGGAAGACCCAAAGTCAAAGATAAAACCCAAGAGGGTTTAAATTCAATTAAAGTATCTCTTTATCATGTGGAAGTGTCACTATAATTTATAATTGAGGACAGTTATCCTGAACAAGGACTCCCAACTGTTCTCTCGCTTCTAGTATCTAGCCCTTGTAATCTATTTCTGTGGCAAAGTTAGACTAATTATCCTAAGAGTTAAACCCAATTGTGCCAACCTCTACTTATAATCCTCTCCTAGTTGCCTTCCAAAACATAAACAATGAATTCTGAACTGTTTAGGATGTGTTGAATATTCCTCAGAATCAGACCTAAATCTGCTTTTCCAGTTTTATCTTCTACCACTTTCCTCCTCCCTACACCAGACTGTTCAACATTCTAGGAACAAATGTGCATACTTGGATATTTATACTGCCTCTTCATGCTATCCCCACACCTATAATTTACTTTTCACTATTCACACTTATCTTTAAGGCTCTGCTCAAATGTCTTTCATCAATGAGTCTTCCCTTGGTCCTCTTAGTCACACTATTTGTTCTTGCCTCTACACTGAAATCACATTATGTTAATGTTGAATCGCATCAGTGTTGGAAATTGGCATAGTAGAGAGTTGTGTTTCCACAATACAAATTTCCAACGGGATAAACAACTCCTTAAGCAGCGGTACACTGTCTTATCATCTTCATGTTTTCCTCCTAAACAAGTTTCAGCCATGCTTGCATTACTTTAATGCTTGTTCTAATTTCATACTCCATTTAAATTTAGTGATCATTCTAAGGCCTATTAGTATTTATTCTTAGCTATTACAAAAATAGCTCTGTTTTGTGGGGGTTTTTATGTGTTATTTTTGGGGTTAATCCTCATCTGAAGATATTTTTCCACAGATTTTTTTCTTTTCTTTAATTTTTTAGAGAAAGTGGAAGGGAAGGGGAGAGAAGGGCCAAGAGAGGAGAGAGAGAAAAACATCAGTGTGAGAGAGACACATCAATTGGCTGCCTCCTGCACTTGCCCAGACTAGGGAGTGGGAGTCAAACCTGCAACCCAGGTATGTGCCCTTGACCAGGAATCGAACCCAAGACCCTTCCATTGACGGGCTGACACTCTAACCACTGAGACATGCTGGCCAGAGCAAAATAGTTCTATTTTTCCAATGAAATATTTTATATCTATAATTTATTAATCAAATTTATCAAAAATCTAGATTAGCGCTTTTCAACTGCTATGCTGCAAGAGACACACTGGTGTGCCACAAGAATTTTTAAAACATGCAATACCTGACTACTTAGTCAGGAACACTAACCTCTTTTACCTTAGATTGTCAAATTTAAAAATTACAACAGCCAACACAACAGTAGTTGACCATTGTGAATGAATCAAAATTATACTGATTTTTTTGTCAGATCAGCAAAAATATATTTTTTTTGGTGAGCCACAGAATTTTAGTAATTAGTTTCTGTTTGCCATGAGATTAAAAAGCTTGAAAATTGTTGATCTAGATCATTAGCTCAAATATCAAGTAAAAGTCCAAACAGTTAAGTGACAGTGAATGTCAGATTCACAAAGGTTAGCATCCATGTCATTAATTAATGGAACAAGTTCTTCACAGAACATCTTACCATACCAGGGCAAGCACATGAGTGCCCAAAATGATTTGGTAAATACGATGTATGACCTAGATTGTTAGCTCCATGTTTACATGTAGAAACAGTGTCATTTGGGTTTTACTGCACTCTCAAACATTACCATTGCAATCTACTCAAAGAAAATATTCAATAATATGTGTCAAATGATGGAAAGATTGAGAAATTTATTACTTCTATTTAAATTGTCTTGTGAGCTATCAAATTTTCAAAGCTGATAGAAACTATACTAGATAGTATTTTTAGATTTTAGACTATTGAGCTGAAAATAGTCTAACAACTCAATAAGTTTCACTAACAACTCAAATTAATTACTATGAAGTAACTTTATATCTATACACAAAAATATAAAATATGATTCTTCCCTTCAAGAAGTTGATTTGCTGGACTAAAATTAACACTTGTGAAAAAGTAAAGAATAT
Organism: Eptesicus fuscus; assembly: GCF_027574615.1. NCBI lineage: Eukaryota > Metazoa > Chordata > Mammalia > Chiroptera > Vespertilionidae > Eptesicus > Eptesicus fuscus. Next base: position 45,014,059 of record NC_072486.1, on the reverse strand, counting down.
AACAGTATAATACTAAGATCACTAAATAAGATTTGCTTTAGAATGATGTAGAAAACAGGATTAGAATGTAAAAATAGTGAAGAGTTGATGTAATAAGGAAAATAAAATTTCCATCTGTAAGAGTGTTTTCTAAAAGAAAAGTTAGATATGTGCACAAAGCTGCATGTACAAAGCTACATCTTGGTGTAAAATGAAATTAACTTGGTATCCAATGGTGAATTGGTTAAGAATTATAAGACGCTCACAAAGCAAATAATATGAAATGATTAAAAATAACCCTTTTGCCCTAACTGTTTTGGCTCAGTGGATAGAGCATCGGCCTGAAGACTGAAAGGTCCCAGGTTCAATTCCAGTCAAGGGCACATGCCCAGGTTGCAGGCTCGATCCCCAGTAGGGGTCATTCAGGAGGCAGCTGATCAATGATTCTCTCTCATCAATGATATTTCTATCTCTCTCTCCCTCTCCCTTCCTCTCTGAAATCAATATATATTGATATATATATATATATATCCTTTTCATAGGTATATAGGTATGAATGAAAAAGAATGATAACATATCAGAATGAGTATTATATATATTTTCCAAAATGAATTACATGTATTAAAGTCTAACAACCTATAAAGAGAAGTTACCTATGATCCTTGAATTAAGGAAAACATTTATTTCCTTCTTTTTCTTATCCCTATTATCTGCATTTTATGACAAACATGCAATTCTTCTTGGCCTCCTCCAGACCCAGGGGCACGTGACCTCACCCGGGCCTAGGTGCTTGAGGCCTCACCCAGATCCAGGGACACATGGTCTCACCCGGACCCAGGGATGCTTGGCCTCTCCCAGCCCCAGGGGCACGTGGCTTCACCCGGGCCTAGGTGCACGAGGCCTCACCTGGATCCAGGGACACATGGTTCACCCGGACCCAGGGACGCTGGCCTCTCCCAGACCCATGGGCACGTGGCCTCACCCAGGCCTAGGTACACGAGGCCTCACCCAGATCCAGGGACTCATGGTCTCACCCGGACCCAGGGACCTTGGCCTCTCCCAGCCCCAGGGGCACGTGGCCTCACCCGGGCCTAGGTGCAGGAGGCCTCACCCGGATCCAGGGACACACGGTCTCACCCGGACCCAGGGACGCCTGGCCTCCCCCAGACCCAGGGGCACGTGGCCTCACCCGGGCCTAGGCGCACGAGGCCTCACCCGGATCCAGGGACACACGGTCTCACCCGGACCCAGGGACGCCTGGCCTCCCCCAGACCCAGGGGCACGCGGCCCCACCCGGGCCTAGGTGCACGAGGCCCCACCCGGATCCAGGGACACATGGTCTCGCCAGGACCTAGGGGTGCGTGGCCTCTCCCAGACCCAGGGGCACGTGGCCTCACCTGGACCTAGGTGCACAAGGCCTCACCCGGATCCAGGGACACATGGCCTCACCCGGACCCGGGGGCGCGTGGCCTCTCACAGACCCAGGGGCGCTTGGCCTCACCCGGACCTAGATGCGCGAGGCCTCTCCCGGATCCAGGGACACATGGCCTCACCCGGACCCAGGGGCGCGTGGCCTCTCCCAGACCCAGGGGCGCGTGGCCTCACCCGGACCCAGGACTCAGCCTCACCCGGATCCAGGGACACATGGCCTCACCTGGACCCAGGGGCGCGTGGCCTCTCCCAGACCCAGGGGCGCGTGGCCTCACCCGGACCTAGGTGCTCGAGGCCTTACCTGGATCCGGGGACACATGGCCTCACCCGGACCCAGGGGCGCATGGCCTCTCCCAGACCCAGGGGCATGTGGCCTCACCCGGACCTAGGTGCGCGAGGCCTCACCCGGACCCGGGGACACATGGCCTCACCCGGACCCGGGGGCGTGTGGCCTCTCCCGGACCCAGGGGCGCGTGGCCTCACCCGGACCTAGGTGCACGAGGCCTCACCCGGATCCAGGGACACATGGCCTCACCCGGACCCAGGGGCGCGTGGCCTCTCCCAAACCCAGGGGCGCATGGCCTCACCCGGACCCGGGACCCAGCCTCACCCGGATCCAGGGGCACATGGCCTCACCCGGACCCGGGATCTAGCTTCACCTAGACCCAGGGGCACGTGGCCTCACCCGGACCCAGGGGCGCGTTACCTCTCTCAGACCCCTGGTCGCGTGGTCTCACCCGGATCCAGGGGCGCACGGCCTCACCCGGATTCGGGACCCAGCCTTACCCGGATCCTGGGGCCCACGGCCTCACCCGGACCCAGGGTTCAGATTCACCCGGACCCAGGGGCACATGGCCTCACCTGAACCCGGAATCCAGCTTCACCTGGACCCAGGGGCGTGAGGCCTCACCTAGACCCAGAGGCGTGTGACCACACCTGAGCCCAGAGGCTCGCAGCCTCGCCTGGACTCGGGTCTCAGCGGGGTTTCGTCTTCTTGATCCCAATTCCTGTTGGTCAATTCCCTCTCAGCAATTCCTTCGGTCATTTTCTCAGAGCTCCAGGGCGGCTGCCCCAGAACTCGTTGGGCGGCGGGCTCGGCGAGGCTCCGGTGTGCCCGGTGCGCGGCGGCGGGCTGGTCCGGTGTCGCTGCGTCGGCCCTTGGGTCTGCAGCAGTGGCCGGTCGCCGAGCGTGCGCACCTGGCCGCTTCAGGGCATTGAGATTCTTGAAGGACTCGGAGGTCAGCAAGCACGGAGTCTCCCACCCCATGTCTCCCAGGGGCTCGTCTGTCCGTGCTCGGCAGCGAGTGGAGCCGTCCCCTCAGCCGGAGACCGCCGGGGGAACTGCGCCGAGCACGTTCCAGGCCGCCATTGTGTCGCCTGAGCCATAGTTCTTAAAGTGTGGACTTTGGGTCACCGGCATCAGCATCATCCCGCGTACCCCTCTCTTTTATTCTAGTTGTAGAGCATCTGCTCAGCCAGCCCCCCGGTGGTTCTGGCTGGTGTCTGCTCTGCTCTCCCGTCGTAGTCTCAATATTGTTGTGGTAGGCAACGATCAGGCTGCCGCCCTATGTCTCCATCTTGGTCCTCCTTTGTACAGTTAAGTCTTGATTGTTGTTGGTGTCACTGGGAGGAATTGTCCTCCAGGCCAATTGGCCGTGAGGACCCTCTTTGTCTATATTGGAAGAGTTGCTGTGCAGGAGACATGTTTATGGGCTGGGTCTTGATGCAGCAATGCCTTGGCGCTCACTGAGTCTGCCTCTAGAATGCCTCCCTTATGCGAGTGGTTGAAATCTGGTGTCATCTCACACCAACCACTAGATGCCCTCGTTTCTGGGTCTCCAATGTAGTGTGGGTCAGCCACTACCTGAGGCACTCAGCAGGAAAAAGCTTCTGCTCAGCTTGGCTGGGGCGGAGCTACAGGGTGGAGCCTACAACCTTGGCTTCCTGTCAGCCCCGCCCTAAGAGGCTCCTGCCTCTGTGTCCCTCTGTATTCCTTGCAAACACCTCTGAGAGAAACGCGCCCTGGAGTTTCGCCCACTGCCAAACAGTCCAGTCCCTCCCCTAATGAATCTGGACTCCCAGATTCTCGCCTGGAACTGGGTTTCAGTGTAGTTGGAACTGGGTCTCAGCACAGTCTGGCGCCCCTGTCTCCTTCCCAGCAGGGCCACCCAGTGGCGCAGGCAAAAGTCCGTCCTCTGCAGGCCTTCCCGTGCGCGCGTCTGGAGCCGCCGCTCCTCTGTGCCTCCGCCCCACAGCCCAAATTCATTCCCCCAGCGTGCGCCTGGCTTCCCAGGGTTTCGCCCGGAACTGGGGTTCAGTGCAGTCGGAACTGGGGTTCAGCACGGTCCTGAGCTTATGTCTCCTTCCCGCTAGGGCAGTTCAGTGGCGCAGGCAACAGTCCGTCCTTTGCGCCCCTTCCCGTGCGCGCCTCTGGAGCTCTGCCTTCCCCCGCTCCTCTGTGCCTGCGCCCCACAGCCCAGATTCATTCCCCCAGCCTGCGCCTGGCTTCCCAGGGTTTCGCCCGGAACTGGCGCTCAGTGCAGTCGGAGCCGGCGCTCAGCGCAATCCGGAGCCTTTATCTCCTTCCTGCCAGTGAACGCCGGCCAGGCCTTCAGCCGCCCCTTCCTCTCCGGCTCCATCCTCCCCGCAGGCGCGCGTGCTCGTGTCTCCGCCCGTTTCTCCATACCTCAGGCTTTTACGGCTCCCCCGATTGTCCCCGTGGCCTTCTCCTTCCCCCCAGCTGTGGGCATTTCAGTCCGCCAGCTCTCCTGTGGTTCTGGACGATGTCCGTTCTGACCTCTAGTTGTGCCTTTGAAATTGTTGTGCCTGGCTGCAGGTTAGGTGTTTAACCTATGCCGCCATCTTGGTTTCTCCATGCAATTCTTTTATAATAAGGAAAATAAACACTAAAAGATTTTCTTAGTACCTAGGAACAATCTGGAACTCAAAGTCAGCATTCTCTCCTCTTCTCTCTGTGAGCAAGAGAAGAGCTAAAAAAGATTACGCCCATGAAAGAGTTTTGAAATAAGTAAAATGCTATGCTAAAAAGAAAAAATATATAATAAGACATAGCCATTATAACTTCTTAAGGAAGGTACGTTGGTTAATTTTATGTGTTAATTTTACTGGACCACGAGGTATGAGATATTTGTTCAAACATTAATATGTGTGTCTGTGAGGATGTTTTTAACATTTGAGTCCATAGACTGAATAAGCACATCACCCTTCCTAATGGGATGGCTGTCATCAATCAAATGAAGACTCGAATAGAACAAAAAAGATTGAGTAAGCGGGAACATCACCTGCCTGGTTGAGCTGGGACATTGGTCTTCTCCAACCCACAGACTGGAACTTACCAGGGCTCTCCTGGTTCTGGCCTTCAAACTCAGACTGCACTACTGGCTCGTGTGTGTGTGTGTGTGTGTGTGTGTGTGTGTGTGTGTGTGTGTGTGTGTGTCCATCTGGTTCTGTTTCTCTGAAGGAATTCTCCATAAGAAATATGTTTAAAGAAGGTTAATGTTATAGTGGTATGGAGGATGAACTGGAGTCAGGAAGGCCACAGAGGCTAAGTATCCAGCCTGAAAGATGTTGCAGAAATTGGGCAAAAAGGATGAGGGGATGGCCTCCAGTAGAGCTAGTGGGAACGGGCAGCTTATGGTAAAAAGAGAATCAACAGGGCTGAGTTCTAATTCCAGCTGAGCTATTATGCCCTGGAGTAAGAAAAATCTTATTCCAAAACCTCTGACTCTTCATCTATTAAATGAGTTGTTTAGACCTGAAATCCTCTAGGGTCCTTTTCTGCTCTATAAATCTAAAATCAGATTATCAATAGGAAACAATACTTAGCTGATTTTATTTTAACTATGAATACATTGGCTTAACTTTGTTCATTACTACACTGAATATTCCATCAGTACTCAATAAATAAAGCATTTAGCAAGTTCTTTTGGACATCATGGTTTAATTGTAAGGCCTGAAAATGCCCTGCCTTTCAGCAAAGTCTTTGTACTGCCAATTATTAACTTTGCAAACAATAATGGAAAAATAGGCACATTACTTTGAAATATGCCTGTGTTAATCTAATTCTTTTTCTTAATCACGGAAAAAGCCAATTTATGAGAATAACACATTTTATACCAGATTATTTTTTTATAAAGAAACAATAAATAACTTTAGCACTTAATGCATTTGAGGATACTGCACATTTTTTTCAGTAGACCAGACAGCTTGCATCCCCTTCCCATAGGTCCGCTGTGTGTGATGGGTACCTACATGAGTCTAAGCTGGCCTAGGAGAAAGGAGCCTTATTAATCTTATTCCAAACAGAAATATTATGTGAAACTTTAGAGATACTTAAGTACTGTACTTGACAATTAACTTCCTGGATGTTCAAATTCATGCAATCCACATTATATGATTCTGGCTTTATAGACACACATGGCAAAGCCCATCTGATCAAATTAAGGCAATTTTACAAACTAATCACTGGGCCACAGAAAATGTAATAAGCCCACAAAGAGTGTACTGACTTACCCACATTCACCAATGCCATTATCAGCCTAACCATACAGTTCTCTGGGTATTTCTGAAGTCAGAAGTTTAGAAGAACATATCCATAATTCTTCTCTGGCTAGCATACTTATTCTTTGTATGCTTATAAAAATCAATAGAAGCCTGGCCGATGTTGCTTCAGTGGTTGAGCATCGACCTATGAACCAGAATGTCATGGCTCGATTCCTAGTCATGGTACATGCCCAGGTTGCGGGCTTGATCCTCAGTGGGGGTAGTGCAGGAGGCAGCCAATCAATGATTCTCTCTCATCGTTGATGTTTCTATCTCTCTCTCCTTTTCTCTTCCTCTCAGAAATCAATAAAAAAAATTAAATCAATAGAAAAGATAGAAACAGAGAGACAGAGAGAGAAAGAGAGGAGGGAGATAAAAAAAGAGAGAGAAAGAAAAAAGGACATCTCTGTTGACATCTCTTAGAACCTGGACATATGTATCAGCTCTTAATTTTATAAAATTATTTTCCTTCGTCTTGGGTTCTTTTTACAATGAAACCATGATCTAACAGCATTTAACATCCTGAAGCTTTCAGGTAAGGCCATATTTTACATCATATTTTATTTCTGCTCTTGGCAGTAAACTTGGAATTAGCTAGTCCATATTTTTCATCTAGTCAGCTCCAGGAAAAAGTACAATAGAGAAAGGAAGAAAGAGCCACAGATCTTGACCAACAGAAACTATATTAAACCAGAGGAAAAGCATTCTACTTGCTCTCCAATAGGAAAGGAAAAAAAAGAGGCTCAATGTTTCCACCATTAAGTGAGGACTTCCTCCAGCAGAGGGGCTCCATGGCAAAGCTTTCCCTGACTTTTATCCAGGAATACTGACTATGTCATGACTCCTTTCAACTCCATCTCCTCCGTCCATACTATCAATTAAGGTTTATGAGATCTAGCCTATTATTTCTAAAGGCGGGGGGGAGAGAAAGAATTTGTTCCAAAATATCTGGTTCTCCCTCTCCACCTGCCTTCATTTATAAAACAAGTCATCTAAATCTCTCAGGCTATTTTTCCACAAGCCTGTTTATAATGTGGTAATGATTATGCTAATACCAGCTGGGAATACATCTATGTGGACATGTTATGGAGTGTGTTGGGGTGAGGGAGGGCTATCTATGTAAGTGCATGAGGAGAACTATTCAATAAAATTATAGTACATGTGTAGCCCTCTTTCCATATTTACTAGTTTGTTGTAAGCTCCTTCTCAAAGGGGAAATAGACCATGCTTCCTTTACAGGGGGAGAGTTATTGAATAACAAAGACCATGTGTTCTGCTACGTCTTATTTGTCTGAGAAGTCTGCAACTATTTTCTAAACCAAATTAATAGCACTATACTAAACTTATTTCCCTGGTGAAAACTTCTGGCTACTAACAAGGCAGGAATATACACCTCACTGTCCCCAAGAGCACAAGAGCACAGTTATATAATCAGTCCATGTAACCAGTCCATGATGGCATCCAAGCAAGGAGAATTCCGCTTGCACACTGTGCAAGGGAAAACGGACACCCTCTAATTAAATGATATTGTTTACACGAGCAATGGAGTATTACATCATTTTCCCTACAAAAAGAAGAGAATGCGAAATTTCAGAAAAGACAGATAGCTATTTAATGTGTAACTTGTCACCACGGTCAGCTTCGGCATAATAAAATGCACATGGAAAATCCCCTGCAGCAAGCCCTTTGCACAGCAGATTCTTCCTCCGTCTGGGTCAGAGGGTGTGTATGTCTCTGAAGGAAACGATATCCCTCCTCTTCTCACACACCCACTTTCTGCGCAGTGAGCTTCAAATAGCATTTCCGAGATGTGTCTGCTGGATGCCGGGGGCACAGAGGCAAGAGGCTGGCGGTGAGCCTCATGTGTGCCTGGGGAAGAAGGAAGTATCTCCTTCCTACAAATCAAGAAAATGCACATCCACCTGACAGCTAAATACAGGAGAACCTGGTGTGTATAGAAACTGCTCTTTTGTGTTTTTACCCCCCAAAAGCCATGTAAATTGTGAACAAAGACAATGCAATTCTGGTAGCAAACTAATCTCAAAAGAGATTTCTAATGTTTTACAACTTTATTCCAGACTACAGTACCTCCTTATCAAGTATGATTTTTGCCACATCAGTATAAGGGCATTTTTTTGCGCATGCTTGAAGCAAATAGACTCCTGTCATCTCAACAAAACTTTCAATGGATGTTGCCAGTTGTAGAGGTTTTGTAACACACTCATATTTCAAATGTGGTACTTATGTTCCCAATCCAATATGCAGGCATATATGCTTATTATTAAAATGCACTCTATAAATCCCTACTGGGGAGATTTTAGTTCCATTTGGACATCACAACTAAAACATTCTATTCATTCCACAGCATGTTCACTCTCTCCAAGTAAAAATTCTTTCTAGGGCTTCTGATGTAAACTGGAAAAGTTAATTATAATTCACACATGAAAAATCTTTTTAACAGTTGGAATCAGAAGTAAGAAGAGTTAATGGTCCAGTCCAGCAGATAAACTTTTGCAGGTTTCCATCTGAAAGTCATAACATAACCTTTTATTCAGTGTGTCTTTGGTACAGAAGGTTTTTCAAGGCAGAGTTCTTCAAACTGCAAGATGTTAAACAGATGTACTGTAAAGTCTTCCAGGTCTAAACTATGAAGAGTCTGTTTTCAGTCTGTGTGTTGAATCCTTCATTTGTTTTATTCTTTTATCAAGATCTTCAGGTCTGGGTATTTCTTGTGTTCAAATTATTCTGTTGTTATTGTTTCGTAAGCTGCATATTTGTTTAGGACCAGATTTTAAAACATATTCCTCTTGAGCTAAGGAATATTAATTTAAAGTTTGCCATGTAAAAACATGTTTTCATCAGGAAAACCTCTGCTTCCTATAGCAGGTGCTGAAAGCCTAATTCCAGATGTTCTGATGTGTAAATAGCCAAGGAAGAATTTGAGAAATGGGTAGAGATGCAAGAAAGAGAGAGGCATAAATAAAAAACAGACCAGTCAGAACTTCGGTTCACATGAATCTATAACTAAAAGCCCTTTCTAAACATCTTGGCTTTTGTTTTCCATTGGTGGGCTTCTAACGTAACCATTTCTCATGTTGCAAATGTCCCTTTCCAAAACATGGCGACAGCCCATAGACATTGGACTAAATGTTCACCTGGCTACTCATTTCCAACAAATTAATATATTCCTTTCCTATATTGACCAAAACAATACGTTCTACATTCCATTTCAATATGCCGAGATTCAGAACCCTACCTTAGAGATGTCATTTCTCCCATCTTTAACTGCATAGAAGCTTAGAGTTTAACTGCATCAAGACAGCATGATAAACCTCTAAAGCTTAAACCACAGTCTGCAGTTGAAAGGCCAATTTTGCCCCTTTTGTTCTTAGCCATTTGTTACTTGCAGGAATTTCAGAATGCATAGCTCTAGCAGGGTTAAAAGGGTGCTTGTAAATGTTTTCTCCTTATTTAGCTTAATGTTGGCAGAGCCCCTCCATCATTTCAATGAGACACACATGAGCAGAAAGGCTTTATAATATAGGCAGGCCTTTATAATATGGGCAGCTTCCTTCTCGAATATCCTTTTGCTATCAAACTAATCAGTAGTAAGAGTTAATTAAAGCCAGACATAGCACAGAGCTGAGTTTTGGCTACTTTAACCACTTCACTACCCCTCTGCATCTATACTGACAGGGGACTAGAGAGCATGGCCTTGAAGGGTGTCTGGCATGGAGGTTAAGAGCACTTTGGCTCTAGCCAGTTTGGCTCAGTAGATAGCAGCCTGCGGACTGAAGGATCCCAGGTTCGATTCCGGTCAAGGGTTCATGCCCAGATTGTGGGCATGCAGGAGGCAGCCGATCAATGATTCTCTCTCATCACTGATGTTTCTGTCTCTCCCTCTTCCTTCCTCTCTAAAATCAATCCTATATAATAAAAGCCTAATATGCTAAGTGTCCAGTCCACAGTCAGCCATTCAACCAATCAAAGTGTAATATGCTAATAATATGCTAAGGCCACTCAACTGCTCGCTATGACATGCCACCAGGGGGCAGAAGTCGACTGGTTGACCAGTCACTATGATGTGCACTGACCACCAGGGGGCAGACACTCCAACGAGTAAGTTAGCTTGCTGCTGGGGTTGGGCCATTCGGGACTGAGCAAGATGGGGCAGACACACCCTGGAGCCTTCCCGCAGCCCCTCCCCGGCTGGCCAACCTCCTGCATCCCTCCCTGGCCCTGATCATGCACTGGTGTGGTCCCTCGGCCACACCCAGCAATCTGGGATCCCTCGGGGGATGTTGGAGGGCCCGATCCCATGGGCCAGGTTGAGGGACACCACTGGTACACGAATTCGTGCACCAGGCCTCTAGTAAAAATATATTTTAAAAAATAAAAAAGAGCACGGACTTTTGAATTATATATACCTGGCTTTTCCTCATGTCTACAACACAGGATGTGTGGGTGGAAAGTTACTTCCCTCCTTGAGACATGGTTTCCCCATTTGTAAAGTGGGTGATGATGAGAATTAATTAGATAAGGTTCATAAAGGAATCAGCACAGAGCCTGACACTGTGCTAAATGTTAGGTATTATTGCATTGCCCCACCTGTACCCTATGCTCCAACCAAAGTGAACCCCTCACTCCTCACTGAACCCTAACCTCCTGCCACTGTATTGACAATCCTTTGTTGGTCTTGACTCTCCTGTGAAAGGCTCTTTGCATATATCCTAGTATCTACTACCTGTACCAGCTTCCCATCCTCTCCAATTTCTGTCCAAGTGATATCCTTCCTTCAAGCCACAACTCAAATACCATCTTCTCAAAGCAGTATTTCTTGAACTCTTCTAGTTGTGCCTTCTTACTGTCTTGAATCTCCATGGTTTTTATCTTTCTGCTATAGAGGGTTGAATTAAACATGCACTCATTTAATGTCACATTATAATTATTGGTTTATGGATAGTCCCTGTGTTATATTTATTTCCCCTTTCATTCCCAAGCCCCAATCCCACTCTCCTCTTATCACAGAAAGTCATTCTAATATACAGGGGTTGGCAAAAGTAGGTCTACAGTTGTGAGTGCACAAAACAGTTTATTCTCATATTACTATTTACAATTTATTGCATTATTTTTCATTTGAACAACTGTAAACCTACTTTTGCCCATCCCTGTAATGAATCTGTATTTTTTATTAATAATGATTCTTGAAAAATATGTACTAGTTTATGCATGCATGTAAATTTATTTAAATGGATACTGAGGTAGATTTCATACTGCTTCTTCTATCGCCCAATGCTGTTTTGTGATCCTTGCTATGGATATTTCTAGCTGCTATAATACTCCATGATGTGCACTGCCCACATTCTATCTATACATTTGACAATGAACTCCTGACCACCAGAAATGAATATATTTATATATGACCCCTTAAGGACCTATTTGGAAACATTATTGGGTTGTTTTTTTTATCATCAAAGAGCTGAATTGCAGGAACACAGGAATAGGTTAAGTTTATTGACTAAGTAATGCCAAACCAAGAAGTTTGCAACAGTGCGCAGCCTCAACAAAGGTGCATGTTGGCTTCTATATCCTTACATCTTGGCCAACAGTTGGCTCTATCCAACCTTCTATTTCTTGCTACTTTATTCAGTGTAAACTGACATCTCATGATGGTTTCCATTTGCACCCCTTTGCTAATACATTTAATTGTCATGGTTCTATTTTTCTTGGGCATTTAGCATACATAGCCTGGAGATTTTTTAATAAAAATATTTGTCTGTTCACTTCACTCTTTGCAAAATCATAGATCACTTTAAGATAGGGGTGTATTTATTTGTTTGTTTGTTTTTGCTCATTTTTTCACTCACTACAGCACCTGCAATAGCACCTGAGGAACAACCTAAAACATGGACTCAAGAATAAATGGAAAGAATGGAAGTATGAGAGGATAAGAACAACTACAGAGGAAAATGAGTGCTTTCAATTCTAAAATAAGTTGTATATAGTTAATTCTCTTCTTGCTAAAACCATGAGTTCCATTGACCAGTTGAACTGAAAATGGCAGTATCCATTTACTACCTCAAATACCACAGTGAAGGGTAGAAGGAAGGTGCTAACGTGCTGCCATTGATGGAGATTCCACTGTGACATATACATCAGCCCCTGGGTCAGAAGAGCAAGTACATTCTCTTCACTACTCACTTTAAGGACCTAATGAAAATCAGGCTGCAGCTTCACCTTGGTAACCTCCAAATCCTGCTCCTCAATACAGGTGGTTCAGAAAACTACCCTGACTGCCAACATGAATACGCCCTACAGAGTAAGTAGGCATTTACCCAGTAGCCAGTGCAGGTAGTTATACTTCTTCAAATTTCTGATAAAGGCAGGACAACAATGGTCTTACACTTAATTCAGCCTACCATCACCAATACTTGCTTAATGTACATCGTGAAAGCTGACAAGTCACACGGCATGGTAATCAAAAACAACGTATTTGAAGTCCAACAGACCTGACTAGAATTTTGACTCTGCTACATACCAGATATGTTACTTTTCATTTCTTCTGATGACATCAGTTTCCTCATCTGCAAAATGTGGACAATGATACCAGCTTTATAGGGTTATTGTAATAGTCAAATGAAATACTGGTACCGTATAATACTTGATGAATGGTAGCTATTTTATTATGCCTACTAGGGGCCCAGTGCACGAACTCATGCACCTTGAAAGGAACTATGGCTGCCATGGGCACAGAGGCGGGTCTCGGCCCATCCTCCACGACCCTGCCGGGCCCCTCCCTCCACGGCTCCGCTCCCCTGTCTGCCGGCAGCCCCACTCCCGCCACTGCCGCTCCCATGTGCTATCAGCACGGGCCCCACTCACACCTGCTGACAGCGCAGAGCAATTGAAGCTGGCACCAGCAGCAGGTGCAAGTGGCGGCTGCTGGCCCAATCACTCACAGGAGCAGGGGGAGGTGGAGAAGCCCTCAGGGGTGATTGGGGCCGGCAGCCCTGCTCAGCCCACTGACAGTGCTGAGTGATTGGGGCTGGTGCCAGACACCGGCAGTGGGTGCGAGCAGGGGGGCCTGCGCCGGCAACAGGTGCAAGCGTCGGGCGGGACTGCAGTGCATGGGAGCAAAGAATTTTCAGTAACCACCAGAGGCTCGACCAGCACCCTGCCTTGGTCTGGCACCCCGCTCATCTGCTCCACCATCCCACCGCGGCCGAGGCCCGCCATGTTCCACGCTTTGCCACCTGCTACCAATGCCCACCATGTTCCGCGTGCACCCCCAGTGGTCAGCGCACATCACAGGGACCGGCTGTTCAGTTGTTCGGTTGTTCAGTTGTCCCGCCGTTCAGTCCATTTGCATATTAGGGTTTTATATATATAGGTTATTTCACCAACCTATTCCATATTATCAAGATTAAAGCAATAGATGAACATATAAAGTATTGGAAAGAAATGTCTATTACTATATGTAATAAATGATTAAGTGGGAGGTTTTCCCTTGCAAAATTAAACTGTATTTGCTATAGTGGGGAAAATATACTATTTTAAGAAAGAAAGATTTACTTCTAGTTTGAGTCCCAGCTCTAACACTTCTCCGCAGAGTGAGCTCAAGCAAATCAGTCTCTTGACCTCAAACCTGTATGCAGGAATAATACTATCTCCTCCACAGGGACACTGTATAAATCTGATGTGATGATAAATATGAAAGCATTTTCAACTTGCAAAATAGCATAAAACATGTTAAATATCATTGATTTCCAAAGCTTGACAGCACCTTATTACTGGCATATAGTTAGTGCTAAAAACAATAATCTATTCCATGATTCAAAATGTCAGAAGCATTTTTCTAGGGGTAAAATAATACTGTCAGAATTTTAACCTTTTACCTTATCATTGAGAAATGTCCAACTTTTATTTAGCACTTTGGAAATCAGAAGATGCTACATAACATTTGAGACAAAAGAACAGGAACAAGCATTTCTGTGAGGACTAATGAAATAAATGGCTCTTGGTGCCGGTGAAGAATTTTGCTTCTATAGCAAATTATTTTAATCGTATGGAAATCATGGTGCTTGTAGGTGATCTGGTTTCCCTCTTTTTGCTGGCTGCTAGAAATTTCAGAACCAATGTTGAGGTCACTTCTGAATGTGCTGGGCTACATTTTGTATTTTTTGTTCTCACCTCTTCCCAGAGGTATTCCTTACACATACTTTTCTTTGCCTAGGATTGCATACTTTCTCTCTCTCTCTCTCTCTCTTTTTTTTTTAAGATTTATTATCTCTTGAATTTATTGTTAATGTCTTTTTCCCTACTTTCACTTTCATCTTCTTGAATAAAATTAAAGATAAAGAAACAGAAAAATTCCAATGACTAAGGAGGAGTGAGTTTGAGCTTCATTTTAGAGCCTTTTAAAATATATATTTTTTATTTATTTCAGAGAGGAAAGAAGAGGGGGAGAGAGAGAGAAACATCAATGATGAGAAAGAATCATTGATCAGCTGCCTCCTGCACCCCCCGCCCCCGACCAGGGGATCAAGCCCACAACCCAGGCATGTGCCCTAACCAGGAATCGAACCATGACCTCCAGGTTCATATATCAATGCTCAACCGCTGAGCCATGTCAGCTGGGCTAGAGCCTTTTAAAGGAGAGACATTCAGCCTTTCTTCACCTGCACTCCAACTTTACAGGGTCAGTAGTCTCACATGTTCAGTCTTTACCCAAGAAAATGTCTCTAGTGAAATTTTAATGTTCACTTCTTATCATTCCATTGTATTGTCAGCACTGAGCCCTAATCTTTGTTTTTTTGTTTTTCTGGGTGTGTGTGTTTTTTTTTTTTTTTTATTAAGAAGCATTTCTTGAAAAAATAACCAAGATTATTAGCTTTCATACTCTAATCGTTAATATTCTGAACTACTGTTAAAGCTAAAAACACCTTGCTACATGCAGTGCTTGTATGAGGAGGGTGCTTGTTTTGTTCTACACAGCTTCAACCTCCAACCAAAAACTTAGAAGACAGAATGCCCTGCTCTAATAAAACACGTGGTGACCATAACTGTAACCTTATCTGGTTAAGTGTATTATAGGCAGGAGGGGAGAGGATATTTTTACTGCAATGATCAAGACATAAGCCTTCATTTTCTAATAGTGTGTGCACTAACTTTAAAGTTTTTATATTGTTTCATATCTTTCATACCAATACATTTATTTGGTAATCCTACCTAATAAAATGGTAATATGTAAATTACCATCACTCCGCTATGCCCACGATTGGGCCAGCGGGAGGTGCAGGGGGTGGGACTCGGGGTGGCTGGGGTAGTGATTGGGCCAGTGGGACACTGAGCTCGCGTCACCAGTGGCAGCGCAAGCTCAGTGTCTGCGCCATGGCTGTGCTGCAGAACAGAAGGGGCCTCTGGGGCAGCGAGCTCACGTACCGCCGCAGATCATCAAAAGCGTGGGAGCTGGGTGCCTGTCTGCTCCAGCACCAGGCCTTTCTGAAGCCTCTGCCACGCCAGAGGCTTCAGAAAGGCCTGGTGCACCAGCAGACAGGCACCCAGCTCCCCCGCGATGGAAAGCAAAAGCATGTAGGGGACCCTACACGTGCATGATTCAATCATGCACTGGGCCTCTAGTCAGTAATAATCCTAATGTTTGCATTCTTCCAACTGCTCTCAGAGTTTAAAATTCCCAGCATTAAAAATTATTAACGCTAAATGGATTAGTATTTTCATTATCTTGATTGTGCTGATGGTTTCTTAAGTTAAAAACATCAATGCTAAATGATGCAAAAATAATAATAGTTATTACTGTCATTAATCATAGAATAAAATTGAACTATCAAAACACAATATGGCATGCTTCACCATAGATGTATTTTCTTAGTTGACTTATTGTAAGAGTAACATAATAATAAAGTTAAATTAATTGCCCACTGATGAATGCCACTGAGGTTGTATAGAGGTTAAAGTAAATCAGGTAAAGAAAATAATAAGTTTTGAAGATATCCTTGGTCATTACTCTAACAACAAAAAGGAAGAAATATAGAAATTCAGATATATGCAATAAAAAACACTAAGGTGACTTATAATGATATAAAACACATATGCATTATTTTATAAACTTCCCCAAATAGTAATTTTCTTGCTTATAATGTAATTTAAAATTAGCCTTATGCTACTGCATTTTGTCTGGTTTTTGTTGTTTTTTTTATCTTTAGGAATATTAATTTTTCACTATCTGATAATTTCCTACCTGTATATTAAACAGTATTAGGAAAAGTGTTTATTAGTCTTTTGGATTCTATTAAATTAAAAAATCTTCAAGATCTCTGTTAAAAGATCAGTATATTTTAATGTTACGGGAACCCTACAATGAAGGATTTATGTTTTGTCTATTCAGAGCTACATAACCACAAAAAATTATTTCTCAAACAGCACATGTGATTTAGTCTACATCAACATCTATAATTCTAATGTATATTTCTATTTTCTCCTGTTTAAATTACTCACTCTAAACACCAAAGTTACACATGATATATATTTAGAATTATGATGCAGTAATTAGTGGCTATATTGTTAATGAAGATGTAGCTTTCAGAATTAATGAATAAAAGCCTAAAAATATTTACCTAATACATAGGAAAAACTCATAAGAAGCTTTAACTAGATTTTGTAGCTTTAACCCAAGTTTTAACAAAAATATGAATAACTTCATTTCTTTGTTCTTACTGCAAGACTAAGGCAAATATTACCCATCTGATTCTATGGCCAGATTTGATAGGGAAGGCAGCTTTCCTGCACCTGAGGCTCAAGGGTCTGCCACATTGCTTTGGAAAAAGGGAAAATTTTACCCCCAAAGGGAAATACACAGGCTTGTGGATGCTACGGTACGAAACACTGGAGAAAAGAAGAGGCTCCTTCCTCAAAAAATGTAGGAAGACCTGACGATATTATTTGAAGCCCTAAAGGCAGCCATTCCTGAATCTAGACATTTGCAATGGTGTGAACCTGTACCTCCACATTTTTTTCTTTAATCCACTATGAAT
This sequence comes from Eptesicus fuscus, assembly GCF_027574615.1. NCBI lineage: Eukaryota > Metazoa > Chordata > Mammalia > Chiroptera > Vespertilionidae > Eptesicus > Eptesicus fuscus. The sequence continues at coordinate 44,997,035 of NC_072486.1, read as the reverse complement.
TGGATTTTGGTCACTAACAACTGAAAAAGTCTGATTTAAGACATTGGTGCTTGTTTTTTGGTGTTTTGTTGTTGTTGGGGGGGAGGGTTAGGTTTTGTGGTTTATTTCCTATTATTCTGTCAGAAGTCATTTAGTACATAACTTTGACCTTTAGAATTTTCTGCTGCTGATTTTCTTCAAAACTAGATAATCGTATTTGAAACACATGCATAAAAGAAAGTTAATCAGACACATAAAAGGGTCTAAAGGCTCTTTTTTAAGAAAAATGTATCAGCTTCTCTCTTCTCCTCAGTGTGAAAAGACGTCCCTCCTCTCAGCTCCCATCACAGCACCCACATGGTACCCAGTATTTACATGTCTATAAATTCCTTGGGACCAGGACCAGATCTTTCCTATCTGTATCCTCAGATTCTAATCAGGTACTTAACATGGAGCATCCTTCAGGCATGCTTGTACAATACTGTCTCAGCATCACACACCTAAGTACATGCCTGGCCCCAGTTAGCTAGTTCACCTCCAATTCTGAGAACAGTCATTCCAAAACTTTCCATTCTCACACCCCTCACAACGCCTTGCCCCCTTACTACTTACAAATAATTTTGTCTCCTGCTTAATAGAGAAAATGAACAAAGCATGAACTACTTCCACTTCCTGTCCCTTGAACTTCAATCCACCTTTCCCCACCGTGCCCTCTTCCTGCCAGTCACAGAGCATAAAGTACCCTTTCTCCCAGGTTCTGAATTCTTCCTTCCTAGTTCCTTCATATTCATGATATTTTTCCTTTTATTATGCTCTTTCTTTCTCTAGAATATGAAATATCTCCCCCCGTTGCTCGTACCTTCTCTGAAGTGTGCAAGTCTCCCCCATCCTTAGTCCAACACCACTCTTTAATTATCCCTTTGACCTTCCCTTCACAGTCAAGCTTCTGAAAAGATCAATCCAACTGATTCCCTCACTCCTCTGAACACTTAAACCTATTCTACCAGGGCTCTACTTCTCCTATTCCACAGAAATCTCTCTGCACAAACATTTGTCAGCACTTGTACAACTTATTTCCTCCAATAATTCAAATATTTTTTCAATGATTTGGGGGGGTTATTGGTTACTTGGAAATATGTTGAAATAAAAGTCAGCATATTACATGTCTCTCCTTTATAAGGTTTCATAAAAAATATGAAAGCCAAGCCATAGTGCTAACTGCACTGAATATCATTAATGTAGATCTGGCATCAGTGGATTTATAGAGAACGGTGTTGTTTTAGAGAACAAATTAATACTATCAATTCTTTGTATGCATTTGCAAAAATATTTTTTATATAGCAGCACTATTTACAATAGCTAAGATTTAGAAACAGCCTAAGTGCCCAACAGCAGATGAGTGGATTAAAAAACTGTGGTACATCTACACAATGGAATACTATGCTGCTGTTAAAAAAAGAAAAAGCTCTTACCATTTGCAACAGCATAGATGGGCATGGAGAGCATTATGCTAAGCGAATAAGCCAGTTGGAGAAAGATAAATATCACATGATCTCACTCGTTTGTGAAATATAATAAACAACATAAACTGATGAACAAAAATAGATCCATTGACATAGAAGCATCAAACAGACCGTCAAACTTCAGAGGGAAGGCAGGGGCGGGGGGCGGGGGGCGGGGGGCGGGGGTAAAAGATCAACCAAAGGACTTGTATGCATGCATATGAGCATAACCAATGGACACAGACACCAGGGGGTGAGGGCATGTGTGGGAGGATGGGGGTGGCCAGGGAGAGGTCAATGAGGGGAAAATGAGACATATGTAATACTATATGTAATACTTTAAAAAATAAGGAATTTTTTAAAATGTTTATGCATTTTGTATGCATTTTCAAAAAGAGAACAGTGCTGTTATAGGTAAGCATTCTGACAGGTGTGAGGTGGTACCTCATTGTAGTTTTAATTTGTATCTCTCTGATGACTAGTGATGTTGAGCATTTATAGATGATGCAAACATGCTTCCCTTATTTAATTTTAGTGGTCAACATAAGATAAATTTTTTTGTGGTTAAATCACCCTAGTTCTTTGTTTATTTAATACATAATAATGCCTCTTAATTTCATGGCTATTACATGGTATATTACTTTAACTGTACAGTTATTATAGCAACTCATGTTGTATTCTGAATTATCTGAAAATATCTTTGGAGGGATGGAAGGGAGAGGTTTTTTTTATTTAGTAGCCTGTCACAAATTTTAAAAAGCAGAAATTGTTAACCAACTCAACTGAACTTAAAGACTTCAGTTTTATTCATTCACATGAGCTGAGAGACTAGATTGGTGGTGTGGTATTGATTTAAATTCCATAATTAAAACATTTTGTTTATAATTCACATATTAAACATTAATTTATAGGTCCAAAGCTTTATTGTTGTGGAACACAATATTTTTTGGAAGACATAATGGAAGCAGGATGTTACTTTATGAAGTTCCTCTTTTAATGTAAAAAAAATGTTTTTGTCAAATGTTAACATGAAATGTCTTCTAAAACCTCTTGCATGCTTACTTAGGACCGACTTTAGAAAATTCAACACTACAGGTTAAAAGTAATCTTACCAATTTGGCTCAGTGGATAGATCATTGGCCTGCGTACTGAAGGGTCCCAGTTCGATTCTGGTCAAGGGCACATACCTGGTTCGAGGCTCGATCCCCAATCCTGATTGGGACATGTGCAAGAGGCAACCAGTCAATGTGTCTCTCATCGAAGTTTCTCTCTCTCTGTATCTCCCCTTCCCTTCTACTCTCTCTTAAAAAAAATCAATGGAAAAATATCCTCATGTGAGAAATAACAAAAAAAAAGTAATCTTAGACCACCCACAATCACAAAATACACATATACATGCTCATTTAGTGATGTAACACTTGAAATGCTTAATATTTCATGATTTATTGCATCCATTTAAGAATATAAGGAATCCTATAGTTCCCTCCCTCCATCCCAGATAATTTATATACACACAAACACACCTGGCTAGAGCCTAATATTGGACCTATCCCAGGGATAATGGGCCCCAGGTTCATCAATTTTCCCTTAAAAATATAGATGATTTTTCCCTCTGTGGTCCCCAAAGGAGCATAAGACATGGCTAAATTTTGTTTTGTCTTATTTTGTTTTGTTTTGTCATGGTTCTAAAATTACTCTAATGTCCCTGCTGTTGTAAAGTCGCTCTAAGACATCAAAATATTTACCAGCGTTGGGTCCTTGTTCTTGACAATTTCACTCAGTGATACTGGCCAAACCCACAGGAGGCCTCCCTTCCTGCCTGTCTCCTCCCTTGGGTCTGTTTCATCAGCTCTTTGCTCTTACCTCCCAGGCATCTGGACAGGTGGACATTCAGAAGAACTGAACTAGGGACCGTCCTGTGCATGTGGTAGAAACATAGTTTAAAATTTTCTCATGCTCAATACAAACTGAAACCATACAGTTTGGAGACAGATATATCTTGCCCGCTACAAGAAGAGCAAGAACTATTATTATTGTTAATATACTTTGGAGTAGTTTATCCGAATAGCATTGTTTACAACCAGAAAGCCATTCTAATTCAATACTTTCTCATATTTTTATGGCTGATCATGTTGTTAAAAACAAGTAGCCATTAAGAGGCTAAAAACCCTCTGCTGTGTAGTGAGATAAGCACTGGCGTTGAGGTCAGAAGACCCAGACCTGGTATGTACTTCATGGCCATAAGCAGTTTTTTAAGCTCCTGAAGTCCATCTCCTCATCTGTAAAAAGGATAACACTACATCCCACAGAGTTCTTGTGATGTTTAAAGTAGATTGTTCATGAGCTGGCTTCCACCCTACATCATTGAACCACTTTCTCAACATGGATCTTATGTTCTGGTTTCACCTCCTTGAGTTTCTGTAAAGTTGTCACCTTCATTCTTCCCTTTTTTTGAATGCCATCTTCCTCTGTCATGTGGATAATAAGTATTAAATAATAAACACTCAATGAAACCTTCCCTGACCACCTCCAAGTTGAATCAGCTCATCCTCTAGGTTCCAAGATCAGCCTGTACAAATATTTATTTTAGTATTTACTTGTTTCTTGATCCAACTCCCTGACCATACTCTATATTCTTTGAGTTCCTAAACTATGCCTTCCATTTCTTCCATCTCATCATGCATACTTAGTACATGCCTAACCCATACCAAAAAAAAAAAAAAAAACCCTGAATGAATGATTAAATATTTTTTCATGACATATACAAAAAGGGGGGGGGGGGGCTTGGTCATTTGTGATGTAGTAGGGATTCAGTTTAAATTAGGTGAATCTAAAATTTAACCCTTAGAGGTAATGGATCCTTTGGTTACCATGATAGCACTTCATTTTTGTGATTTAAACTTCTGGACAGTAACTGCTAGTGGTCCTGAGATATGTTTTATAAAGAAAATAAAGCCCTGGACTGTGTGGTTAGGTTAAGCATCGTCCCATTCACTGAGAGATTGTTGGTTCAATTCCTGGTCAGGGCATATGCCCAGATTTTGGGCTCAATTTCCCATAGAGGACATGTAGGAGGCCACTGACTGATTTTTCTCTCCTCCTCACCCTCTCCCTCTTCCTTCCTCTCTCTCTAAAATCAATAAAAATTTATTTAAAAAAAAAAGAAAAGAAAAAGCATCATCAAATGAATCCCACATATGGTCAGCACATTCTGTTAAGAATATTTTATCTTGTTTGTATTAAGTTAGCATCAAGGTCTTTGAGCTTACAAATCCCATGAAATAAGCACACTAACATATAAGACTTCAATATGTGACAATACGTAAGCCTGCTTTTCTCAAGTTTCTTGCTCATTGTAGTCAACTGCTTAGCAGCAGTATTTGAAGAGTTAAGGACACTTCCTGCTATTGGTCAGCTTGATTCTTTATTAAAACAATTATATCTTCATGCCAAAAAGTATATATTATGTTTCCAATAACATTAGGGACATAGAAAGAAAACTGATTCCAAATAGTCATTTTCTGTAGCTAAAAATTACAGAACACTACTCCAGACTTGCCATAAGTTATAATTAGAACCATTCAAAGGAACAAAAAATAGCAATAAAGCAAGAAACAAATAAACCTTAAGAGTGAATCACAGTACTTCTAGGTATAAACAAATATTGAGGTTCTTGAGTTAGGGAACTACTTGACAAAAGACGCAGATTGCAGGAAGATGATCAGTTGGAGAAACAAGAAGGAAAGAATTTACAGAAGAGAAATTAGAGTCAGGTGAGCAATTAGGTTAAAAATCTCCAGACACTGGACTCTGGGGGCGTGTGGTCCACATCAGGGCGGAATGAGCTGTGTGATGCTGCTACTGACCTTGGAAAACTCAACCTTTCATGTGCTTTTGAACATAGAACAATTATCTTAACTAGTAATTTCTGTAGTGAGGACGAATTTATATTCTGCAACTCAGTTGCTTTACTTTCTATCATTGACATGGTTTTCCTTATAGGCTTCATTCCTACTGATGTCAAAACAGACAAAAAAATCTTTTAACTTGAATAGGAAAACTTCCTTTTTCCTCTTCCTTCTTCAGGAGATGGAATTGTCAGTGTTCCTTTATCCTCTGGGTTTTCTTGGGCTTCTGCTGAGATTCCCTACAACCTGCTCACTTTACTGGGAATCCTCCGCTAGTGACACGAAGCATGCTGATCTGGTTTTCATGGCGTCAGATTGGCTCCCACTGCTGCTGACCATGGAGCTTGCCATTGTGCTTGGTGGTGAGATCCCAGCATTTGTCATCCTCCAGTACCCAGCCCTTTGGTCCACTGGTCCTCCCAGAATGGGGACAGAGGAGCAGAAATAGGGAAGAAGGCCTTCAGCTGCCTTCTCTGCTGAACAGCACAGTATGCAGGACTCTGCCCAAGCACCCTGAGCCTCCCCCATTAGCCACTGGCCCTCTACTGTCATGTGGGACGTTTTGCCATGACAAAAAGTCTGCAACTGCCCCAGGCTTTTTCCAAGTAAATGGGAGTATCAATTTCCAATGTTCCTGAACTAAGACAAATATGAGTATTTTACTTGACCTTTCCCAACTTCAAGATACCACCTGGAGGTGGCAGGATGTGGAAGTGAAGGTTTTCTGTCAGCTTTTTTGACTTTCTTCTCTTTCAGTGATGCATTCTAGTACTGGGAGATTTGCTCCTCCCCACATTGTGGGAACTTCGCATAAGTTCTGACCTGTGCTCTTCTCTGCTCTGTTCTGACCATGATCCCTCTCCAAGTTCTGATTTGTAAGTAAAGCATAACAAACATCTCTCTTTTTTTCTCAAAAGAGAATGTTGGTGCTTAAGACCATCATCTTGCTATAGATGTGACAAATTCTATTTGAAGGTTGAATGCCAAATGTTGACTTTATTGTTCTCAGTGGGAACTGTCCTTTCCAAGAAGTAATGGATGCTATAATAATTTGGAAAAATTAAGGAACAAGTAGACACCTGGAATTATAAGGAATATAGATATATTATTTTAATGGCCCCCAAAATATCTCACATCCAAATATACAGCTCAAAAGAATTCACTTCTATGAATTTATTTACCTACATTAAGATTTAACTTGAGCCATTGTTTGTTTTCCTTTTTATAAATTTTTCAATTACAGTTGACATTCAGTATTATTTTATACTAGAAGCCCAGTGCACGAAATTCGTGCACAGCAGGGGGTTGTCCCTCAGCCCAGCCTGTACCCTCTCCAATCTGGGACTCCTGGAGGGATGTCCGACTGCCCGTTTAGGCCCGATCCCACCAGGATCAGGCCTAAACGGGCAGTCGGACATCCCTCTCACAATCCAGGACTGCTGGCTCCCAACTGCTTGCCTGCCTGCCTTCCTGCCTGCCCCTAACCACTTCTGCCTGCCAGCCTGATCACCCCCTAACCACTCCGCTGGCAGCCTGGTTGATGCTTAACTGCTCCCCTGCCAGCCTGTTTGCCCCCAACTTCCCTCCTCTGCCAGCCTGGTCACCCCTAACTGCCCTCTCCTGCAGGGTTGATCACCTCCAACTGCCCTCCCTTGCAGGCCTGGTCCCTCACAGCTGCCCTCCCTTGCAGGCCGGGTGCCTCCCAACTGCCCTCTCCTGCTGGCCATCTTGTAGTGGCCATCTTGTGTCCACATGGAGGCAGGATCTTTGACCACATGGGGACAGCTATATTGTGTGTTGCAGTGATGATCAATCTGTATATTACTCTTTTATTAGATAGGATAGAGGCCTGGTACAGGGGTGGGGGCCAGCTGGTTTGCCCTGAAGGGTGTCCCGGATCAGGGTGGGGTTCCCTTGGGGTGTGGGGTGGCCTGAGCGAGGGGCCTGTGGTGGTTTGCAGGCCAGCCATGCCCCCTGGCAACCCAAGCGGAGGCCTTGGTATCTGGAAATTATTTTCCTTCTACAATTGAAACTTTGTAGCCTGGAGCAGAGCCAAGCCTGCTGCTCCCTCCAGGGAGCCATTTCTGTGGCAGTTAATTCACCTTCTACAATTGAAACTTTGTAGCCTTAAGCGGGTGAGCCCGGCCAGGGTGTGCGGAAAGCTTTGCTTCCCCTGTTGCTGCCAGCAACCCTGGCCTGCTCTCTCAAGCTCCATTCTGCCGCCATTTGTTTGAATTTGTTTACCTTCTATAATTGAAACTTTGTAGCTTGAGTGGAGGCTTAGGCCTGCAATGGCTATGGAAAGCTTGGCTTCCTCTGTTACCTAGGAAACCTTGCTCTCTGTGGCTGTAGCCATCTTGGATGAGGTTAATTTGCATACTCACCCTGATTGGCTGGTGGGCGTGGCTTGGCTGGTGGGTGTGGCTTATGTAGCGGAGTGATGGTTAATTTGCATATTACCATTTTATTAGAGAGGATTAGTTTTAGGTATACAGCATAGTAGTTAGACATTTATATCACTTGAGCCATTCTTAACAGTTTCAATATAGTTAACAAATTACTCTTTTTGTGCAAACTTTTCATCCATCAGAGAAAAGATAATAAAAGTAAAGGTCACAGATCCTTTCTCACTAAACAAAAGAATCCAAAATCTACTGGCCTAAAATTTTTTCCATTGTTAATGCATGGAGAAATTACTGTAATGGAATATGGTTTCTCTGTAGAAACATAAACCATGATCAAAATATCACATATTTAATGTTCATAAAGATGACTCTGAATTTATAATATTTAAGGTATTTTAAATCTGAACCATCCCCAAATAATATCATAAGTAGCAATTTACCCTGAGCTTGAGAGAATCTTCTCTCTCTTAGGGAAATAACTGATCAAACTGTATAGTCCAATCAAAGTAAACAATAAAAGCTAACATTGATTGAGTGTGCCTATTATGTACGAGGAACTGTTCTAAAGGTATCACATGTATTACTTTAATTCATCTTCATTGCAATCTTTCAAGCTAAGTATACTCATTATTTTGGATTTTGCAAATTAGAAAATGTAGGCACAGAAAGGCTAAGTAGCTTTCTCACCACCACTCAACGAATCAGAAGCTGAACCTAGGCAAACTCACTTCCTAGTCTTTACATCTAACCATGATCCTATGCTGCCTGACAGGTAAAGGAAATGTGAGGGCACTAAATTTAAAATGCAAAAAAGAAAAGAATGAGGCACGAAGACTCTGCTATCTTTAGAAGGACAAAAGAAGGGACTGGGATTCCATATTTAGAGCTGGCATGCGTGATAACTCCCAGAACCATATGTTTCAAATGACCCAATCACTGGGTCTTTCATTTCTGATCATTTGACATTTTTAAGCATGAATCATCTAATGAAAAAATTACAGGGCTTTCTTTTGAACACATTGTTTATTTGTCACCAAGAGATCTCAGATATACTTTAAACAAATTCCTTCTATAAAGGAAAGACTACATACCCTCATGAATGGCATAATCCAAAAATAGAAATTATTTAAAACAGCTCTAACACCTTTTCTAAATTTCCTACATTGTGAAATGACAGCAGTGTCTCCCTTTCAACACTGCCTTCTAGTCAATGTAAAAAGAAATAAACCATCCCCACATGCTCATATTTGGTGTTTACTTTTCCATCAGTCATCTAAAATGGGATGCAGGAAAGGGGATGTGTCTGTCTCTGTTAGAGAGAGAAGAAAAGTGAAGGAAAGAAAATCTAATGCAACAAGAGAGTTGCCAGATTTGGAACTGATTGAAAGAGTTTTGTGTCACCAAACATTTTTCAAAGACCTATCAATCTGCAGCTCTTTTTATAAACCAACCTGTAATGACTGGTGTTTCCACACATTTCCTTCACACACTTGCTTCTGAGTTTGGCAGTGCCTTTGATTTGAAAAAGAATTTCAAACTTTAGATGATCACAAAGAACCTCTGGCATCATGAAAAAGAATATTTAGATCAGAAAGACTTAAAGGAATGTAAGCTAGAGTTCCAAGTAGTTTAAACTTTCATTACAGAGATGCCGAAAGCCACACTGCTGTGCTTACGAGTATGTTTATAGGTGATGCCATTTGTAACTCAGACTAATTAAATGAGAATTTAAAAGGATGTGAGAAAGGAAAGCATGTATTAAAATTAATATTAAATAAAAATATAAACTTTATAGTATATCAAATATTAAGGTAGACCCAAGCCAAATCATAATGTTCCTATGCACATCCTCTGGCATCAAGGAAAAACCACCTTAGAAAAAAACAACAAATCCTTAAAATAACAGAAAAGTGCCAGCACTAACAACACTGGTGTAATTAGTACTCCCTGGGAAAATTCAAAGAAAGCAGAGTAATGAAATTTGTCACCTGCTGACTGGTACAGCCGCTTCAGAAAACAAAGAGCACAGCAGACGAGGGTTCAGAATGTACAGCCAGAAGAGAACAGAATGCCCAACGGCAACACAACTGACTCATTTATGAATATACTAAATCTCTTTCCCCCTTCCCACCTGCAAACATCTGGTTCTCAAGAAGTTTGTCCCCAACCAGCAGCATCAACATCATCTGGGAACTTCTCAGAGATACAAATTCTCAGGCCCCACCTAAGACCAACCGAATAAGAAACTCTGGAGGTGAGGTCCAGTAATCTGTTTTCATAAACCTGAAAGATTATCTCAAAGCACACAAAAGTCTGGTATCCACTGGCTTAAACATCACAACATTATCAGTAAAAAGTGGTCTGTGAAACCCAATAGGAATAACAGTCAAGAGTTATTGAGGGCTTACTATGAGCAAAGCACGCTTCATGACATATTACCTATACTTGCTCATTTAATCATTCTATGGCAACTCTATATCTACTACACCCATGTAATTTGTTAGCTAGACAGGGCACAGTGAAACTAAGTTACAAAAAATGCACAGTGCTATTATGAGAAAGTGTTTCTTTTTTAAAAAAAATTATCACTTTTTGTCTTATTATGACTCCCTATAATGATGCACCATTTTAGAGTGGCACCTTTACATTTTCATTTTTTAATTATAGTTTGCATTGTTTTGTGTCAGGTGCACAACACAGTGTTTAGACAATCATATATTTTAAAAGTCGTCCCCCTGATACTTCAAGTACCCACCGGGCACCATACATAGTTATTAGAATATTATAGACTATATTCCCCATGTTGTACTTTATATCTCTGTGACTATTTTGTGACTACCAATTTATACTTCTTAATCCCTTCACCTTTATCAACTCCCCAATCCCCTCCCATCTGTCGACCATCAGCTTGTTCTCTGTATCTATGAGTCTGTTTCTACTTTGTTTGTTTAATTTGCTCTTTACACTGCACATATAAGTGAGATCATATGGTATTTGATAAGTCTCTGTCTGACTTATTTCACTGAGCATAATACCCTCTAGGTGTATCCATGCTGCTGCAAATGATAAGATTTCATTCTTTTTTATGGCCAAGTAATAGAGAAGTATGAGTTTCTTGAATGTCTACCTACCAATAGTAACAGAGACATGAACATTAGGAGGCCTGAAAAGAGGATTTCCAAGTACCCTTAAAGCAACTTGTACTGGTAAAAATCTTCATAAAATTTTGAAATTTCTCTTGAAAGATGAACAGGTCAAGGCCGAGTTTTGTGTTTGTTTTTTTGTTTTGTTTTGTTTTGTTTTTTCATGAATAACTTCTTGAATCATTTCCAACCTGATATCCTTCATTATGGTCCACAATGGGAGCTGAACTGAGTCCAGCTAGCAAGATGCACTGGATAGTGATGGTGACAAGTAAGTGAGATGGTAGATATTGAAACCAAATTGTCAAGTCTGACCAGCACCAAACACCATCATTTTCATCCCTGCTCCCATCACCACAGCCTTATGCTATCAATGGATATTCATAGTGCTAATGGAAAGAGAATATAAAAGAATTCAAGATATAAATCAGACTTGTGTCTAAGTGTGTAAATGACAGCTAAACTCAGAAAATAGACAGCAGCCTCTGTTTATTTCCCTATGTAGATCTATTACCTCTTTTCCAGTAATTCAAGCCTGAAACCTTGATATCTTATTGAGCATTCCTCTTTCTTCACTGTCTCATCCAAGAAATCACTAAAGACTAAAATTATTTTGCTCAGAATTTTCTATATGTCACTTTCCACCACAACATCCCCTACTTTATCTCAGGCCCTTACCTTCTCTCCTCATCCTAGGTTACTGCAATGGTCTCTTAATCTCCTTCTCCCTTATCCTATATAATAAAAGGCTAATATGCAAATCAAACGAACTGCGGAATGACGAGTCGCTATGACGCACACTGACCTCCAGGGGGAAGACGCTCAATGCAGGAGCTGCCCCCTGGTGGTCTGTGTGCTCCCACAGGGGGAGAGCCTCTCAGCCAGAAGCCAGGCTCATGGCTGGCGAGTGCAGCGGCAGTGGCGGGAGCCTCTCTCGCCTCCGCAGCAGCGCTAAGGATGTTTGCCTGCCAGCTTAGGCCCACTCTCCATAGGGCCTAAGAGGGTGCAGGCCAAGCTGAGGGATCCCACACACACACACACCAAGTGCATGAATTTCATGCACCAGGCCTCTAGTATTTATCATAAAAACTGTTGTCAAATAAAGCCGCTTTTATCATGATGCTTCCTTGCTCACAACCCTTCCTTACTGACAGAGTAAATTCCGAACTCCATAAACATAAATATAAACATCTTCATTGCCTGACTCCAGCTTTATCTTCCACTCTTTCTTTATGTGAATCCTAAAGCTCAATCAGTTTTATAGTCACTCTCCAAACCATGTCCTGAATATTCCAGCAGCTCTTCTCCATCCCTCTCCACAGCTTGAGAAAAAAGACAATAGATGAAAAATGCAAGTGAGGATAGGCATTAAGGCGGAGAATAAATTAAAGCCTGCTTACTATCCAGGATTTAATTATAGATCAGTGCTTCCAAATTCATTATTTTGCCATATTGAATTTACAACTGTTAGGAGAAAATACTAAGTGTCTAAAAGTTTAACATCGGTCTTTGGTTAACCTATATAGCAGCATTTGGATTAAATATTAAGCTAGTGCTACTCCAGATGTCAGGAGTAAACATATTTATAAAGGAAGAGGGCTTCTGCTCCAGATGTGAAACTGACACCCTTTTCCTCTTTCCATGAAACTGCCCCTGAATCCAAGGTTCCTGGGTTTGACCGAATTCATTGCTGAAGTAAGAGGGATTCCTAATTTGTCCTTATGAAATGACCCTCCACCTACCAAAACTATTCAACTGAGTTCTTCAAATACATCTATTAAAAAACTAACAAGAATCATCAACATTTTAACCAGCAGAGTGATTAAAATGTTCCAAACAGAAGTAATCCCTAAGAAATAAGAATTTCTGAAAGAAATACAACTTTTAAAAGGACTATCCTATATAATAAAGAGTTAATATGCTAATTAGACCAAACAGCAGAAGACCGTCCAGATGACCTTCAAAGCCGGGGCTGCAAGGGCCAAGTCCCTTGCACACATTTCGTGCATCGGGCCTCTAGTAATTACTATAATTGACGAATCCAAAGAAAATATTGCATTCTTTTAAAAAACACTTCTCAGAAGAAAGAAGAGAAAGAGAAGAAGAGAAGGAAGGAGAGAAATAATTGCCTATTTTGGAAATTAAAAATACTGTGGCCTCTAGACCAAAATCGTACACCTATGGATGAGGACAGTGGGGGGAGGGGGGAGGGGGAGGGGTAAGGGTAAGGGGTGAGGTGGGAACCAGGTGGAGGGGAGCTATGGGGGGAAAAAGTGGAACAACTGTAATAATCTGAACAATAAAGATTTATTTTTAAAAAAAACACTGTGGCTAAAATAAATCAATAGTGAGTAAATATTAAGATGGATATGGATAAAATTCAATTAGTGACTTAGAAGATCATAAGAAATCTCCCAGTGTACAGTAAAAGGGAAAAAAAAGAGGTCTTAGCAAATACACTAAAAAAGGAAAAAACATACAGAATCAAGCATGTAGTGTAAAAAACAAAATTAGCATTCTTTATCAACAATCTGACGTCCAGTGAAACATTTAGAAAATTATTAAAATAAATATGAGTTTACTAAGCCAGATGGATATAATAGCAACATAAAAAATCAGCAGCTATCTTACATGCTAACAATAACAAATTAGAGGATGCACCCCATAAAGATTTCATTCAGAACTCAAATAATACTCATATGATAACTGAGAATAAAGATGAAGTAAATGTGCCAAATGTATTTTTAGAAAAACTGTCAATCTGTCAATCTTTCCATGGACATAAAATAAGGCTTAAATCCTTACTTAAGAAACATCATGCTTCTGAAAGGGAAGATTCAATATCATAAAAGTGTAAATTTGCCCTCAAATTAATCTGCAAATTACAGAAATCAGTCATATCACTCTAAAATCTATGCAAAATAGATTCATGAAACGAGCAACAACATTTTTTAAAAAGAAGAAAGTTTGGCCTAATGTACTATGCAATTGCAGTAATTAAAAGCCAGCAAAAAAACTAATCCAGGTATATGTGTACTAGACAGTAAGCAGAATAGAGAATCCACAAAAATATACATGAAATTTATTCTGATTGTGGTACTATTACAAAAATAAATGACTTTGGGATATTTGGCTTTCATTTGTTTAAAAAACAAATTAAGGTATAGTCTTATAGACAAAAACTCTTGAAATAATAAAGAGCTAAAAACAAAGCTATAAAATGTCAAGGAAAAAACAAATATGACCAGTTTAATAACTTTAAAAGAGTAGCTCATCTTATGCAAACACAAAGCCCAGGCATCACAAATGAAAAAAAAAAAATTATTTGACTACATTAGAAACTAAAATGGTCTTTTGGCAAAAATAAATAAAGCAACAAAAAGTATAAATAAAGTTAAAAGACAAGCAGCATTGTGGAAAACAAGTTTACTGTTTATAACTACAAAAGGGGTTATAATTAATAATATACAAAAGTAGAAATGTCTTAAAAGATAATAGCAAAATAGGCAAAGGATTTTAACAGTTAAGACAAATAGACATCAGAAAGTCCCATTATTTTTTTTCATTTTTATTTTTAATCTAGGACATGAAAGTGCTAATTCTAGTGTTTATGAAATGCAAATGCCATCACTTTTAGGCAATTAGATTACTGAGAGCTGAAAAGACTGATAATATCTAGTATTAGTGATAATGTGGGAAAACAAGCATTCTCCATTCAGTTTTGACTGGAGTATAAATTAACACCTCCTTTGAGAAGCATTTAGTAGGTTTTACAAAAAATTAAGTGGTGCTGACCCAGCCAACCAGAAGTAATACTTTAAGAAATTTATTCTAGCCCTAACCAGTTTGGCTCAGTGGATAGAGCATCGGCCTTGGGACTGAAGGGTCCCAGGTTCGATTCCAGTCAAGGGCATGTACCTTGGTTGCAGGCACATCCCCAGTGGGGAGTGTGAAGGAGGCAGCTGATAGATGTTTCTCTCTCATCGATGTTTCTAACTCTTTATCCCTCTCCCTTCCTCTCTGTAAAAAAATCAATAAAATATATTTTTTAAAAGAAATTTATTCTAGAAATACTTGCCCAAGTCAAGATAAAAATGAAGATGTTCATTGCCTTCCTATGTGTAGCAGTTAAACATTTCAAGTCACAATTGTAACATCTAAAGAAATTTGTTACTTCCACATAATATGCATTCTTTTTTAAAAGTAATAATATATTAATACTGGTTTATTAAATGTAACAAATACACCATAACAATGTAAGATGTCAATAATTGGTGAAACTGGTGCCAGGTTCATGGGAACCCTGTACTATCTTAATATTTCTGTAAATGTAAAATTATTTTTTAATATATTTTATTGATTTTTTACAGAGAGGAAGGGAGAGGGAAAGGGATAGAGAGTTAGAAACATCGATGAGAGAGAAACATCGATTCAGCTGCCTCCTGCACACTCCCCACTGGGGATGTGCCCACAACCAAGGTACATGCCCTTGACCGGAATCGAACCTGGAACCTTTCAGTCCGCAGGTTGACGCTCTATCCACTGGGCCGAACTGGTTAGGGCTAAAATTATTTTATATTATTATTTTAAATTTTATTTTATTGTTGACAGTATTACAGATGTCTCCAAATTTTCTCCCAGTTTACCCCCCTCCTCCCAGCCCCTGCCCCACCCCAGGTCTTTACCACACTATTATCTGTGTCCATTGGTTATGCATATATGTATATGAGTTCTTTGGTTAATCTCTTCCCATCTCCCCCCCTCCCTTCTGAGATATGTCAGCCTGTGCCATGCCTCCGAACCTTTGGACCTACTTTGTTTATCAGTTTATTATGTTTACTAGAGTCCTGGTGCACAAATTCGTGCACAGATGAGGTCCCTCAGCCTGGCCGATCAGGGTCGATCAGGGCCAGCTGGCTGGAGGGAGGGACTGTGGGAGGTTGGCCAGCCATGGGAGGTTGGCTGTGGGAGCGCACTGACCACCAGGGGGCAGCTCCTACATTGAGCATCTGCCCCCTGGGAGTCAGTGTGTGTCATAGCAACTGGTTGTTCAGTCCTTTGGTCACTTAGGCTTTTATATATATAAATTAGATTCCACATATAAGTGAGATCATGTGATATTTATCTTTCTCTGACTGCCTTATTTCACTCGACATAATACTCTCCAGGTCCATCCATGTTGTCACAAAGGGTAAGAAGTCCTTCCTTTTCACATCTGCATAGTATTCCATTGTGTACCAGTAAATGTACCACTGCTTTTTTATTCCTCATCTACTGATGGGCACTTGGGCTGTTTCCATTTCTTAGCTATTGTAAATAGTGCTGCTATGAACATAGGGTACACATATTCTTTCTGACTGGTGTTTTGGGATTCTTAGGATATATTCCTAGAAGTGATATCACTGGGTCAAAGAGTAGTTCTATTTTTTATTTTTTTTAGTAAATTCCATATTGTTTTCCATAGTAACTACACCAATCTACATTCCCACCATCAGTGTACTAGGGTTCCCTTTTCTCCACATCCTCACCAGCACTTGTTGTTTGTTGACTTATTGATGGTAGCCATTCTGACAGGTGTGAGGTAATAGCTCTCTGATGATTAGTGATTGAGCATTTTTTCATTTCTCTTGGTCATCTGTATGTCTTCTATGGAGAATTGCCTATTCAGGTCCTGTGCCATTTTTAAATTGGGTTATTTGTCCTCCTTTTGTTGAGCTGTATTAGTACTTAACATATTTATAAATTAACCCCTTATCAGATATGTCATTGGCAAATATGTTCACCCATACAGTGGGATCCCTTTTCATTTTGATGATGATTTCTTTTGCTGTGCAGAAGCTTTTTAGTTTGATGCAGTCTCATTTGTTTATTTTTTCCTTTGTTTCTCTTGTCCAAGGAGATGTATTGGTGAAAATTCTAATACAAAAGATGTCTGAGATTTTGCTGCCTATGTTTTCTTCTACGATTTTTATGGTTTCCCAACTTACATTTAAGTATTCTATCCATCTTGAGCTTATCCTCGTGTGTGTTGTAAATGGTGATCTAGTTTCATTTTTTTTTTTTTTGCATGTACCTGTCCAATGTTCCCAACACCATTTACTCAAGAGACTGTCTTTACTCCAGTGTATGCTCTTGCCTATTTTTTCAAATATTAATTGGCCATGATGATGTAGGTCGATTTCTGGGGTTTCTGTTCTGGTCCATTTATCTAAATGCCCATTCTTACGCCAGTATCAGGCTGTTTTGATTACAATTGCTTTGTAGTATAGTTTGATATCTGGTATTTTGATACCTACAACTTTGTCCTTCTTTCTTAAGATTGATAGAGCTATTCAGGGACTTTTTTGATTCCATACAAATGTTTGGAATATTTGTACTAGATCTGTGAAATATGCCATTGATATTTTAATAGGAATTGTAATGAGTCTATAAATTGCTTTGGGTAATATGGGCATCTTAATTATGTTAATTCCTCCAATGCATAAACATGATATATTCTTCCATTTGATTGTATCTTCCTCTATTTCTTTTTTCAATGTCCTGTCATTTTTTGTTGTTGTTTTGTAAAATTTTTTATTGATTTTTTTAAAGAAAGGAGGGGAAAGAAAGAGATAGAGATGAGAGAGAGAGAGAGAGAGAGAGAGAGAGAGAGAGAGAGAGAGAAACATCGATGTGAGAGTAAAACATCAATCAGATAGAACCAGCAAACTTTTGGTGCATGAGATGATGCTCAACCAAATTTACCACACTGGCGAGGGCAATGTCCTGTAGTTTTCCAAATACAGGTGTTTTTACCTCCTTGGGTAACTATTCCAAGGTATCTTATTTTTTTGTTGTTGCAATGGTAAATGGAATGGATTCTTTAGTTTCTCTTTCTGAGAGTTCATTATTTGCATATAAAAATGCCATCAGTTTCTGCTACTTTGCTGAATTCATTTAACAATTCTTTAAAAATACATATTTAGATTATTAAAATTTAAAAATAATCCTATATAATAAAAGCCATAAGGGTGTAACAACCATAATGACCACCAGGGGCCAGCTGCTCAACCCAGGAGGAGGGGGAGGGGGGCGCAGTGAGGCCTGGAGGTGCACGCTATGGCCCAGGGATCTTGGGAACTGCAAGCCCAGAGCTCGCTTTCCAATAAAAAATAAAATAAAAAAATAAAAAACTGGCCAATGCTGCCACCCTGGGAAGAACAGCTCTGGGAGGGAAAGGCCTCCCCAGGCCCCGCCTGACCTGGCTGACACTCCGAGGGCTCACAAGGACTCAGGCAAGTGGCGGATTGCGGCTGCTGCTGCTGCTGCAAGGGCCGGGCCGAAGCTCAGGCAAGCGGCAGATGGTGGCTGGTCCCAGGCCCACGCTTGGCAGATAAAAATCAGGAGTGATATCTCTCGGCTGTGAAGATCACCCCTGAGGAGCCAAGGGTCCCAGACCCACATCAGGCCACCCAGTGGATGGTTCCAGTGCCAGGGAGTGAACAAGAGAAGGAAGTCCTTGAGATGAGATACTTCAATTAGTAATGGCAGTACTTCTTGATCTGAAAGACTCAGCAACAATAAATTCACATATACCCCAGGTAAGTGTAGAACAAGTGAAAGCGTTTTGTTTCTATCCTGACCACATCCAGTTTTAGTTTTATCACATTTTCTATAATCTAGATTTTTCACCTATATTCTTCAGTGCATGACAATTCCAGGTACTTTAAATCCTTTAGTGACTCTTGCAACAAAATTATTTCCTTTGGAGTGGCATCTTGTTTTAGAAGCAAAACTTTAGAAAGTATACCGGCCAAACTGCATGAAAATGTGTCCCTTCTAAACTTTTCCGTCCTTTCTCCTGCATCTACCAGGTAACCTGCAGCAGTAAACACCTTCTTTGGGGACTCTGCAGTGGCATGTGAGTGTCCTACTAAATGATAAGAGAAAAACGAGTTGAGTTATATTACCTGGGATACTGTGACCACACACCAGAAGTATTACAGAAGTGAGAGCTGAGATGGAGTGGCAAATTCCTCATCTCAAATTTGGTTTGTCCAGGCAAATAGTTCATTCTGTTCTTCTTCCTACTCAGCAAATAACCTAAAAGAGTCCTAGTTGTTTAAGTTTTATAACAATATTCTTTGAAATATAATGGGTAATATTTTACCATATTCCTTTCATACCCATTATTTCATTTAACCTCATGATAACTTCGGAAATCAACAGTATCAGCATTTCACAACTCACAAAGCTGAGGCACACAGGGGTAGATGTACTAAAAATTACTGGATTGAAATGCAGATTTTCTCACCCAAATTTCATCTAAACTATAAAAGTCCCTAGAAAGCTTAATAGCCACCAGAATTTTTTTCAATCTGTCTCATTTTTAACCTTTCTAATTATATTCAATGCTATATGTTGAAAATTATGGATATTTTAGTATTATAAGAATATTGTAAATATTGTATATTTTAGTATTTTGTTTTTATTCCACATGTCTAGGAAACTTGCTAAATATCAATTGGGTGTCAACCCTTATTTTGGCTTTTCTTTTTTCTTCTAGTTCAATAGAAAAATTCCATATTATCTCTTTTTTATTTTTCTTTCTGTCTGTAATAATTAAGCCAGTTTCCCTTTGTTTATCTTATAGTATTTTAAACTTTAAAATTAGAAGCTATTCAGCTTCCTCTATTTAATAATTAGTCCAAATTCCAAAGCATCATATAGAATAACAGAGTCACATGCTATTGATGACTTGTCATTTACTCAATACCTAGAATAAATGAGTAGTTGAATGAGTTTTTCAACAAAGTTGAAGTTTATTGGACACTTTTATAAATTATCCTAATTCACATAATATCATGGCAATGTTAGTTCCCTTACTAGAAGGAAAATCCTCTTGAATTAGTAAATAAAAATAAGCTTTGTTTATTTGCTATAAGCTAATAAAACTTATCAATAGCCTGTCTTATCTTTTATGAATTGACTTCATTACAATACTTTTTAAAATCTACTTACTGTTCTGTCCATTTATTTTATAGATTTAATTCAGACATATGCTGTCAGGATTTCCTCAACCTATTCCTATTCTTAGCTCAAATAATTTTTTACATCTATTATAGCATCTAGCAATATCTCTTTTACAGTGTTCATTTCAATGCATTTTAAATTATTTTTTAAAATAATTTAAGACATAGAGAAGAGTTGAAAAATAGTTACAATGAGTTTCTATGCACTCTTTACCTTATTTCTCCTAATCCTAACCTGTTATGTAACCATGGTACAATTGTCAAAACTAAGAATGTAATATTAGTACAATGCTATTAACTAAACCATAGATTTTACTTGGATTTCACCAACTTTTCCACTAATGTCCTTTTTCTATACGTGGATCTACTTCAGGATTACTGAAGAAGAAGAAGAATTGTTATTATTATATATAACTAGAGGCCTGGTGCATGAAATTCGTGCATGGGGGCAGGGGTGTGTCCCATAGCCCAGCCTGCACCCTCTCCAATCTGGGGCCCCTCAGGGGATGTCGGACTGCCAGTTTAGGCCCAATCCCGCTGGCAGTCAGACATCCCTCTCACAATCTGGGACTGCTGGCTCCTAACCATTCACCTGCCTGCCTGCCTAATTGCCCTAACTGCTTCTGCCTGCCAGCCTGATCGCCCCCTAACCGCTACCCTGCCAGCCTGATTGACACCTAACTACTCCCCTGCCAGCCTGATCACCCCCAACTGCCCTCCCCTGCTGGCCCAATTGCCCCCACTGCCCTCCCCTGCTGGCATCTTGTGGCGGCCATCTTGTGGTGATGTGGGAGCAGCCATCTTATGACAATGTGGGGACAGCCATCTTACGACAACATGGGGGTAGCCATCTTGTGGTGGCCATCTTGTGATGACATGAGGGCATCACATGAGGGCTCGAGGGCCACCTAGGCTTTTATTAGAATAGATGATCCAAATAATAAAAATATCATTTGAATTACAACTTAAATAACATACTAGTAAATATCCATTTGTTCATCCTATCTAATAAAAGAGTAATATGCAAATTGACCATGCCTCTGCTACACCCACAAGCCACGTCCACCAGCCAATCAGGAACGAGTATGCAAATTAACCCAACCAAGATGGCTGTGGTCACGGAGCGAGCAGGAGGCTTGGGTTTCCCCAGCAATGGAGGAAGCCAAGCTTTCCAAACACCCTGGCTGGCCCAGGCCTCCTCTCAAGGCTACAAAGTTTCAATTATAGAAGATAAATAAATCCCAGATACCAGGGCCTTCACTTGGGTCGCTGGGGGTTGTGGCCGGCCTGCAAACCACCACAGGCCCCTCACCCAGGCTGCCCCACACCCCAAGTGAACCCCCACCCTGATCTGGGACACCCTTCAGGGCAAACCAGCAGGCCTCTATCCTATCTAATAAAAGAGTAATATGCAAATTGACCATCACTCCAACACACAAGATGGCTGCCCCCATGTGGACACAAGATGGCCACCACAAGATGGCCAGCAGGGGAGGGCAGTTGGGAGGGATCAGGCCAGCAGAGGAGGGCAGTTGGGAGGGACCAGGCCTGCAAGGGAGGGCAGCTGGGGGCGATCAAGCCTGCAGGGGAGGGCAGTTAGGGGCAATCAGGCTGGCAGGGGAGCAGTTAGGCATCAATCAGGCAGGCAGGGGAGTGGCTAGAGGGTGATCAGGCTGGCAGGAAGAAGCGGTTAGGGGCAATCAGGAAGGCAGGCAGGTGAGCAGTTCAGAGCCAGCAGTCCTGGATTGTGAGAGGGATGTCCAACTGCCCATTTAGGTAGGATCGGGCCTAAACGGGCAGTTAGGATCAGGCCTAAATGGGCAATCGGACATCCCTTGAGGGGTCCCAGATTGGAGAAAGTGCAGACTGGGCTAAGGGACACCCCCACACACACCATGCATGAATTTCGTGCACCAGGCCTCTAGTACTGATATAACAAATGATTAAACAAATAATTGGGGTTAAGGGACAAGTCTTTTTTACAGAAGTATTAATAAATGTAAAAGGAATGAAAGAAGTAGAAAATTACCATGAACTATCACAGTAGTAATTGCTGTAGACAAAATTCACTAGTGAAGACTTAAATTAGTGGGTGAATGTTTAATGAAAACAGGATATTTGCAATACAGTGCCATCTTCCATGTAATGTAGTTTGAGAATTCCTAACCCAAATTCATTTGAAAAACAAGTTTACCAACTAGAATACATTATCTCTTTGTGCTAATTTGTGTCTTTAGCTTACAGTATCCAAAATAAATAAATAAATAAACATTTCCAAAAGTTAGTTAGTTTCCTTTCTTCCCTATTCTTTTCAGTGTAATATTCCATTCATTTGTCACAGTCTAGATAGTACCTTGGGGTTTCTTGACATCTTGGTTGATTTTTTTCTTAATTTACTAGTACATATTCTTTACAGTATAGAGTTGTATGGGTTTTGACAAATGCATTAAGTTCTCTATTCACTGCCACAGTACCATACAGAACAGATTAATCACCCCCAAAATCCTCTTGTGCTGCCCCTTTACATTCAATCTCTACCCACACTCTTAAACACTATCAACTACTCATCTGTCTCTAACTATATTTCTGCCTCTATTAGAATCTAATCTAATAATAGACAAATATGCAAATTGACCGCACCTTCGCTACACCTAAGCCACGCCCACCAGCCAAGCCACGCCCACCAGCCAATCAGGACGAGTATGCAAATTATCCCAACAAAGATGGCGGCTAATTTGCATATCAAGACAGCGTCAAAAGAAGCCAAGAGCTGCAGAAGGGAGTAAAGCTTCGAAGAAGCAAGCAAGCTGGGGGGGAGGAGAAGGGAGGAGCGGAGGCGGGGCAGGGGGCGAAGGGAAACGCAGGAGGGCTGGAGGAGAAGGCGGGGCGGGTGACAAGGGCGGGGCGGGGGCGGGGCCGGGGGCGAAGGGAAACGCAGGAGGGCTGGAGGAGAAGGCGGGGCGGGTGACAAGGGCGGGGCGGGGGCGGCGCCGGGGGCGAAGGGAAAAGCAGGCGGGCTGCAGGAGAAGGTGAGGCGGGCGACAAGGGAGGAACGGAGGCGGGGTAGAGGGCAGCAGGAAATCCTATTGCAGGATTTTTCCTGCAACGGGAATGCTAGTATTATATAAATGAAATTATATAATATGCAGCCTTTTTTTCCTGATTTATTTCAGATAGCAAAATGGAGTTAAAATTTACCTAGTGTGTATGGAGGGGGGAGGGGCTGATAGGAAGGAGGTTCTGAGAGGTATTTGGAGACTTCCAGAATGATAACATGAGGAGCTCCACGAATCCAGTCCTTGGTGAAACAACCATTGCTGATGAAAATTATTATTTAAAACAACCATTTAAAGTTACTTTAAATTATCCTCATGGCATACAGCAAAGGAAGAAATATTTAATAAATCTCAATAAGAACATCAAAAGTCTGTGGCACTTGAGCCACAACCACTCACTCCACAAACCCCCTCCTTTCAGCAGCCTCTGAGATCAGCAGGATAGAAGCCCTACTCCAAGTGGGCACATCCAAGTACACAGACTCCCAACCCACCCAGCTCCCGGCCAAGCACTAAAGTATATCTCCAGAAGGTTCAGGTCAATAGCATATCTCATTTCTGCCCCACTCTCAGCCCAGTATTGCAGAGTCTCTATTTCAGGAAAGAACTATTAGAGGGCTGTCTCCTTCCACACAACTCCAACTCATAGAACAGAGGCTCTACCCAGATAGGACGGGCCAAAAATATTGAAATCCCAGTCACTTTTGTCCCAGCTTGCTCATAGAACAGAGGTTCTATACTAGGAAAGGCAAAACACAAAGGCCAGCCTGACTGGTGTGGCTCAGTAGTTGAGCATCAACCTGTGAACCAGGAGGTCATGATTGGATTCCCAGTTGGGACACATGCCCAGGTTGTGGGCTCAATCCCCAGTGTAGGGTGTGCAGGAGGCAGCTGATCAATGATTCTCTCTCATCATTGATGTTTCTATCCCTCTCTTCCTCCTCTCTCTGAAATCAATAAAGATAAAAAATGTATTAAAAGCACAAAGGCCAGAAGCTACCCCTAACCCCAGTGCCTTGCTCATAAAGCAGGGGTGTCACTCTGAGAGAAGTCACTACTGTCCCTGCCTACAGCTCCACAGCAGTCCCTCAGAGATGTACCCCAGAGGGAGAAAGAGAAAATAATAACAGAAATTTCAAGAGGAACTGACTATATTTGGAAAGAGTATGGGGAAGATCATTACTAAGGATGCTCTCAAAAGCAATGGAGATTTGGAAACTTTCTGGTAGGCAATTAATAAAAAAGGAAAAAAAAGTAAACTGAAGGCCCAGGGGAACGACAGTTAAGTAGGCCCCTTCCCTGTCCTGGGTTCAGAATAAACCACAAAGACTGGCCTTAAAATCTATCCCTGCAAAGGGGGACCAATGTAGTCATTCAAACTGGAGCTATTCATGCTCAAGGGAATTGCTAAAAAAAATAAATAAATAAATAGAAAATAACCTGTCAACTAATGGAAACTAACAACAGGATGTTATATCAACAGAGGCAGACAATTTGACAGAGAGATTGAGAAAAGTAAGAGACTGCTAAAACCAAGGTAATCCTAAAATGACTCTACAGATGTCTGAAGCTACACCCTCTATATGGATATATTAGATGCTTCAAACCATGAATGTATTGCGGGGAGGGGGGGTGGGAGGAGGAGGGAGGGTGATACTTCATTAAAACAGTCCAAGTATAAAATTAACCAAAGAAATACTAGATTTGTCCACTGAAAACTACAAAATATTTTTGAAATAAAGAAGAGTAAATAAGTGGAAAGACATAACCTCTTCATGAATCAAGAGATGGGATCAAATTAATGGTTGCTATGGATTAGGAATGGGGTAGTGGTAGATGTGACTACAAGGAGTGGCATAAGGAAGACAGATCTTTGTGGTTATGGAACAGTTCTGCATCTTGATTGTGGTTGTGGTTACATGAATCTATACATTGGTGTAACACAATGGGATAGAACTATATGTACACATTGTACCAATATCAGATTCCTGGTTTTGCTATTATACTATTTTATGTATGATGCAATCACTGAAGAAAACTGAGTGGGGAATTCAGAGGTCCTCTCTGTACCATCTTTGCAACTAATTGTTAATCTAATAATTTCAAAATAAAAAGCTTTAAAATATTACTGGTGGTAAATGTTGATAATGGATGAGGCTATGCATGTGTAGGGATTATGGGCATATGGGAACTCTTTGTACCTTGTTGATTTTGCTATGAACCTAAAATTGCTTCAAAAAAGAAAGTCTTTATGGAAAAAAAAGTTGATGCTCTAAGTAGGTTGACATTACCTTTAGTCTAGGCTTCACAGTACCAAAATGGAGCCACCACAGCCCAGTGTGTTGTCTGAGACCTGAAGATTCAGAATTCACTCATAATCTATTTCACGAGTGTCAACTATGTTCAGAACGGTGTGCTAGGAGAGAAAGAATTACTGTACTTGGTTGGCTCAAAGCAAACATGAGATTAATTAATAATCACAGATACCAAATTATTTCTTGGCAAGGAGAGCAAAATATTTCTTGCCAAAAAAATCTAGAATATGTTATATCCATTTGCCAGGGTATCTTTTTATGGTATTAAGTAACTTATAGAGGGTCAAGTTAATAATTAGAATATTGTTAAAATGGCAGAGCCCAAATAAAAGTCCAACTTTTCAACTATAAAGACCATATTAATAGCCACAACACTCCCTTCCTTGGGGAATCATCTAAATATCCCTAAATCTATTCTAGGCCTATGCAATCAAAATCCCTGACACTGGAGCTCTGGGATCCATGATTTGGAAAAGTTCCCTAGGTGAATTTAGTGCACATCCTGTTTGAGAACAACTGCCCAATGATATAGAAGAGCTTACAACAACTATTGACACTACAGTGTAACACTAAGAAATTGGAGAGCATCTGAAACCAATTTTGAAAATTTAACCATTTTTCATAAAAGTTAAATGAGACATATCTATTTTTCAAAAATGAGAATCTGTAGAGAAGTATTTCCAAGAGTAACTGCATTCTGGTAACATTTTAATTACATTTTATAAATTAGCAAAAATCTGTTTGGTAAAGAAAAGATGAATTTAAATTATCTTTCATTTAAATTCTTGACAAGGGATCAACTACAATTGTGAGGAGAAGATCTAAACACTTGATTGAGTGTGATGCTGTCTTAGTGTTCCTCAGGCATCAAAACCTCAGCTGTGATGCAGAAATATCAATAACAGCTCAGGCTTCATACTACTCAGGGTTTCATGTCCCTAAAACAGCAAAGGGAGAATTATTAATCAGTAAATTTGAGTTGTGAGAAAACAAAAGCAATGGCATATAAGAATCCTCTGATTTTTTGTAAGCATTGTTTTTAAATTATGGAACCTTGAAATTTAACATTTTATTTTGCATGTTCTATAGAGGACTGTCCCATTGCCACTTTACACTTTTTTTCTTTTTATCAGGAAACCCTTTATTTTAATTAAAAAAGTAAACAAACCCCCAATATACGTATAAAGCATTTAAAAGTGTATTAGTGTAAATATATTAATAAAATATATTTTATTAATTATAATAAAATATAATTAATAAAATATATTTTATTATAATTATATATATTTTTGATATATTTTATCAAAATTATAACATTTGCTTATCACACAAGCAATATAAAAATTAGGGTTTTTAATTTATAGTTCATTATTTATTAACTTCTTAAGTCAATTTATTTTTATATTTTGTTTCCAATTACTTATTACATGAAAGTTCTAATTTGCATAAATAAGTACCTATAAAGTATATAAACTTATTGAGCCCTTCAACTAACAACTATTTCAGACTTCTCTTCAAGAAAAATGATCTGAAGACTTTTATAAAAATAGCAAGAAACTTTTCTTTAAAATAGAAACATTTGAGTTCAGATACTACGGAGCAACAAGTGTACCCTATACATCTCCCACTGAATGTGGCTATAGAACCTAGACAGAATACCTAGAGCAGCTACTCAAGGATTCAAAACTAAATAGCAACAAGTGGATTAGGGAAGAACAGAATTCAAAACCACCATATAAGTGTTAAATTTACCTTTTTTAAAAAATGCTATATCCCTAGTCTGAACTTACATAGAAAACCAAGAAGTGTGTTTTTGCCCCTCCACCCCCAAATTCCCATTTGTTGAAACCGGGTCCTCCAACATGATGGTATTTGGAGGTGTATTCTTAGAGAAGTGACCAAAACCTGTGAGCAAATCCTTCATGAATGATATTTACACCCTTATAAAATTATGAGACCTATTAGGGGTCCCTCACCCCTTCCACCATGAGAGGACAGAGCAAAATAAATGGCCACCGATGAACCAGGAAGTGGGCCTTCATCAGACACTGAATCTGCCAGTGCCTTGATCTTGGATTTTCCCAGCCTCCAGAAATTTGAACAATACATTTCTGTTGTTCATTAGCCACCCAGTCTATAGTATTTTTGTTATGGAAGCCTGAACGAACTAAGATAGGTACAGACAGAAAAAAGCGCCAGAAGCAAGGAATGAGAAAGGGAATGCATAATACTCAAAGAAAGTGTGGACATATCCCACACCCTGATTTCCTGGAAAGGGGAGAGGGGTCAGAAGTTGAATGGATCACCAATGCCCAATAACCTCTGACCAAACACTGACTTAATAGTAAGCTACTCAGACCCAAGCAAAATGCCTAAGAAGCTATACTTAAAAATAAAAACACAGTTATCCCTGAAAGTCTGGGAAATGGTGTGCAGGTACAACACTGTGTTCCTTCAGAAGCAATCACAGAGGGAATCTGCAAGCTAATAGTCCCTAGCTGAAAGTAGGGGGTCGGGGGGAAAGTAAGCTCCCTGTACTGTGATAGCAACCTCCAAATCACACTCATTCTACTATGAAGAACAAAAATCTAACTGGCTAAGAGCAACCTTTGAACAATAAGTGACTTATGCCAAACCAAGAGTGACACCTAAGTTAGATAGAAATAAGTGGAAATAATCTGAGCTGGGACATCAGAGGATATACATTACAGGGAAAACAGACTTCACAGAATTGGTACAGCCAAGTCACTGATGTTTGACTTAGTAAGCAACAAGTGAAACAACCCCTGGGTCTAAACAACTTTGGATCTAAAATGTCTAGACATCAACAAAAAATTATGAGACATGCAAAGAAATAGTCAAGTGTGTCCAATAAATAGAAAGAAAAAGCTGGCAATAGAAACTGCCTTTGAAGAGGCCCAGATGGTGAACTTAGAAGAAAAGAACTTCAAAGCAGCTATCATAAATACATTCAAAGAACAAAAGGAAACCATGCTTAAAGAATTAAAAGAAGATATGAGGACAATGTCTCATCAAAGAGATAATATCAATAAAGAGATAGAAATATTCAAATTATTAAGAGGAACCAAATGAAAATTCTGTTGACTAGAAAAATGAAAAATTGACTAGAGAGGCACAGCCATATATTTGAACTGAAAGAACCAGAAAATTCAAAGATAATAGAGATTATGCAAGCCTAGAACAGAGAAAAAAATGAAGAAAAATGAACAGTCTCAGAGAAATGTGAGACACTATTAAGCATACCAACATACAAATAATAGGAGTACCAGAAAGAGATATGAGGAAGGGATGAAAATATTTTTTAAATGGCTGAAAGCTTTGCAAATTTCATGAAAGCATTCCTCTACACATCCAAGAAACTCAATGAACTCTAAGTAGGATAAATGTAAAGAGATCCACACATACCCAGACACACCATATTCAATGTTTAAAGACAAAGAGGAAATCCTGAAAGGAGAAAAATAAAAATTAATAAGATTAATATTTAACATTTCATCACACACCATGAAAGTCAGAAGGCAGTGGAGCAACATATTCAAAATGCTGAAAGTAAAAAACTACCAAACTACCAAATGTTGTATCCAGCAAAACTATCTTTCACAAATAAAGCTAAACTAAAGATAAACCAAAGCAGGTAATTTGTTAAGTAGCAGACTTATGTTTGAATGAATACAAAAGAAAATTCTTTAGGCTGAAAGTAAATGATACCATAAAGCACTACAAATCCACACACAGAATACAGAAAGAGTATCAATAAAATAATTATGTAGGCAATTATTTTTTAAAAGTATAATTGCATACTCCTTTCTTGACTGATTTAAAAAGTTTTAGCAATAAAGAATATGTATATAAGTGTACTGTTGGGCCTATCACATATAGAAATGGCCTATCTTTGTCAATAATAGCACAGGGAGGTAGATAAAGCAAAAAGCTCTATTGGAATAAGGAAAGGACATCAGATCAAACTCAGTTCTATAACCCAAAACCATAGGAGGAAATTAAGAGAAGACAGCATAAATAAAATTAATATAAAAAATTCATAAATATAGACTTGCTCTCATTTCTTCTATAAGCTTCCTGGAAATACATAATATTATATAACATATCACATAGAGTAATAATTATAACAGTGGATTGCTGAGTTTACAATATACATAGATGTTTCATATCTATATACACAAAAAAGGAACTATATAGAAGCAAAGTTTTCATATTTCACTGTAACTAAGTCAATATACAACTGAAGTCAATTCTGATAAATTAAGTTGCATATTACAAGCCCACAAGAAACTAGTAAGTAAATAACTAAAAAAAAGAGAGAGAGGTACTTTAGATTCAAACATGCAAATAGGTTGAAAATAAAAGGATAGAAAAAGATGTACAATGCAAACAGCAACCATAACAGAGAAGGGGGCAGCTATACTAATATCAAAAAGTATATATTAAAAGAAAAAAATGTTACTAGAAGTAAAAAGGGACATTTCATGATGATAATAGGGACAATCTATCAGGAAGATATAACAATAAGCATATATGCACAAAACAACAGAGCTCAAACTACATGAAGCAAAAACTGATTGACAGGAGAGATAGACAATTCAACATAATAGTTGCAGGCTCCAATACCCAACTTTCAGTAATGGGTATTATGATCAGTTAGTAGATCATCAAGGAAATTCAAGAGTTAACAATGGAATACACAAACAAGACCTAACAGGTATCTATGAAATATGCCAAAAAATACACATTCTTCTGAAGAACACCTGGAACATTCAGCAGAATAGATCCTATGTTAGGCCATAACACAAGTCTAAATAAATTTGAAGAAGCTGAAATTATACAAAGTATGTTTTTTATTTTACAAATAAAATTAAAATCAACATTTAAAAGTTTGATAAATATATACAAATGTGGAAGTAAGACACTCCTATGTAATCAAAGTTCTGAAATTAACCCTTACATTAATGGTCAAATGATTTTTATCATAAAGTACTAAGAAAATTCAATGGGAAAAGAATAGTCTTTTCAACAAATGATGCTGAGACATCATGATATATCCACATGCAAAATAATAGGTGGGATTCTCCACCTCACACCATACCCAAACATGCACAAATGAACTCAAAATGGATCACACCTGAATGTAAGTCAAATTATAAAACTTTTAAAGAAATTATAAGTGAAAATATTCATATCCTTAAATTTCTTAGTATGAACCTAAAGTACAAGAGACAAATATAAAGAAGATACATTGCAAATTCCGGGTCCATTTTTAATTGCTGAGTTCTCAAAGAACAGAATTCCATTCCAAGGTCCCTTTATACTATGACTATGCCATTTTGTATCTATTCCTCCTTCATTGTTAATCATTTTAGAAAAGTTCTTAAAATATCAAATGTGCTCAGACCCTGACAATCTTGTTCAGGTTCAGTACTACAAAAATGTTTTATTTATATAAGTAACTACAAAAATGATAATAAAAAGTGTTTTCTTTAGAATAACTGTGAAATCATAACACTTAGTATTGACATCTGTTTTAACTATTCAAAAATAAAGTCATTTTAAATTTCCACTTAAGAAACCATTTAAGCTATGAGAATATTTTTAACATATTTTTTATTGATTTCAGAGAGGAAAGGAGAGAGAAAGACAGAAAGAAACATCAATTATGAGAGAATCATTGATTGGGTGCCCCCTGCATGCCCCCTGCTGGGGATTGAGTCTGCAACCCCGGGCATATGCCCTGACCGGAAATCGAACCTGGGACCCTTTCAGTCTGCAGGCCAAGACTCTATCCACTGAGCCAAACCAGCTAGGGCAAGCTATGAGAATATTTTAACCATTTTTCCTAACTAAAAAGGTAGTATATGATTGTTTTTTAAAAACTATACTTATTTTTACAAAACTAAAATTATATTAAATATAATTTTGTATGATGTTTTGTTCCATTTTTATGAATCAACACTTTGATGTCATTCCTCAAAAAAAATGATAAAGGCAATATATTGTTCCACTGTATTAACAACTTTCAAATTACTTAATCTACATTTCAGTTTAAAAATAGGCAAATAACTTGAATAGACATTTATTTAAAAAAAAATAGCCTTCAGATGTTCCCAGGTCAATAAATACATAGAAAAGTGCTTGACATCACTAATCACCTGGGAAATGCAAATCAAAACCACAATGAGATATCACCTCACACCTGCCAGGATGTCTATTACCAAAAAGATCAGACAAGTGCTGGTGAGAATGTGGAGAAAAGGAAACCCTTGTGCTGTCGGTGGGAATGAAATTGATACAGCCACTATGGAAAATGGCATGAGGATCCGATTTTTTACTTCCCTGAGGTTACACTTTCTTGGTTTTCATTTTTTACCTATAAAAAAATATATTAGGTCTTTGGTTTGAAAGTTCACAATTTAGGAAAAGTCAATGATCATACTTTGTATCTCTACTCTGAAATACTTTGAAAACGTTAGAAAAATATGAGATATATATGTTGTGTTTGATGATTAAGCTGTGCTTAAAAGAAAGAAATAGATACAGAGAAACACTTTATAAAAATGAACAAACAAAAAATACAAACAAAATTTTCACATGTTCCCAGATCAAAAATAATTTTAAAAATCAGTGAATAGTAAAAGTTGAAACCCTCCATTAAATTCCTCTTATTCATTGAGAAGGAATTTATTACTAGTACAGTAAAGTAATTACAATAAGTATTTAAAAGAATAAAGAGTTCTTTGGTAAGTTTAAAGTCTTTTTGTCAGATTTTAAGCTTTTGTTAATTCATTTAATGCTGTTTTGTGCCTATTATTTCTCCGTTTCTACCATGTAGTTTATATATAACTTCATCAAAAGCACTATATGGTAGGTCTTCAATTACTGCTTGCTGAATGAATAGAAGAATGAATGAATGAAAAAAATGAATAAGTGACTATGGTTTCCTTTGTCCTGAACCATGCCCTTTATGTTTTTATGAAAAGGGAAGGAGGGTTTTTTTTTAATTTAACATAAATTCTACAAACTTATTTCCATCAATGTCATTCAAGAAATGCTCAAGGCATTCCAGTTGGATATACAAATATCTAAATACATATACATATATGTATGTGTATATAGATCATAGTTCAAAGAAATTGGCACATCCAAATTTCTTAGATATATGAAAAAAATGAACAGAGAATAACAATAATTTTATGTGACATTTCAATGAGTTTCCTCTTACATAGTAACACATAAGATGTTTTTGTTTTGTTTTTTTGTTAATCCCCATCTGAGAATATTTTTCCCATTGACTTTTAGAGAGAGTGGGAGGGAGGAGTAGAAAGAAAGATAGTAAAGGGGGGGACATCAATATGAGAGAGACACATCAATTGGTTGCCTCCCACTCATGCCTCAGGGCGAGGGATAGAACCTGCAACCCAGGTACATGCCCTTGGCCAAGAATCGAATCCATGACCCTTTAGTATGAGCTGATGCTCTAACCACTTAGTGACACTGACCAGGGCCACACGGTGTTTTGCATTTAGATTCTTCTCAACTCAACAAAGTACAATCAGGTATTATTGCCTAATACCCTGTATTTTAACATAACATTGAAGCATAAACTTTCAATTTTTCATTTAATCACTGAAGTCTAACATAGGTTGTTTCTTCAAAATTGAAAATATTATACCCAGGTATCATAAAACAGACATATGCTAATGTATCTGAATTTGTTCATCATCTAAAATGCAGCATGTGTATGCAGAGATAAACATAAAACTTATTTTGCATCTCCTTTGTCTACTATGAATTACTTTCAGATACTGTTTTGCCTCAGGTCTTCATCCACTGCTTTCCAGTTGCAGAGAGAGCACTGCATGTATGCATTTCCCAGCAGCACAGAGACAAGGATACAATTTTGTTTATAACTCTCCCAGGGCTATGCAACTGCATTTTAGTAAATATCAACTAATGTCAATGAAATGGTAATCTTTAAAACACAACAGTTGTGTGTGTGTGTGTGTGTGTGTGTGTGTGTGTGTGTTAGAAAAAGCTTAACAAATTGGTCTATGCTTTGGGGTGCCTAAAGCACATATATTGAAGGATTTTTTCCCAGATGCTCAGATATTTTGCCAAAATGTGCTAAAACAAAATCACTTAGGGGATATGAGCTAGCCTAGAGATTAATAAAACCTCCAACTTCACAGGTTTCCACAAATTATTTTGTGAAAAGAACAGATAATTTTAAACTATCAAATATTTCAATACTTCCCTCTGTTTGTTTCTATGACATATTTATCCATACAAAAGATTTGCTAAAGGAGTTGTAATGGCCTTCTGGGACAGAAAGAATAAGGTTTCTGTAGAAAATGTTAAATTAATTCTGATGGTGATGCAAAGCTAAGGAAGGGTTGTTAGGGGATGGCGTGCTGCCATCCCAGGGTGGGGTTTTGTTTTGGTATCCTTTTAGAGCCTGCAGGTGTTTGGCACTAGTTAAGATCAGGGCCAGCTGTGATATTTCAGTTCTGATATTTCCCTCCCAATAGTTCTCAGAAGTGATGCTTCAGGGTGATGTCTTACACCTGATGTATTCAACGTGTGTGGTACAAATGGGAAGGCTCTGTTAAATAACACCAGTTTTGTGACACCCTTTGCCCAACCAGAGGTCACAGCATCAAGGAGAAATAATATGAATCAGAGGTTTAGTCATGTATATATTAAATAAATATATATATACATATTAATTGAGCAGTTCATTCAAAGATAGTAATACACTAGAATCGCCAAACATGCAGTCTGAAGCAAAATACAGAAAGCAAGATAACACATTCTCTTTAGATTCTCATGGTTGATAATGATGCTTTTAAACCCTTTCAGTGGTGAAATCCATACCTATTTTTGCAGGAATTTGAATAGTTTCTATTAAAAGCTGCATTTTCTTTTTAAGTTTATTTGGGTTGGAAAACCTCAAACCACAATGTATTTCATGCACATGTTCCCAGGGGTATGTTAAATGGGACCATACTGAGGTCATCTAATAAGTTTTTTAAGCTTTTTAAGAATTCCTTTAATGTACTACACAATCTTGGCCTGATTAAAAAAATATTTTAAGAAAGCACTGGAAAAACAACTATTAAAATCTATATGCAGATAATCTATATTATCTATAATAATAAAAGCATAATATGCTAATTAGACCAGACAGCCGAATCACCTTCAGGACATCATTCCAGACGTCCTTCCAGACGAATACAGGGCAGTAGGGGCTGAGGCAGAGGCAGTTAGGGGCAATCAGGCAGGCAGGCAGCAAGTGGTTAGGGGTGATCAGGCAGACAGGCGAGTGGTTAGGGGCGATTAGGCAGGCAGGCAAGCAAGGTGGTTAGGGGCGATCAGGCAGGCAGGCAGAGTGGTTGGGGCAATCAGGCAGGCAGGCAGAGTGGTTAGGGGCAATCAGGCAGGCAGGCAGAGTGGTTAGGAGCAATCAGGCAGGCAGGCAGGTGAGCGGTTAGGAGCCAGAGGTCCCGGATTGTGAGAGGGATGTCTGACTGCTGGTTTAGGCCCAATCCCTGGAGTTGGACATCCCCCAGGGGGTCCCAGGTTGTGAGAGGTTGCAGGCTAGGCTGAGGGATTCCCCACCTCATGCACGAATTTCGTGCACCAGGCCTCTAGTACTTCTATAATGCAAATAATTTTCTACAATTTATCATTTAGGGACAAAAACACTACCACTAATAAAAAGGTTTTGGATCAAATATTTTCAATAAATATAGACCAACTCCCCACCCACATAGTATTCTTAATTAACTCATCAGTGGATAGCTGTAGCATCATTTTAACTGTGCAAAGGTCTGCGGCATATAATCAGAGATAGAAGGTAGAGAACCTTGCATCTACCAAAGAAAGAAAAATCAACTGCTGTTTAGGTAAAGTAAAAAAAGAAAAGATTTCTCCAAACACTAGACAATAATGAAATTATTTAGGTTAGAAATAGTTTCTACCATCCAGTGAATTTTTGTTGCCTACCAAGATGAAAATGTAAACCACAAATGAAATGTAAATGGTTCACTTGATAAGTACGGCCACAGAAAACGCTCTCCTACTTGGTGATGCTTCAAAACCTTTGTGTGTGCGTGTGCGTGTGCGTGTGTGCGTGTGCGTGTGTGCGTGTGTGTGCGTGTGTGTGTGTGTGTGTGTGTGTGTGTGTGTGTGTGTTTGGCTAAACATACCCCCTTTCACCTCATCAAAGTCTCACGTTCTGCACCACGTTCCAGGCCTTGTACTTCACCCAAGTCAGTTTTCGGTGGAACCAGCAGCTGTGCTGGCACAGCACACACGGAGAGCTGGGCCACAGGCGCCGGCGGTGCCGCCCCACATCTGAACAGAAGTGGCCGGCTCCATGCACCCAGGGCCAAGAAACTCCACAGCTCATCAGGGGAGAAACAAGGGAGGACACCTTAAACGGAAATTATACTTTCACGGAAAGTGAAAAATAAAAGGATTTTCAATCATCAGAAACAGTGAGTGGTTGAGAACTTCTTGGCATAGAGTTTGCTGATTTTTTTTTTTTAAGGATATTAGTTAGAGCTCAATTTGAAGCTAATGATCTCCATCTCCACAGGTACACTGGGTGTTCCTCTACCCATCAACAAAAGTAAGTAAAAGAACGTGTTTTTTTACAAAAAACTAACCACAAATGGCACCATCAAAACCAGAGCTCCTACCGTTCCTTGAGCATTTACACCTGGCAGTCCCTTCTATGTGTCCTTACTCAACATGATCTCATTTACCATTTTCAGCAATAAAGGAGAGGTCCCATTTCACCACTTTCCAGTCGAGGAAGCTGAAGCCTAGAAGTTTATAAAACTGCCCATCAATTTGAACTCCATGGTCTTAACCATTACGTTATGCTTAGTCCCTGAACTTTTCAACCAAAGGCTTTTCAGCCAGGCCCATAGATAGAGCTTTGTCAGCCACTGGATCATTTGGAAAAATCTATACTTTGCAGAGAATCAACTCATTCATTTGCTGATTCATGCATCAACAGATATTTATTGAGTACTTGCTAGTGAAGTCCATTTTGAATTTATTTTTCAGAAAGGAAGAAAATTACCAAATTCATACTAAATATCTTGAGCCTGGTACATTAACAATAAAGGTTTCTTTTTTTTTAAATATATTTTATTGATTTTTTACAGAGAGGAAGGAGAGGGATAGAGAGCTAGAAACATTAATGAGAGAGAAACATCGACCAGCTGCCTCCTGCACACCCCGCACCGGGGATGTGCCCGCAACCAATGTACATGCCCTTGACCGGAATCGAACCTGGGACCCTTCAGTCCACAGACCGACGCTCTATCCACTGAGCCAAACCGGTTTCGGTCTAAAGGTTTCTTGAATAAACTATCAAAATAGTTACTTTTAGATGCCCTATTTCAATTTGTGTAAAATCAGTTATTTTACACAAATTAAGAAAAACACTCTGATTTTTTTCACAGTCTACATTCCTTCAAAATTCAAAATTATATGCACTTCCTTCTAAATGAGCCAAATATCTCCAAGCACAGGGGAAAGGCAATGCCCTTGCCTCTTGTGCAAAAAAAGTCCTACTTAACAATTGTCATAGTTGCCTTTGGTTATTTTTTAAATGTAATAATACTACATTGCTCTCTAGTCTTATTAAAATACAGATAAATTTTATACACACAATTTAGCATTTAAATTCCATAGAAGAATAAAATCTTACCTTATAATAGACAAATATGCAAATTGACCGCACCTTCGCTACGCCCAAGCCACGCCCACCAACCAAGCCACGCCCATCAACCACGCCCACCAGGAAACCGTTGCAGGGACGCTGGGGCCGGTGGCTTTCAGGGCCTTGGGCGCCAGCCGGGTGCCTGCTCCCATAGCAGGGACCCAGCTGGAGTGCGGCGGAGCCCATGGACCGGAAAGCCGCCTGGGGCTTTCCGGGCCTTGGGCGCCAGCCGGGTGCCTGCGATCGGAGCAGGGACCCAGCTGGGGTGCGGTGCGGCGGAGCCCAAGGACCGGAAAGCCGCCCGGGGCTTTCCGGGCCTTGGGCGCCAGCCGGGTGCCTGCTCCGATGGCAGGAGCGAGCCGACCTGGGGGTCTGCTCCTGCAATCGGGTCGCAGGGACGCTGGGTGCAGCTGAGCCCAAGGCCACCGCCCAGGGCCAAGCCGGGACCCTGAAAGAAGGTAGAAGGCAGTGGCCATAGCCAAGGCCTGGGTCCCCGGTGCCGGCAGAAAACTGGTGCAGGCAGCCAGGTGAATGAAGGTCTATTGCACGAATCTTCGTGCAAACGGGCTACTAGTTATGTATAAGAGACCAACTCTACTTTTGCAACTAGAATAAAATTATCAACAACAATCACTGTATGCTTAAGAATTTTTGAGGTTAGGATTGTAGCAATTAGAATCTATTTTTTGGTGTGTAAGAAGGCAGTTTTCAGAGCCTTTGGGGGTAGAAGGAAAAGTTGGTATCCTGGCTTAGATAATTTCAACCTTCTCCATTTGGAAAATGAGCTAAGTACTGGAAATATACCATAGACCCGTGGTCGGCAAACTGCGGCTCGCGAGCCACATGCAGCTCTTTGGCCCCTTGAGTGTGGCTCTTCCACAAAATACCACGACCTGGGCGAGTCTATTTTGAAGAAGTGGTGTTAGAAGAAGTTTAAGTTTAAAAAATTTAGCTCTCAAAAGAAATTTCAATCATTGTACTGTTGATATTTGGCTCTGTTGACTAATGAGTTTGCCGACCACTGCCATAGACCAATAATAGAAATTTCTTACAGGTCAAAAAAGTTGAAATAATTAAACTTAACTACAAGGAAAAATCGGGAATGAAAATTCTAATTATCCTCTACTCAATTTGAACCAGCCCATAAAGTGAACAATTTTAAGGTGATGGCTGTATCCTTTTTCATCAAAGCCTAAAAAAATAGGTAATGTTAGAATATATCTAATGATTTTTTTATGGTAACATTCTTTAGTTTAATGACTTTACCCCAGATTAAATACAAGTGGAGCAACAAAACTGCTGAAAAACTCTCAGGAATTATCTCTGGAGAAATGTGCCCTCCAAATGAGTTTAAATGTAAAGCCCTACACAGCTTTGTATCAGTTTTAAGCAGAAAAGTAACAATAAAAACCAACCATCCCCCCCCCCCCCGCCCACGCCCCCCCTCAGAACAGCGTAAAGCCAAAGATTTGCCTTTTATTCAAGGTTATAAAGTAAGAAGACGGGGTGTGTGGTCTACCACTTTCAGAGTGTGTGCACTGCTACCTCACCACAAGGAATCACAAGGAATTAATTTGCTGATGTGGTGGGGACACTTTCACATAAACTCAGTGAGTATCAAGTGGGCTCCCTCATTTCAAATACTTATTGACCATTCGTTGTTTTATTATAGACAAAGCCTTGCCGTGCTCACAGTCTTGGCTGAAAAATAGCACAGAACAGAATTCCTAAATTCATTCACTTTTTTTCTTCAGTAAATATTGTAAACATTGAATTAAATCAATATATTTTCTTTTAAATATATATATTCATGTAAGATAAAGATACCAAAGTAAAGGGTTAGGTCAGTTTTCAAAAAGTGTATTCCATTTTCAACAATTCATTTCAAAGACTATCTGTCACTATATAAATCAAAAGAATTTTTAAAAATCTAGAAATTCAAAACTTTGAAAACTGATAAGATGTAGAAATAATCACAGTGAAACCTTCCCAGAGAAATGGAGTTCTAGCTTTTGGGATTAATATATGAATCTCAGAAATGATAAATTGCTTGCCATGATATTGATTAAAATAAAAACATTATTTTGACACTATCTAAAAATAACCATTTAAACAATATTATAGAAGAACTGTGTTGTTTTTCAGTTGACCCTTTTTTCTGGGCCCCACTAAGGAGCCTGTATCAAGGTAGAGCACAAATCTCTATTCAAGTACAATTTATTCTTCATGAATAACACACATTAATCAAAGCATATAAAAGCCTCTCATTTGCAGAATTAACTATGCCTTGCTTTGTACACTTTAAGAGACCTATATTATGAGAAGTAGGCTGTAACTGTGAAAGTTCTCATATTTCTTTCTACAGAGGATGTTTTCTGAATGTCTGACCCCACCATCTCAGTGGTCTATATTTCTATTTTTCAAGGGAAAAATGCCCTGACCTTGGAAATTTTATGTAGTGGCGGCTGAAGAAATATGTTAGATCTGGTAAACATAAAAGTATGATTGTAGACAGCTCATTTTAAATTCTAATTCTTTCTATTTCATACCCATAGTTTAACATAACAGTAAAATATCAAGTTATATGATTAAAGTGTAAGACTAATGACTAATTTATATTTATATGAATCAATCTGTATAGAAAACAAAAGCAAATTTTTGTTTTAATCATGGTGTAATAAAAACTTCAAAAAGCAAACCTGAGGTTCTGCAAATACATTCTTCATATTGTTTATTGGGCCATAGGGGACCTTACTGCCTTCAAAGAGATGTAACCACTTGCTGGTCATTTCTTCTTCAAACCTAGAAAGAGACCG
Organism: Eptesicus fuscus; assembly: GCF_027574615.1. NCBI lineage: Eukaryota > Metazoa > Chordata > Mammalia > Chiroptera > Vespertilionidae > Eptesicus > Eptesicus fuscus. The sequence goes on along the minus strand of NC_072486.1, from coordinate 44,957,133 downwards.
AAAAAGGATGCATTTTTATACTCTAAAGAAGGTGTCTGGCCAGTGTTGCTCAGTGGTTGAGCATCAACCTATAAACCAGGAGATCATGGTTTGATACCCAGTTAGGGCACATGCCTGAGTTTCAGGCTCAATCCCTGGTTGGGGGTGTGCAGGAGGTGGCCTGTGGATGATTCTCTCATCATTGATATTTCTATTTCTCTCTCCATCTCCATGCCTCTCTGAAATGAATAAAAATATATATTATTTTTAGAAAAGGTAACAACTTTTTTTCTCATGTGACCCTCTTTTGCAGCAACCAGTAATGGCAGTGTTTTCTAGTTTCTTTGCTCCTAGTTTTGAGAGAATGTTGCCTATATGAAATGGCTTACGTTGCTTTGTAACCAACCAGGTAGAGTTGTTGAAAATCCATGATTAGAGATGTGATTCCTCCTATTTCTGTCCATATGTACTTTTTAACAGAGATTCCCTTTGAGAAGAGAGATTATGTGAAAAATGGTATTGAGTTTCAATGTGTCATTGAGTTCCTTATAAAAATAATATCATTGCAATTTTGAGAATATCATATTATTGGGCAAAGTAATTTTTAGGTCTCAGGCGTAGACACTAATATACTATATTACTCCTCAAAACAAAAAAATAAACTAATGTGGTTGTTTTAAAACATGTTTTATCACCATTACATTCAAAGTGCATCAGACTTAATAGCCACAACCATTACTAAAAATAATCTTAGTTACTTATTTATCCATATTGTGACTAATCAGAACAAATTTAGACATTACTTATAAAGACTGATATCTCAGGTTAGCCAATAACACTCAAATTCATTAAAGTCCTTTACCTTTGTTTTGTTTTTAGTATAACTTAAAACTGGAGTTCATAGGTATAAATGCTTATCTGATTGTCTTCATTTTCTCTATAAGGGAGGAAAGGGAACCTAATTCATTAAAGAAATTTACTGTTTTATATTTCTTCTAAGACAGAACAGACTCTTGGATCCTCAAAGACATTCATAGTTTATATCCAGTATATGAAGAACTTTAGAATTGCTAATTGTTAAAATAGCAAATTATTTTTAAAGTAACAATCAAGGTGAAAAGGTTTTTTAAAAGCATTAGCAAAGGTAAATTACTGGCAGCAAGTAAATTACTTCACTAGTGCAAATAGAGTAGAAATGTTTAGTATTCAAGGACCTCTACTCAACTCTCTTATACATAGCTAAAATTCATCTCAGATCTACAGATTCCATGGAAAATTATATTAGAGAAATGGACTTCTTCCACTATAGAAAAAAGTGTAAAAACACTATCAAAACTTTGAGGACAGTTCTCTTATTGCCTTCTAGTAGATACAAAGAAAGAAAAAAAATAAACTTTGAATTAATGTATTCTCTAAAAGATAGACTACTACATGAACTATAATGTTTATATATTTATATAAAATAATTTACATTATTGTTTTACATTAAGATTTCCATATAAGTAAGGATCAGATAATTTCTTATTTAGGTTATACTACATTTTAGGAATGTAGTTAATCCTATTCATGCATCCACTTATTCTACAAACAGCTACAGAATGTCTTGGTTATTGTCTGTAAATATAATGCCTCCCCATTATGAGAAATAAAGATTTTTTTCATTATAAATTTTAATTACAAATTAGTAACGTTAATTATCCCTATTTAGTACACAATAAAGTATTTCACTCCCAAATATTAAAAAATACTCCTCCATGGGAACACCGCAATGCAAGATTAAATGTCTTGCATTAACCAATCCTTCACATCCATATTTTCTTTTCAATGACTGTTAAAGTCATCTCCTGGCTAAGACTTTCGAAGATTTATATAATTATATATCACCAAAATGATGTATGTTGAAAGAATAAAAGAGATACTCCAAATATAGAGCCTTTTCATTCAGAGTGTTAATTATTTAAGTTTTCATAAACAGAGTGTTATAATGATTAGTCTGCTAAATTTTCCAGACAAGTGCATTTATCACCACTGGGCTCACCCAAGTGGCCTGGAAGATCTACACAGAAAACATATGTCAATAACCAAACAAACCCATAGCTGCAGGCTTGCCAAGAGAAAGCTCAAGGGGATAGTTGAAGTTTTAGTATTTATATAAGCTTTTCACCACTGGGCAAAAGAGAGGGATTTATTTTATGTTATGGAAAACAGTGGATGCACTTTGGAAATGAGACGGGAGAGAAGCAGCTTCTGGAGATGCAGTTGTGACCACTGTTTGCGTATTTGTGTGGGTGTGGGTGTGGAATTGCTCATAGATGCCTTAAACTCGGAGACAGAGCATGTCTGCATTCCACTCCTCCCAGAGGATATATCCGTCATTTTCTACTGAAAATCTATCTCTTGATCTAATCTGATGTAGAATCCTTTCCTTTATCTATGCAAAAAAAAAAAAAAAAGTTATTAAGCGCATGTTTTATTTAGCCACAAAAATTCTGCTAAAAAATTATTGAAAGCTGATCTAAATCACAGGGAAACACAATCTGGAAGATAAGACAAGTAGGGTGTCCTTAGATCCAGTTTAGTGATCCTCAAAGCTAGAGCCTCCTCTAGGAAACTCAAAAAACAATTCGAGCCTGGATGGTGTGGCTCAGTGGTTGAGCTTCGACCTCTGAACCAGGAGGTCACAGTTCGATTCCAGGTCAGGGCACATGCCCGGTTTCAGGCTTGATCCCCAGGGAAGGGTGTATAAGAGGCAGCTTATCGATGATTCTCTCTCATCATTGATGTTTCTATCTCTCTCTCTTCCTCTCCCTCTCTGAAATCAATAAAAATACATATATCTATATATAAAAAAGTACCAATTCATACTTGTGAATTAACTAAATTAACTCCTATATTTAGTTCTAGATTTTTTGAATTTACTTGATGCTGGATTGGGTATTGTTCATCAGACAGCATCATTTAGGTAGATAAAACACTGCTGCATTAAGGTTAAATTTCTTAAGTTTCAATTTCTTAACATCAACATTTAACTTTTAAAAAACCCTCTTCTTTTTGCTATACTGTCCCTACGGTAGGGTTGTAGATTTGCCAACCACAGTTTTCTGAAAATAACTTTTGGTATTTGTATAACAAAAACCCAAAATATTTTAAAATTTGCACACGTTAGTTTCATCCTCTTAACATACCAACTTTCTGGATGTACAGATGACTAGACTCAGAAAGCTGTGCCTTTAAACTCCTAATAATTTTGTGAAAAAGCTAAGTAAACATCTTACATAGACTTGACAAAAACAATGAAGAATTGCAAAACACATTACATTATAAACCAGTAATAATTGAATATAAAACTTTGGGAAAAGATGCTCTTCACATAACGTAAAGGTTTCTGGAAGTTTATCTCAATATAACAACCTTTCCCAAAGATTTTTAAAAGAAAATCCAGGACTTTACCCATGAGAGTTATTTTTTAATTTATTAAATTTATTTTTTATTTTATTATTGTGAAACCTTTCGAACAAGCCCAAAAGAAGCGTATGACTAGGAAACGATAGAAAATAATATAAATATTTATCCCCTCACCCACCCACATTGTTAAAATGTTAACATTTTAGCATATTTGCTTCATATCTTTTACTAAGAAACAAAATGGTACAGACACAGACACGGGTACAAAAAAGTCCCTTTTGTACCTCTCCTTAACCTTTTCCCCCTTTTTCTTCTCAGAAGTAACCACCATCCAAAAAAGTTCATGTGCATTTCTATGTTCATGTTATTGTATATATATTTTGTGTGTGTATCTGTTTGGATGTGTGTTTTTAAACTTTACACTGCAACTCGCTTTTCTTATTAAACATTTTAATTTCAGGATCTATCCATATTCACAAATGTAGATTTGGCTCATTCATTTTATTATCCACTTGGCATGTTTCTGTGAAATAATTCTAAATTTATTTTTTCTCCTAGAAATGGCACATTATTTCCAGTTTCTCTGTTCTGTGGGATCGATTCCCTAAGTTATACACAGACATAGAATTGCAGAGACATAAAGCAGGCACATCATTAGCTATCTTAGATTTTGCCAAATTTCTCTACAAAGTGGTTGATGCCAATTTGTGCTTCCGCCATGCTCAATGTCCTTAGGTTCTTACCAAGTTGTTATTGTCAGACTAAAGTTTTGCCAATCTAATAGAAGTGGTAACTTTAAGTTGCATTTCTCACAAATGGAGAAATTGAACATATTTTTATAAATTTACAAGCTTTCAGATACTTTTCTTTCTAGTCTTTCTTTTCTCTTCATATCTTTTGTCCATTTTTCAGCTGAACTCTTTTCTTTTTTCCCCACCTTTTATTGAATTTATAGGGGGGACACTGACTAATCAAATTATATAGGTTTTAAGGTACACAATTCTATAACACATGATCTGTATTGTTTGTTCACCACACAAACCAAGATTCCTTCCATTCTCATTTATCCTCCCTATATCCTCTTCTGCTTCCCCCCACCCTCATTTTCCACTGGTAATCAGTTGTCTGTGTCTATGAGTTTGTTTGTTGGGGTTTTTTTTTGCTTAATCCCTTCACCTTTTTCACCCAGCCCCAAACCTCCTCCCCTCTGATAGATGTCAATCTGTTCTCTACCTATGAATCTGTTTCTATTTCATTTGCTAGTTTATTTTATTCATTAGATTCCACCTATGAGTGGAAGTTGTATGGTACTTATCTTTCCCTGGCAGGGTTATTTCACTTAGCATAATGGTCTCCAGGTCCAGATATGTGTCGCAAAGGGCAAGATTTCAGTCTTTTTTATAGCCAAGTAGTATTCCATTGTGTAAAAATACCACAGCTTTTAACCCACTCATCTGCTGATGCACACTTGGGCTGCTTCTAAACCTTGGGTATTGTAACTAATGCTACAATGAACATAGGGATGCATATATTTTTTATAATTAGTGTTTCAGTTCTTAAGATGAATTCCCAGAAGTGGAATAACTAGGTCATAAGGTTAGTTCCATTTTCAATCTGTGGAGGTAACTCCAAACTGCTTTCCACAGTGGCTACACCAGTTTGCATTACCACCAACAGTGCACATCTGGGCCAACACTTATTGTCGGTTGGTTTATTGATAATAGCCATTCTGACAAATGTGAACTTAGATCTCACTGTCGTATTTATTTGTATTTCTCTGATGATTAGTGACATTGAGCATCTTTTCATATGTCTAGTGTCCTCTTTGGACCCTTCTCAATAGGTACCTTCATTCTCAGAGTCGAAGTACCCTATATACAAATCCTTTACTAGTTATATGCATTCCAAATTTCTTCTCCTAGCCTTTTGATTGTCTTTAGCTTTATTTACTTCATTATTCTTTGTTCTTTGAGACTGCTTTTCAAGTTGGTTTAAAAAATAGTATCTAGCTCTTAAGCTTGTCATGAAAAATTAAAGTATTAATACTTTAAAGGTACATTGTACTAGTAAGTGCTACATAAATGCTAAGTAAATAAAACTATGCTAACATTTCTGGTGAGGCAAACTGTTGGCAAGGAGGTAGAAGAAGTTAAAATAGAAGTTATGGAAATAAAAATTTGGTACAGGGCTACAGTCCATAAATGTATTGCCAATAGGAAAATGTCTCTTTAGACAAATCTAAGAAAAGCCAAACCCAACCAAAGAGATTCCTTAAGACCCAGGCTGGAGTCTACAATGCAGTTAACTATAAACAGACCTGTGACACTTCCATAACCCACAGAGAAACAGCTGGAATTTGTTGGTCGGCATTTCTACCGTAAACAGAATCATAGATTTAATATTTCCTGTAATTTCCTCAGACCTTATTTCCTCTTAGGTATTTATCTCTACACGTTACTGATAAATTATGGTTGAAGTTTATCTTTTTTCCTCCTAGCATTCACTAGCTCTCTCCTTTGTCTGCGTGTCAATTCATAGGCCACACAATGTAGGGAGTAAGAGGAGTATATCCAGGAAACCCGATCACCGCCTTCTAGTTCAGAGCTGCTCAGGACTTTTCATACAATTAGCTCTTAAACTCAGTGAGACACTTACTAGGCAAAGTAGACACTATGTCTTAAGATCCACACTAATTATTACCACATTAATAATTCTCATCCATACAAATCATCATTCACAGCTCAGAAACACATTCTGTTCTGTATAAATTCAAAATGAAGTGTAGGTGATAGATTATAATGGTTTTGGGCCTGACCAGCTTTGATATGACTATCTGCACAGTCTAAGCAGCATCATTGCAAACATAATATGGGAAGTCAGTAAGAATATTATTCTGCTTATCCCTTTTGTATCTTATAATAATCTTGAATAAGATTTGATCTCTGCACTTTTCTGTTACTTTTTATTTTATTTTTTAATGTTTTTTTGTTGATTTCAGAGAGGAAGGGAGACGGGGGGAGAGAGAGAAACATCAATGATGAGAGAGAATCATTGATCAGCTGCCTCCGGCACGGCCCCCGCCGGGGATCAAGCCCTCAACCTGGGCATGTGCCCTTGACCAGAATTGAACCTGGGACCCTTCAGTCCACAGGCCGATGCTCTATCCACTGAGCCAAACCAGCTAGGGTGTTACTTTTTTATATATCAAATTAGCTTTTCCTGAACTTTTAGAAGGAGGCTTTGTTCAAATAGCCTTTCTACCATCACAGAAATCCCTCTCCAGTTTTCTTGTGTGGTGCTAAGAATATATATACGGTAACTTGCTTTTCAAAACTTCTTGAGGCTCTTTCCCTCTATTAGATTTATTTGTACCTTTTCTGTCCTTATGTCTCTTATCCACTTCCTGCTTAATTTTTATTTCACTTGTTTCTCTAATGGAGGGTGGTTTTAAAGAAGCTATACCGCCCCAGTCTCTCGGATATTACCAGGAACCCCCTGCACTCCCTTCCTAGTTGTAGTTGGTATTGACAAATTTGCCCTGTGCCTTCCAATGATCACCTGTAGGCTATTTTGGACTTGTTCTTTGGTCCATTGGAGACCCCAATGCTTTGCTCTATGTTTTCCCTTACAAATGCTCATCTCGTGCTTTCTTATGGTGTTTGATAGTTTGTTCCCACTCTTTGGGGTGCAAGTGAATTTTCCATGATTTTTCCAATCTTGTTCTCTAGTAGCTCTATCTGTTTTTATATGGACGTTTGGGAAGATCCATAAACTACGCTGCCTCTGACACCACCATCTTACCTGAAGTTTACTGGTACTATTTTTAAGATATTTGAAGAAGCTTCCTTATAGACTGCTAGTCAGATGCCATTTAGAGCTCACAAGACACTCATTTGTGATCCAATTTTTATTATTTTTTTCCTGGTCAAATTCAATCTCTTTTCCTTTGACCAACAGGCATCTTTTTATTACTTTTAACCCAGTTGTGCACTGTATTAAAACATATCACCTAGGTGATTTATGAGGCCCATCTCTAATAGTCCCCAAAGTCGGTTAAAATACACATTTAGACCATCAGCACCACACTAAACATAATCTAAATCCCAATATATGGTAAAGGAAAGCAAAAGACCAATTTTGCTTTCCTTCATTTTCCTGTTTCAAAACTCCATTTGTAATATATCTCTACTAAATTTAAACCCACTAAAGAAAGGAAATTTTCCAATGAAGTATGAAAATCCACGGCTTCCCAGATTTACTCATTTCCTCATCTGGTGTCTTCCATGAATGAATAGCCTCAGAAAAGAAAACATTATGTTCTTATTGTACACAATAAACTAAAATGAAAATGGTATAAAGAAAAAAAGAGTTATAGGCTATAAAATGCTGTGTTTGATTTCAAAGGATCCCAAAGGCGAAATGAATTTTACTGTCAATTTCCTCCAGCACTGGAAACCCAGAAGAATGGTCACCCAGCCTGCCTTTGCAGGGACACAGTGCAGGAAGCGCTCTGCCAGGGTGCACAGTCCTCTCAGCAGCCACTCGCCTCACATTTGGAAATAGCTGAATAAGGACTCCGTTTCCCAGTCTTCCTGCTCTTCCTCCATCCTCCCTGGCCCCACCCTCACTAGCCTCCTCCCTCTGATGGAGATTCTAAGATTCCTCCCAGCTGAAAACCAATGCCGTAAATGTTAGAAGACAGCGATTCACATTCATCCCAGAATCTGCCTCTGCAAACGTCCTCCCATTGATCCTTTTTTTTTTTTTTACATTTAGTTATCTTTTTATTCTCTTCTAAATAAGGTGAGACTTTGAGGGGAAACTCTGAAGCGGCAGAAACCCGGAAAGCTGGTTAAAAGAGCCATCTACTTGTCTTCTCTTTGGTGTCCACAAGAAAAAGAAATCATGGGAGACCCTTCTAGGGGAAGTGCCCAGCAGTGCCCACAGGGCCCAAGCCCTAGCCTTCTGCTGCGCCTTCTCCAGAAACCCAGGGCCAGCTTGGACTGCACCTGGCCCGTCCCTCTCAGAGAAACCTCCCCTGCAATTTGCCACAGATAAACGTTGAGGGGTGGCTGACAGCTTTAACATCTGCAGAGTTCAGAGGAGGGGAGCTCAGAAGCAGCCCTGGCCGCCCCCACTTCCTTCTGTCTGAGGGCTCAGAGGTGGCCTTCTCCATCTGAACCTGAAGGCAGAAAGGCCGGCCACCCCAACGGACACAGGAACAGAGACAACAACCTCCCCGCTGCAGACTCATTTACAACCATCTGTGCACCAATGGCTCCAGGGCCCTCAAGAAGTGACGTGCCCTGGGTGGTCACTTTTGAGTCACTGGGTGACAGAGGTGACTGAGGGTGCCACCTGCCCACAGAGGAGACGACATGCGCACAGCGAAACATTCGTTTCCTCTTACACCTGTAGCAGACACGGGCCCTCTGGTCTCTGGGGAGAGTGACGCTGCCCATGCTCTTGTCTCAGAACCTTCCTACTTAGGTTTAAAACAAAACAGGGAAAGAAAACGCAAACTGAGCCCTTTATACTCGTTTCATTTGTTCTTTGGGTGTCAGTCTCCGGTCCAAACTCAGGGTAGATAGTTTCCCTCCAGGGCAGCCCCAGCCGCCGGCCAACTAGGCCACAGTGAAATTGGGGTAGGGGTGGCATCAGGAACTGGCTCCGCTCTTTTTCCAAGGGGCAAAGCCTAGGAGGGAACCCCTAGATGTTGGCATCTTTCACTAAAACAGAGGAAGCGTTTGTTTGTTTTAAGGTGTTTTTGTTGTGAGTACTTAATGCAAGTCAACATGCCTCATGTCTGCCCAATAAGACGGAAACGTACATTTCATTAACAGAACTCTGTTACACCATACAGATTAACCACCACCCTGCCATACTGCTGCCCAGCCAGATCCCTACAATTAGGAAACGTATCAAGTGCTTCCCATATGCCAGGCCCTCTTCTGAGTTTTACCTTTGCAACATTCACTCATTTAATTCTACAACAATTCTAGAGATAAGGATTATTATTACTATCCCAAATTTACACTAAAAAAAAAAAAATCTGAAACATCGAAGTCACACAGCTTGCCAAACATCTTACAACTAATAGGACAGGACAGTATTGAAGGCTGAGCAGTCTAATTCAAGTTTCACCTTAGGTTAACCATGATTCTACTCAGCCTTTCTTGTTCTCTGACACCAACAATTGCAGGGGCTGTAGACGTTCTATCCCCTGTTGCCCTTGACCAACATAAATTCTACTGCAGCGATATACAGACCCTTTCAGCCTGCCGCCAGCTTCCCATCTCAAACTGCGGCATCTCTTCCTTGTATGTGAGCTTTCTCCAACACCCTGGAGTTGGCTGGGCTGCACCTGCTGTGGCAATCCTCAAACATGGGGAAATAGGAGCTGGCGGATAAATGCCCCAGCTTCCCCATCCTCTGGTGAGATGATGCTGAAGAATGTGCCACACAGTTTTCGGTATCCCCAGCACCACGGAGCCCCAGCTGCCCACAATGGCAACCTGCCTGTCAATGCACCCTTCTAGGCCTCACTCTCCCCGGTGTTCACTTGTATTTCTTGAGACCATTTCCCTAATAAATTACCTGCACCCAAGTCCCTGGATCAGGGTCTGCTTTGGGGAAAACCCAAACTAAGATACCTCCCGATGCTAATATTTTTGAATCACTTTTAAATCTTCTACTAAATTTAAGTAATTACTTAATTAGTTTAAGAATTTAAATAATTTATCTTTAAGCGTACCCTAGATAGTTCTGGCATTAATTATACATTCTGTGATGATTTTATGTTATGAGCTGAACTAGAGCATGACTTGGAGAAAAATAAAAGAGGCTAGCATGATTTTCCTCCAGGCCACCAGCCAAGCCCAATAGTAGCTGGGAAAGAAAGGGAAGGGAAAATGGCAAAACAATGGAAGAGGAATATGAGACGGGAATTTTAAACTTCATCACTACAAGGCGAGTAAAATTTAGGTCTTTGCCCAACCCCATCAGCCCAACCCCGTGGACTCCCAGCACCAAATCACAAAACTGATTCGTTCTCAAGAATATATCTGAGAAGAGTAAGTTCATTAGTGAATTTGCTCTTTGGATATGCTCAAAGGGCGTTCTTGGTAGTTAGAAATATAAATCAGACTGGGCTAGCAAACTGGAAAACTATTTCATGTGCCTAATGAAATCACACCATCAATGGTTACTGTGTTTGTAGATCACAGTCACACTCTTCTAATTCCAGGAGTACATTTAGGAGATGCTAAAAAAGTGCTGTTGAGAATTCACTAATGCTAAGGTGTTGATATCTTACAGATGAACAATTCAGATTAGAAAGACCTTGGGAATGGGAAAAAGAAAGGCTATTTTAAAAAGTATCCTAAATGAAACATTACTTTTTTAGTTCATTTACTACACTGAAAAATAACATTTTAATCATCAGATGTCACATTCAACTGCTACTGTTGCATGAATAAACTGACATATTTAGAAAAATAAGGTAACCAACTATCATAAAATTATTGACATTTCTCTAACTTGCAGCTTTTGCATGAACTTGTTGCTTTAACATGCTTTGTATGGTTATTGTTAAAATAAGTACGTAAGTTTTATTGAACAATGCAGTAAACAACCATAAAAAGCATGCACAAATTGTTAGTAGAGTCTGCTACTTATGGCACACAAAATCCACTGGTGGACTGTGATTCATCAAAACATTCTCTCTCACGCAAGAAATTGAAAAGTTTTATAGCACACCAACAAAAGACATGGTCCTTCCCCCTCTAAACCAAGTTTACACTTTCCCTTCCCAAGTCAAAGCAAGGAAAATATACAACTTTCTCAATTAATTTATTAGAGAGAAAACTTAACTGAAAATACGTACAATATATAATTATAAAAATTTAGCTTTTATCCAGAATAATATAAAAGTTAGAAAAAAGTCTAAGATACCTTCTATTTTGATATTCACACAAAATGAAATTAAGAACATGAACTAATGACTGGAGGAATAAATTCTTCTCTTTATTTTGACCTTTATATTCTATCCTGTTCTTAGTCCTCAATGACCAAAGGCTTATAATAAAATTTCAGGTATGTTTACCAAGTAAAACAGAGCACAGAATTGTTTGCTTTTGGTTATTTTGGAATTGTATTGTTAGCTCTATGAAAAATTGGTGTGTATTGCAAGGTTATTTGTCAGTTTTATTAATTTCTTAATTACTATAATGTTCATATTAGAAAATTTGGAAAACAAACAGAAATATAAGGATGAGAAAACAAATCTTATAATTCTATCCAGAGACAAAAGTTAATATTTAGCTATACTACCTCCTCTGTTGCCATTCCTTTTTGTTGTTGTTATATAATTTTGCATTTTAAAATTAATATTCTATAATAAGTACTCCCTTCCTATGAAAAACTATCAGTAACTTTAATTTTAGTGAATGTACAATATTCCTAAAATAAGTATTTTTCTTTCTCACACCCCTCCCCCTCCCCTTGGTCAATCATCAGCTTGTTCTCTATATCTATGGTTCTGTTTCTGCTTTGGGTTTTTTTAATTCACTTATTTTGCTTTTTTAGATTCCACAAAAAGTGTGATCATAATATATTTGTCTTCCTCTGTCTGACTTATTTATGTTAACATAATGCCCTCTAGGTCCATCCATGTTGTTGCAAATATTCTTTTTTACATATCACATCTTTATCCATTCATCTATTGGACATCTAGGTTGCTTCCACATCTTGGCTATTACTAGCAATGAATGCTGCAATGAAAATAGAGGTGGAGATATCTTTTAAAATTAATGTCTTCATTTTATTCAAATAAATACCCAGATATGGAACTGCTGGGTCATTTGGCAGCTCTATTTTTAATTTTTTGGGAAATATCCATACTGTCATCCATAGTGGCTACACCAATTTACCATCCCATCAACATTGTATGAGGGTTCCCTTTTCTCGCCAACACTTGTTATTTGTTGGTGTATTGAGGATAGCCATTCTAACAACTGTGAAGTGTCATCTCATTTTAGTTTTAATTTGTATTTCCCTGATGATGATGAATATCTTTTCATATGTTGTGGACCATTTGTATGTCCTCTTGGGAGAAATGTCTACTATCTGGGTTTAATTAGGTCCTCTGCCCATTTTTTAATTGAATTGTTTGTTTTTTTAGGTGTTAAAATATATGAGTTCTTTATATATTTTGGATATTAATCCTTTACTAGATATATCAATAGCAAATATGTTCTCCCATTCAGTGTTTTCCTTTGTTTTCTTATTATGGATGATTTCCTTCACTGCGAAAAAGCTTTTTAGTTTGAGGTAGTCCCATTTGTTTAGTTTTTCTTTTGTTTTCTTTCCTCCAGGATATATAGCCAAAAAGATATTGCTAAGATTAATTTCAAAGCTTTACTGCCTATGTTTTCTTCTATACGTTTTTTAATGTCAGGTCTAACATTTAGGTCTTTAATTCATTTTTAATTTATTTTTTAATATGGTGTAAGCGATTCAATTTTATTTTTATATGTATCTGTCCAGTTATTGCCAATACCAGTTATTGAAGAGACTGTCTTTACCTCAAAATATACCAGTATCCTTGTCTCCTTTGTTATAGATTAATTCAAAATAAGTATTTATTTCCCTAATGCTAGATATCAAAGTGCTTTGTGGTACTTCATTACTGTGCACAATTCTGCAAATGTCTTCATTTTCATTCATCTAAGGAGATTTATGAGGAAATAAAGGATGGATATTTCCAAATAGAATTATTGAGTTAAGAATAGCGCTTTCAGGCTCTATATGTCTACTGTGCAATTGCTTTACCTCCAGCAGATCATGAACCTATATGTCTTACTATACATTAGGCAACACTAATTAGTATTTATGTTTTAAAATTAGTGATTAAAAATTTTATAATAAAAAGAAAAAGTAATATTTGAGCCATTTTTATTTGTATACTAGAGGCCCAATGCATGAAATTAGTGCAAGGAGCTCGGCCATCGCAGCCCCAGCTTCATCCAGAAGGTTGTCCGGAAGGACTTCTGGCCTAATTAGCATATTACGCTTTTATTATTTTTATTATTATAGATATTTAATTACTAGTAAGACCAAGTGCTTTTTCATACATCACTTTAACATTAGAATTTCAGTTAATAAAAATTATTTCTTCAAGTTAATTTATTGAGGCTATTGTGGGTTTAATTAGATATATTTGACTGTTCCTTTTATAAAATAACTACCATCATCTGTAGTTATTGTTAGAAATATGTTCCCCACTTTTTTTTTTGTTTTCAATTTATTTATGGTATTAAAACATTGGAGTTGTTCTAATATGTAAGAGAGATTGTCATCTTCAACACTTAAAAAATTCATTTAGTCTAATTATTGTTGAAGATGAACTTTAGAATTTGTTAAATTTCAAAAATTACCCCATTGAAATGGTGTTTAAAGTTTTGTTAAAATATTAATGAGAAAAATTGACAACTTTACAATATTTAGTCTACCTAGCCAAGAAAATTTTATAGCTCTTTCATGTAGGTCCCATACGTATCTTGTTACCATTGTCCTTAGGTATTTTGTACTTAATGCCACTGCTGTTTACCACACATGCAATTTCTCTATTACATTTTTGGATTATATGGGGGCAAAAACTGTTTTCTGTACTCTGCTTTTGTATTTAGTACGTGCTTAACTCTATTAGTTATAAATTTTTTAAATGTATTATTCTTTAAAAAAGGTTTTAATCCTCATGTTTACTTATTTGTAGATATGTTTACTTATTTGAGAGAGAGAGAGAGAGAGAGAGAGAGAGAGAGAGAAACATCGATGTGAGAAAGAAACATCGGTAGGTTACCTGCCCACACATACCACAACTGAGAATTGAACCTGCAACCTAGGTATGTGCCCTGACTGGGAATAAAACTCTCAACCTTCTGGTGTATAGAACGACGCTCCAATCAACTGAACCACCAAGCCAGTGCATATTCTTGTAGTATTATATGTAGTACCACTGTAAGTACATTCTTTATTTAATCTAACAAATGTAATTGTTTTAGTGAATAACCTGTACTTGTTAGTGTACATTCAGAGATCAACTTTATTCTCTCTCCCAACTTCCATCCCACTCTTTGGATTTAGTATTTCCCAACCCCTAGAAAAATATGGTGAATATCCCATCGCCTTTCCCATCTTTCTTAGGTAATGAATATGTAGGTCTTTTGTTCTTATATTAAAACTCGAGGCCCAGTGCACGAAATTCTTACACAGGGGAGGGGGGGTGCCCTCAGCCCAGCCTGCACCCTCTCCAATCTGAGACCCCTCAGGGGATGTCGGATCAGGCCTAAACTGGCAGTCGGACATCCCTCTCACAATCTGGGACTACTGGCTCCTAACTGCTCACCTGCCTGCCTGCCTGATGGCCCTTAACTTCCCCCCTGCCGGCTTGGTCACCCCTTACTGACCCCCAACTGAACTGGTCGCCCCCACTGCCCCCCCCCTTGCTGGCCTGTTTGCCCCCAACTGCCCCCTCTGCGGGTCTGGTCGTCCCTCACTGCCCCCCTGCCAGTCTGGCTGCCCCCAACTGCCCCCCTGCCCACCAGCCTGGTCGCCCCTTACTGCCTCCCTCCCTGGCTGGCCTGGTCACCCCCAACTGCCCGCCTCTGCCAGTCTGGTTGCCCCTCACTGCCCCCCCCCCTGCTGGCCTGGTTGCCCTACGCAGTCTGCTGTTCAGTCGTTTCGTCATCCCTCACTAACCCCCCTGCCGACCTGGTTGCCCCACACAGCCTGCTGTTCAGTCATTTGGTTGTCCCTCACTAACCCCCCAGCCAGCCTTGTCACCCCACGCAGCCTGTGTTCAGTCGTCCATCTAGTTGTTTCAGTTGTGACGGCCCCTGGCTTTTTGTATATTAGGATAATCCAGTCTACTCCAAGAACTACATCAGTAAAATTCAAAACTCCTATGCAAATTCAACTCCTAGGTTTCCTATAATGTTAATACCTGAGATACATTCTGATATGTTATCATTATTATGTTATATATAAATATATTATAATAATATAATTATTCTATTTACTATTATTTTAGAATTTACTTTCATAAATTATATACTCTTATTTCCCAGATTGTGTTCCCAGACACACTAGCATACCTTGATATGTTAATAGATGTTTGGAATAGTAGAAGAGGAAGAAGTAAAGAAAGTTTCTCTAGTCATATAAGAAATAGTCACTACTTACTATTTCTCCACAGGGATTCATAATATACACTAGCATGTTAAGGTTGTAAGAAATTCTCTAAAAGAATAAACTATTTGTCTTTGGTTTAAATTTGACTAATAAAATGTGATGGAAGAGACAATTCAAGTTCTAGAGCCCAGACATCAAGAGGCCTTGTGGCTTCTGCCTTTGCCTGATGAACAGGTGTTCAAAGAACACCATGTAAGAAAGTCTCTCCAGCCTGAAGAATAAAAAAGGTGAAGAGAACCAAGTCACTCCATGCAGCCATGAGCAGCACCAACCAGATATGCGAGTGAAGCCATCCTGGACTTTCCAGCCCAGATAACCAGAGAATTGAAGAGAATTAGGGATGAGTTCTGAACTAGGCTTTGGTTGCAGGGGTGGGGAATGTCTGGCTCCCGGGCCATATAAGGCCCAAGAAATCATTAGGTCTGGCCCTGCCTGCCAAGGCATTAGAGGTGAGTTAATTAAATGTTTGACCAAATATAGCAGGCTAATTTTTAAGGTGATAATTTTGTATGGCCAATGATGTTATAAATACACAAATGGCCCTTGGCAGAAAAAAGGTTCCCCACCCCTGAAGCTGAAAACAACTATATAAGTGGGCCCCCTAAAATCCAGCAATACCACCAAAAAAACCTTAGAAACATAAAAAATAATAAATCATTGTTTCAAGACAGGGCCACATGGGCCACATTTATTCTGTTTTTGTAGAATCTTTGAGCTGAAAATGGATTTTACATTTTTAAATGGTTGACAGAAGTCAAGAGAAGAATATCTCATAAGACATGAAAACTATGTGAAATTCAAATTTCAGAGTCCATAAATAAAATTCCACTGGAACCCAGTCACACTCACTCACTAAGTATTGTCTATGGTTGTTATCTTGCTACAATGGTAGAGTTAACAAGAAAGCCTAAAATATTTACTCTCTAGTCCTTTAAGAAAAAACCTTCCCAACCCATTTTAAAGCAATAAGTTCTAGGATAGTATGCTGTAAGGCAATAGTTACATAAGATTTTAATTTTTTTTTTATCTTTTTTTGTGTACAACACTGTGTTTTAAAGTTATACCTATGCTTGTGTATTTAAATAAGTTATTGATTTCTGAAATATTTCATTGTAGCTTAGTTTTCTTTTTTGAAGCTTAGTAAGATATTCTTTGTGACCTAGTCTGTAATCAGTGTTTATAAATGTCCCTTAGAAACTAGAAAAGAATATATACTCTCAGTTAGCTGAGTATGCAAGTGTGACACATATCTACTACTTCTACCTCATTAAATATACTAAATATATCCTCTTCTCTTAATCTACTTTAGAAAATAGCATGTAAAATTTTTATAAAACAATTATGTTTCTCACAATTGCTCTCTAACTGTCTGGTAGTTCTAAATTTACTTCATAATTTATTTCTATACTTTTATGTGCTTAAAATAGCTGAGAACCATCAATGACTCTTATTTTCCAAGTACAGTATATAGCAATGGCCACCAAAAAGGGCCAATCCCAAACCAGGAAGATCCAGGCCAGCATTCTGATTTTCCTTTTTTGTTTCCCTTCATTAAATTGAAAAGAGTTCTGAGACTTAAATAAACTCAGACATTCCAAAGTCTGGGTTTTTCTTTTTCCAGCATTAGCAAATGAGAAAAGAAAAACAGTTCACAATACAGTAAAGAAAAATCATTAAGAAAGGAAAATGTATAAGTTGAATGACTAAAAGGGGAGTGTGTATGTGTGTGTGTGTGTGTACATGAGGGGTCTGAGGGTGACAGAATGTTCACTTATTCTCTTTTATTAGGAAGGATTGTTTGAAACATAAAATGTATAGCTATAGAAAAGGAGAATAAGCAATTATTCTGTAGGTACTGTGGAAAAGGCATTGATCATCAGAAGATTCCAATTTCAGTCTCACCAATGCACTATGTGATTACACTGGAAAAAAAAATGTTAAAGTAGAACTATGGTAGGTCCAGTCTGGCACCGGAAGCAGTGAGTAGCTTGCCAAAGCTACTGTAGATTGTTCAGATGAAGATGGTCAGGAGCAGCTGGTCACTAGAGAATATGTCCAGATGCTGGAAAGCTGGTGGAAGTCAGGACAGCAGGGATGTCAGCTATCAGCTCTTACTAGAAACATCAGTTGATGTAAGATCAAAGACCCAAGGAAGGCTGGAAAACCAAAGCTAAAAGGAGGTAAGAATAGAACCCAAGTGGGGGCAAAGTAGTTGCCAAACAGAACTCAGTCTGAGCCAAAGGCAGGCAGGAATTTGGGCAGAGCAGAAATGAGTCTGGGAGCCTGAGGTTCAAAACAGGGTCATAGGAGAACCAGTCAAACTCTAGATTCTCTACTCAATTCAAAAGTCAAGAGCAAAACAAGGTCAGCCAGAAACGTCTGGAGAGCTGTGCCTACACCCTCCCCACACCAAGGCCTTTGGAGTTGGCTTTGTGGAATCTCCACCAGATTTCCAAGGGTCTCTGACCAACATGCTATTAAATTCTAAGTTCTTACACTTATAAAGGGGTTAAGTTCAATGATATCCAAATTCAATCCAGCTCACCAAGTTCTATGTCTCTAAAAATATACACATTTCAATAGAGAAACAAGGAAATTATTTTTTTTTATTCAGGGAAACAGTTTACTGGACTCCCACCCACCACCATCACTCTCCACCCTCACCCCACAAGGACATATAAATATCCCACCACTACCACCTAATTCTTTCTACTAAAAGGCAGTGTGGGATGTTTTATAGCCCTCCTGGAAAAAAAAAAAAAAGAAGGGAGGGTGGTGAGTGGGATGACATTCCATTGCATCCTGACTCACTTAAAATCATCATTTGATTCTCAGTCACAAAGAATTCTCTTAACAGGATGGAAAGAGCCCTGGTCATGAGGAGCTGGTTTGGAGTTGCGGTGGTTCCCTTTGCATTCTGTAAGCCAGAAGGATGCATTCCAGGGCTGTGTTTCATTCTTTTCCCCTCCGGGCTGATTTTATAGTAACAACACATATCCACTTAAATCTATCTCCAAATCACCAACATTCAGAAAATGGACCACATAAAACACAGACATTTTACAAGGGACCATCTATTAGCTGATAATGGCAGAGCTTCCATGGAATGCATACGAAAACAAATGTGACCCTCACCAAATGTCAGATCTATTTATCCAAATCAGCCCTCTTCAGCGTACGCCAGATAAACCTACAATGATATGATTCAAAGCATTATGGAGGGCTGAGGGGAGGTTACAATAAACTAAATATGTAGGTTGAGGATGTATATAAATCACATGAAATGCAGCCTCATAAGATACTAATAGAAGTTGGGGTGTGGGGGGAAGAGGGTTGGCAGAAGAGATTTTAAATGTGATCAGATGGGAAAGAGACTATTAGTCCAACAACAAAAAAAATCTTCAGAAGAAAACAATAAGTTTCTCTATGTATATTAAAAACATGTAGACATGGGAGAGTCAATTGTTGCCAGGTTTAGAGAGGGGAGGAATTAATCAGAGTTTAAAGAGCCTTCCATAGCCTCCCGGCCTGGCAGGAGTGTCGGTAAGGGGAACCTAATCTCTGGGGCTTTGCATTCTTCTCTTCATTCACCTTAGGCAAACACTGCTTGCATGATCCCTCTGTCTTCTCCACATTAAAATCCAGTCTGAGGAAAATTTATTTCACTAAGGAATAAGAGTTCCTGCTTTAACTCTCCCTGTGTTATTTAAACCTGAAGAGTGGGCAAACTTTAAACCCCCCAAAAAATCTATAATTGCAGAATCTCTAAAATTAGCAAACGAAGTGTAAAGCAGGGTTATATTCCATGGATTGGATGTTCCTTCCAGCCCTTCTAAATGATATCATGAGGGTGGCCACTGATAAAATCCTCCCTGTTCTCTAAGCAAACCACTTGTTCAATGAAGCCTTCATACAAAGAAGTAAAACCCAACTAGGAAGTTGATACATGATGCCTACTTATTATTTCTTTTTAAAACAATTCAAATGTGAAAGACGAGATAAGGACAGGAAGATGGGGCAGGGAAAGAAGGCAAAAAGGGGGACTGAAATGGGGACTTAAGAAAGGGGGAAAGGAGAAGGGGCAAGAGATAGATAGCTATCCTACATAATAAAAGGCTAATATGCAAATCGACCGAACGGCAGAATGACCGGTTGCTATGATGTGCACTGACCACCAGGGAGCAGACACTCAATGCAGGAGCTTCCCCCTGATAGTTATTGCGCTCCCACAGGGGAAGCACTGCTCAGCCAGAAGCCCTGAGTCGGGCTCACGGCTGGCAAGCGAAGTGGCAGTGGTGGGAGCCTCTTCCGCCTCTGGCAGTGCTAAAGATGTCCAACTGATGGCTTAGGCTTGCTCCCCTAAGCCATCAGTCGGACATCCCCCAAGGGCTCCCGGACTGCGAGAGGGCACAGGCCAGGCTGAGGGAGACCCATGAGTGCATGAATTTCATGCACTGGGTCTCTAGTTAGAAATAAAATATGAGGTAGTGTTATTTTCTACTAAAAATAAAAATTAAGGGTATTACAGATGTTATTTAATAAAAAAGTAAGTCAACAGCTTTCAGGAAGGCCAAAGATTCATTAAAGCTTTGAAAGACTTAACCATAAAAATGACACAGGATGTATTTTACTTAGTTCAAAGGCCCAAAACTGAACCTTTTCATAGCGTCTGTTAACACAGCAGAGCAACTAAGGGACACACAGAAGTGTTTCATTCTTTATAGAGTACAGTCACAACCGCACAGAACAGAGCAAGTAGAATATTCACAAGTTCCAAAGTCACTGCCAACACTGAGAAACAAATGTCTCCTGAAAAGGAATAGAATACTAGTTATTAAGATCCACTTGTGGTTTAAAAATAAAAATACTAAACACTATTCATAGCCTTTATTAAGAGTGCTATGCAGAGTTAAATGTATTCCTGAGTCCTGTGAGCTATTTTAAATTTATTTTTTTAAGTTAGCTGGAGCAAGGCCATACTGGCCAACTAGGATGGCATGCTTTGCTTTTGCTAGAATTAACTCAAATCAATACAATACTACCAAGTTATATCATCCTATCAGGATTTGACTGGCAGTTAAATAGAACTTTATGAAATCAAAATTGTGGAAGTTAATTCATATAATTACAGTTTGGAGGAGAAAATCCTCTCCAAAGTATGCGATTCATGAATTTAAAAAAAAATGATATAAACTGATAATAAAAAATTCAGGAGCTGTAATTTATGATTCTTGAGGGGTGAGAGTCTCCTAAAATAGACTGAGCACCGGGGTGTGCTGAGTGCTATGATAGCAGTTTCTATGCCTGCTCTACTTGTTATTTCTCACTATGAGGTAGGTCTTGGAATGTGTGTCATATGTAGGAGAACCTGAGGCTCAGAGCTCTCAGAGGACTTGCTCAAGGCCCCAGAGTTAGTCAAAGGAAGGCTCTCATCTCCAGTTCAGGCTTTTGACAGTAAATGATCACAACAGAGGTCTCCTAGGTTAGTTCAGACAAAGTCCTCATGTCCGGCTACCACTGCTCCCCTGTTTTTATTTTGACCTGACATTAAGGGTCTTCCCTCTTTTCTCTTTGGCCAGTTCTGCCAAACTTGGGAAGCTTTGCCCCTCCCTCACTGAGTGCTGAAACCCCAATAGGCCCTAGAAATAAAATAAAAAAGATACAGTCTCTTATGATATGACCTTGTAGGTTCATCAGTCGTAACAAATGTGCCCCTCAGGTAGGGAATGTTGAGAAGGGACAGGGGGATATGGGAGCTCTCTGTACTTTCCTCTGAATTTTGCTGTGAACCTAAAACTGCTCCAAAATAAATTAACTCTTAGTAAGAAAAAAGACATAGCCTCTACCATAAGAAATTTACTCTCTTGCCAGGATTAAATGAAGCTTTTTAATAAACGCTTGAATCAATTCAAAAAGTATTTGTTTAGCACCTCTGTTTAGAAGGCCATGAACTAGGGCATTTAATTTTACAACATTATAATATAGTAAAGTCTGAAAATAAGCAAGTATTCAATTACATATTAGAAACATAATTTAGAAAAAAATATGATCATTCAAAACTAAAAATAATTTCACTAAAGGGAATTGTCACAGCGGTTTATAAGGTAAATTTATCCTAATGCTGTGAAGTTTTATTTATAACAACTGAGTGTAACCAATATGTCAGAAATGCCTTTACTATACTATATTGACATACACCTGCTTAACATGTGTAGCACTTTTCAAAAGGCAATTTAAAAGGTGTCATCTTCCAAGATAAATTTTCTCCTCACGTGACTGTTTTCTTCCCTATGAAATTACACTTAGCTTGCTATTTCTCTTAAGAACTATCTTTTTTTCTTCATTTACCTAATTCTACTTGCCCTTCAAGACCCAGGTAGCACCAGCTGCAGGAAGCCTTCTCTGACTTCCCCAGTTTGAGGTGTTTGCCCCTTCTTTGGGCTCCAGCACCCTGTGCCTAGGTTGACTGAACACACTACTTAAATCATTGTCTTACTTGTTTATTTCCTAACTAGGGGCCCGGTGCACAAATTTGTGCACCAGTGGGGTCCCTCAACCTGGCCTGCAGGATCGGGCTGAAACCAGCTCTCCAACATCCCAAGAGGAGTCCCAGATTGTGAGAGGGCACAGGCCAGGCTGAAGGACCCCACCAGTGCACGATCAGGGCCAGGGAGGGATGCAGGAGGTTGGCCCGCCGGGGAGGGCCCACAAGAGGGCTCCAGGGCATATCCAACCCATCTCGCTCAGTCCACAATCAGCTGGACCCCAGCAGCAAGCTTACCTACTAGTCGGAGCATCAGCCCCTTGGTGGTCAGTGCACGTCATAGTGACTGGTTGACTGGTCGACTATCTGCCCCCTAGTGGTCAGTGCACATCATAGCGAGCAGTTGAGCAGTCTTAGCATATCATTAGCATATTACACTTTGATTGGTTGAACTGATGACCGGACGACCGGACACTTAGCATATTAGGCTTTTATTATCTAGGATTATAACATGAGCTCCTCTAAATCCCAGACCTTATATTTCATCTCTGTATTTGCAGGAGCAGGCAGGGCCCATACTCAGTGGCCAATAATGTTGTAAAGAGAGAAAGGGGGAGAAATAAAGTGAATTATATTTCTATTTTCTCCATCATTTCTCTTTTCCTTCATCCTCATTTCATGTCTTCCTATTATTTCTCCCCAAGTACTAATACATCATCTTTACTTCTCTTTAGTTTCATGATTTTCACCTCTCTCCTGAGGTCCTAACTATTGCAAATCATGCTGGTCCAATGTGTGAGTGGCTGAGGTTCAGAAGTGTGCTGCTACTTAGCACTGCAAGGAAGGGGTTAGATTTAACAGGCTCTGGATTAACCTTTTTTATATCCCTTCTGAGTTTTAGCTGGGAACTTTCACACATGTTAGCTTTGCCTACTTTTCAAGATCAGCAGCTGGGTCAACAGACTTTCTGCAGCACCCTGGCTAGAATGGCAAGCTCAGGAGGAGAGTCTTCCATCTTTACATTTTAAAAAATAAAATAAAAGTTGCTCGCCACACTGATGGGAATAGTAATACCTGAGAGCACTTGCGGGGGATTGGGCCTGCGCTGGCTGTGAAAGGAAAACTCACTGATGACAAAAACATGCAGCTGCCGTCCTCTGAAGGAGGCTAACCACTCCCAGAGAGTAGCATCAAACTGCATTTAGCAAGAATAACAGAAAAGGCACGTAAGTGACTGACATTTCTGATAAGCATTTTACAAGAGTCTATGGATTTCATAGAAGAACACAAAGTGCATCATCTGATTCTACAAAACTAAATGATGGCTTACTGTGGACAGTGAAGTTATCTTGGAAAATTACTCAAGAAATTAATCAAAACTTAATCAGAAAAAAATACTTTGTAAGAAAGATTTTGAAACAGGAGAAGAAACATTTAGGCATATTTAGGAGAGGAGACCTTGTAAAAATCCATAGATGCTTCTGTTTTTACTTTTGGATACCAAATTGGGTAAAAAAGGGTAAGAGTTATCCTTTTTTTTTAAATAAACACTGTGTCCATCATTCCTAGAATGTGTTTTCAAAGCTGTCTGCAGTGCAAATCCACTCTCACAACTCCTTCTACAGTTATACATATTTTAACAACTTTTTAAAATAAAAATGTAGGCCAGGGAAATTGTCTATGAGCATTAAAGGAAAGTATTATAATGTAATGTTTAATAGCAGACAACAGGCAAAAACATGGTATACTCATGTGGTAATGTAGCTATTGTTACCAAAACAATGCTTTTATTATAGAAATGATGGGAACACCACACTAAACAAAATTACAGCATGTATATTAACATGCTAAAAAAAAAGCAAAAAGATAATAAATTATTAACAGGCACAGTCTGTAAATGCAATACTTTTGTAAAGTAAATTTTTTTTAATGTTATCGAAAAAATAAAAAGTAGTAGAAAGCTAACTACTTAGACATATCACAACAAATGTTTTTATGGAAGAGTTCTTTTTTCATTTTATTACGTTTATTGGGGTTATATTGGTTAATGAAACCATATAGGTTTCAAGTGTACAACCTAATAAAATACCATCTGCACACTGCACTGGGCATTCACCACCTAAAGTCAAGTCTCTTTCCATGCCCGATTATCCCCCTTGTGCCCACTTCCATCTCCCCCTGCCCCCATTCCCTCAGACCATACTGTTATGTATGTCTATGTGTCATATATATTCCTTAATCCCTTCACCTTTTTTAACCCTGCCCCACAAGCCCCCTCCCCTCCTACAGCTATCAGTCTGTTTGATGTGTCTATGCTTCTGTTTCCCATTTGTTTGTTAAATTATTTTGTTGATTAGATGCCACATATACGTGAGATCATATGCTATTTGTCTTTCTCTGATTGGCTTATTTCACTTGGCATAATTTCAGGGTCCACCCACGCTGTCATAAAAGGTAAGGTTTCCTTCTTTTTTTATAGCCAAGTAGTATTCCATTCAATAAATGTACTATAACTCTTTAATCCACTTATCTAATGATGGGCACCTGGGATGTTTCCAGATCTTGGCTATTGTAAATACTGCTGCAATGAACATAGGGGTACATATATTTGTTTGAATTAGTGTTTCAAGTTGCTTTGGATATATTCCCAGAAGTGAAATTGCTGGGTCATAAGAAGTGAAATTGCTGCGCTATCAGAGACCCTGACAGGAGGCTCCAAAGGCGTCACGCCAATGGTTCCAGCTCTAAGCTGCATCCCTTTCCCCTGTGGAACTGAGCTCCACAGGACAGGGCCAGCAGGATATGGGGAAGCAGATCATGGCAGCTCTCCATTGGGGGTGGTGCAGGCTTGCTGGAGCAAGCTGCACACCTCTCTTAGCTCCACAGCCAGGCCAGAGTCTTCTGATGGGGGTGGCACCTGCCAAACCCACAGGAGAGGGGGAAAGATTAGCCTCCTTTCCAAAGCCACACAATCCAATGACTGTCTTAGAGTCTGCCTATGGCTTCTCCAGAAGCCACCAGTCCTTTCTGCTGGACTTGATCTTGGCAGGGTGGTGTCCCCAGCATTTGGAGGACTGGGTTGGTGTAGTCCCCCAGCTAGTGCTGGAAGAATAGGAGTGCCCGACCCTGGGAGATGGCACCTGAGGTGGTGTGGGATGTTAACTCAGGATTAAGACCTCAGTAGCTCAAGGTCTCTCTCCAGAGCCACACCTCCCAGATCTTCTCTTTATGGCTTCTGTACACCCATGAGTCACCTTCCCTCTACCAAAGTCCCAGGTGAGTGCCCAAGAACCAGCCCCAGTGTGCTGGCCCTTTAGGAGAGCACTTGGGATTCTAGTGGACTCCCTCCTCTTCCCAGTGGACAGAGGCCCACTGATTTTGCTGCCAGGCACTATGAAGGTCCTCTTTTCGGCTCTAATGCTCTGGTTTTGGGGTCCCAGCATGGGGTTGAGACCCCCTGGTCCTCAAGGGGACTTTTACAGCCAACATATCCTTCTTACTTAGCTGCCACACCTCAGCTGCCACACCAGCCCTCTCTACGTCTCTGCCCTTCTTACCAGTCTCTGTGTAGCTTCTTCTATAAACCCTTGAATATAATGCTCCTGTTCAGCTGTCCTTCAGTTAGCCATTCATGTTAATTGCTCTATAATTTAGCTGTAAATCCAGTTTGGTGCCTGGAGAAGCTGTGTGTAGCTTTCACCTGCCCTATAACCATCTTGGGTCCTCTATAGAAGAGTTCTTTAAAAAAAATTTTAAGTCTTCTAGAAAGTCTGCAGTGTTACTCTCAGGAAAGTCCAATAGGGCAGGGTTTGTGTCTTTGTTTTTTTAAAAACAGTATTCCTAGTGCTCAAAACAGTCACTGGTATATAGGAGGTTCAATAAATGTTTGTTAATAAATGAGTGAGAGAATGAATGAATTGGAAGCATATACTAATGAAACTCTCAAGTCCCTCTCATGTATCTTCATTTGAAAAGGGAGGTTTTGCTGCGTCTAAGTTGCTGGAAGACTTTGAACTCTAACAGGTATAGTATTCCCTTCAAGCCATCTCTTTAGGGTGGGAGAAATGGGTGAAGGCGTCAAAATGTAAACTTCCAGTTGTAGGATGAAAAGTTCTGAGGATTTAACATACAGCATAGTGACTACAGTTAACCATACTCGATTGTATATTTGAAAGTTACTAGGAGAGTAGACCTAAAAATTATCATAAAAAGAAAGAAATATATATATATATATATATAACTACTTACGGGGATGGATGTTAACTAAGTTCATTGTGGTGCTCATTTTGCAATATACATACATATATAATCATTATATTATATACCTTAAATTAATAACTGTTACATGTCAATTATATTTTCAATAGAAGTGGGGAAAAATATGCCTATTCTGGTTAATTAGAAAATAGAAGTTGCTGATAAGCAAACTGATTTTTAGATCAAAAACAATTCCTTAATTTCACGAGTTTAAGAAACCATTTTATCATAAAGTCATAACTTTTGCAACATGATTTGCCTACCACCTCTCTCTGGACCCACCTACTCCCATTCTTACCCTTGATCACTGAGCCCCAGGTACACTGTCCTCTTGGCTACTCTAAACTCCCCACCATGCACCTACAGCCCGGAAAGCTTCTCCAGGATATCTGCTGCTCTCCTTATCTCGTTTCCTTCAGGACTCTGCACTAATGTCACTTTATCAGAGAGTGACAGCCTAAATAGAATAGCCAGCCTCAGGCCCAACTTTTGGCACTCCTCATCTCCCTTCCCTGCATTTATTTTTACCAACTTATTTTGATCTTTTACTTCTCTATCCTTGGTGCTTACCAAATGTTTATTGGAACTGGAGAGCATTATGCTAAGTGAAATAAGCCAGTCAGAGAAAGATAAATATCACATGATCTCACTCATTTGTGGAATATAATGAACAAAAGCAGATCCAGAGACAGAGAAGTATCGATCAGACCATCAAATCTCAGAGGGAAGGTAGGGGAGGGTGGGGGTGAGGGGGAGAGATCAAACAAAGGACTTGTATGCATGCATATAAGCCTAACCAATGGACACAGACACCAGGGGGGTGAGGGCATGAGTGGGGGGTGGGGGGGGGCCATGCGGGGATAAGGACACATATGTAATTCCTTAATCCATAAAGAGAGAAAAAATGTTTATTGAGTGAATAAACAAACAAGGACACAATAACATTTTATATACCACTTCAGGGAGACAATATGATATGTGATAAAGGTACTGCCTTTTGAATACCTTTTCTAACTATCTATTCACTATGGGGTCTAACTTTGAGACTAACCTCCCTAAACTTTAGGATTTTCATCTGTAAAGAAAAACTAATATTATTTTGGTAAGCCCTTGGCCTCAAATAAATGCTGATTCCTCTCCTTCCTTTCACGCTGCTTCCTTTTCGTGGTTGGGAGCTAATGTGTCTGTGATCTGAGACTGTTGTTAAATGAAAGGAACAATGTGTTGAGCAGACCTTTAACAATGTCTTTCCCAAAAACTCCTGTGGATTCTGTTTGTGTTTGGTAACCGGATACAAGGAACAAAAGGACACCTTCTTTTCTGACTGGGAACCCAAATAGAGACATTTGAGGATGATTTCATGAAGTTGTAGAATTAACCTTGAAGCGTGACTGTTTTAGAGTAATGGTAAATCTGGGAAGCATTTCAGAGAGAGAACAAAAGAAGCCAAATGGGAGTGTGGCTGGAGCAGGCGCCATATATTGAGAAAAAGAGAGAAAGGAAAGGTCATGTAAGATTATGAAAGATCATGATGTCTGACTAATATTTGTTCAGAAAAACAAATGACAAGGTTATAAAGGGAATTAATCATACCCTAATCTCCCTGGCCATCACTGTTTGATTCAGCACGTAGGAAAAGAGACATGAGCTGGAAAAGACTGAAGAACTACATTATCACAAGAGAGCACCGAAAAATGTCAACATGCCAGAACAAGAGCACATGAAACCTGGCCTCCAAACAACAAGGCAACAAGGGCGCTCTCTCTCCTCTCTCTCTCTCTCTCTCTCTCTCTCTCTCTCTCTCTCTCTCTCTCTCTGTGTCTGTGT
Organism: Eptesicus fuscus; assembly: GCF_027574615.1. Classification (NCBI taxonomy): domain Eukaryota; kingdom Metazoa; phylum Chordata; class Mammalia; order Chiroptera; family Vespertilionidae; genus Eptesicus; species Eptesicus fuscus. The sequence continues at coordinate 44,928,929 of NC_072486.1, read as the reverse complement.
GTGTGTGTGTGTGTGTGTGTGTGTGTGTGTGTGTGTGTGTGATCTGAGTAGGACCTCTCTTAAGACTACTCCCTAGTCTCTTCTTTGTTTTATTTTTGTTTAGTTTTTTTTTCTTTATTGATTAAGATATTACATATGTGTCCTTATCCCCCGATTGGCCCCCACCCCCCACTCATGCCCTCACCTCCCTGGTGTCTGTGTCCATTGGTTAGGCTTATATGCATGCATACAAGTCCTTTGTTTGATCTCTTCCCCTTACCCTCACCCTCCCCTACCTTCCCTCTGAGGTTTGACGGTCTGATTGATGCTTCTTATTAAGTACAAATAAAGACATAAGAACTTGATGGGTTCCAAAATGCTAAAATTCCCCTTCTGTATATACAAGTAGGAAAAATATGATAATATTTAATTCATCCTAAAGAGAAAAATAGAAATTAATCTGTTACAGGTGCTGCTAAAAATATTCTCACAGCAGAATTCTATTACAGAATTTAGCAAGGAATACAAGTTTTAGGACTTAGGAAACCAATAACTTAACTTAGAGGTTCTTGAAGTTATAAAAGTGCTGGCAACTAAGTAGCAAGATGACACTTGTATCTGCCTGGGTTTTGTATTTTTCTTGGGTCTACTCTTCTCACAGAATGGATATGATTTATTTAGACTATCAAAGAGCTTTTATAAGGTTCTCAAAAGAGCCTATTATTGAAACTTGGTAACCATGGTGTGAAAGAAAAAAGTCCTATCAATGAATTAAATGAATTAAAAACTGCTTGAGAGGCAAAGAAGCCAAAACAGAAATAACTTGCCAGTTCTCATGTGGAGAAAGGTTAATGATTGAGGGCTCTTAGGCTTTGCAGTAGAATCAGAGTTATATTTAACTAATGACTAAGAAAGGGGAGCCCAATTCTCATTCCCCCATTCTCTGCATATCAGTCCCACACACAGAGCCCCCATTGACTGCAAAACCTTTGGCACATGGAGGAGATACAGGCAGTGTGGGGAAGTGCTTAAAATCCAGGAGAGAGCAAATAGGTAATGAATGTTGACTCATGTAGAAAGCCCCAGATATAAAGGAGACAGATATAAATATTATATTAGTGAAATTTCAATTTCTAAAACTTTGATATATACTACATAGAAATACAAGTGCCTTTTCAAAACACAAGATATGGTATTTGAACAACAGTACATAGTTTATTGGCAAAATGAGAGCCAATGCTCCATACATGAAGAATAGCTCAAGTGGGCATCTAATTCTGTAAAAACCATAAAGTCGATTTTATGTATTTAGAAATGTAGAAATAAACAAGTAAAACTGATTTTTAAAAAATTAAGAATTACTACAGTCTTCTGAGGCAAACTTGACAAATTGGTACAGGTTTTAACAGAAGCATAACCTGATATGAATGGAATAATTGGGAAATCATATACTCTAATTAACATTAATGCTTTGTGACCATAGCTCAATATGGCATTTTCAAAACATCATGACAAACTTCACAGAAGGGGGTCAGAAAAGCCAACAAACTCCTGACTTAACCTCTATCTGTCTCAGTTTCCTTGTCTGTAAGAAGGGGAATAATAAAGCTGACTTCACAGGATGATTGTAACGGTTAAGAGAGATCAGGTATGTAGAGTGTTTAAGACAGTAAAGGTAAAAGCTAATGTTAAATTATTATTGTTGTTGTTATTAGTATTCATGATGTGCTAAACCCCAAAGAACATGCCACAGACAATCAATACATTGTGACTTTCTTGTTTATGGCACTGCTAAGACTCAGTACTTAAGAAGACAATTAAAATGCTTTTAAATGCATTCAAATAAAGAAAACACTTAGTTTTAAAATACCTTCCCATTAACCAATTTTGTGAGATGGATAAAAAATATTCAACTTAATCTAAATAAGCCTAGAAGAACACCACAAAACACCAGATAAATGCTAATGACATAATTCTTGAATGTACATATAGTAGATCAAAGCTTACCGTGCAGATAATATTTTAATAAGCTCTTTTCTATTCTGTACCCGAAGGTGATTAGTTTTATACTTGCAGTCATCAATCAGTTCAGGCAAATTCAAGATCTAAAAGATAAAAGTAATTTTAATGTATAACTCACAAGTTTTTCTCATACCTGCCTGTGGGTACTGGTGTTCAAGGCCTACCACTCCCTCCCCAAGACCATTCCTTGCTGGTCTTTATCCTTTTCTCAAAAAGAGATATAGAGCAACAAAGGAAACTAGAAGGAAGAATCATGCCATTAGGATGCGTGATGCTGTGACTGTGTGTACTTACAGAAATCCTCTAACCAACATATATCTTGTGGATACATTTACTTATTTGTTCCACATGTAAATAAATATTATCTGTCCTGCTAGTCCTACCCATGATGTTGTACAAGATGCTAAAATAAAGGCAAAACACACACACATTTGACCTAAATGCTCACCATTAAAATAATGTCAAATTCAAAGATATTCTTCTAATACAAGTACCACTATTTTTCTTTAATATCTCTCCCTGAAGATATAACCAATAAAAATGCTTTATATACTTCCTCTTTTGCTCCTCCTCCATAAATGAAAAATATATCTGCCGAGTTCCATTCACTATCCTGCAATCTTAACAAGATCATAATCGAAGTATCTAGTGGGTTTGGAATGGATGTTTTAAAAACAACATGTGGAGGCAGAGTTTGGCAGTTGAGTTGGAAAGTCAGGAGCATTTATAGACGAGGGTCAGGGCCTGTAGCCTACAGAGAGCTTCACTCCATCTATTAAAGCATTTGCTTTCAATATAAACATTTAATGGTTTCATTTGTTTCCCACAGTATAAATAAAATCAATCCATTAATCATCTTACAAAAGAGAGAGAAGTAACTCAAACTATTTTTAAAAAATTCAAGAGTAAGGAAGACACACAAGCTCATGACACCAGCATTACCCTAATTCCAAAACCAGGTAAAGACACTACAAAGAAAATAAATTACAGGCCAATATCCCTCGTGAATATTGATGCAAAAATCCTCAACAAAATATTAACAAACCGACTTCAGCAATATATTAAAAATATCATATACCATGATCAAACGGGACCTATTCCTGGGATGCAAAGTTGGTACACTATCAACAAATCAATTAATATGTTATAGCACATTAAATTAATGAAAGATACAAATCATATGATTACATTCATAGATGCAGAAAAGCATTTTACAAAATCCAACACCCATTTATGATATTAACTCCCAGGAACATACCACAACATAAAACTCATAAATGATAAATCCACAGCCAACATCATAGTCAACTGGAAAAAACAAAAATCATTTCCCTCAAGATCAGGAACAAGACAGAAATGTCCACTTTCACCATTCTATTCCACATAATACTGGAACTCCTAGCCATAGCAATCAGACAAGAAGAAAAAATAAAAGGCATCCAAATTGGAAAGAAACAAGTAAAACTGTCATTATTTGCAGATACTATATAGAGAAAATGCTAAAGATACCACCAAAAAACCTACTAGAACTGATAAATTAATTCAGTAAAGTAGCAGGATACAAAATAAATATCAACCTGATATCATACCATACTACAAGGTTACAGTAATCAAAACAGCATGGTACTGGCATAAAAACAGATATATATATCAATGGAGCAGAATAGAAAGCCCCATAAATAAAACCACACCTATATGATCAACTACTTATTTTAAAGGAGGCAAGAACAGACAATGGGATAAAGATAGTCTAGTCAATAAATAGTGTTTGAAAAATTGGACAGATACATGCAAAAAAATTAAAACTACATTTACAAAAATAAACTCAAAATGGATTAAAGACTTCACTGTAAAACTTGAAACCTAAAAAACATAGGCAGTAAAATCTTGGACATTTCTCTTAGCAATATTTTCTCTGATATATATGCTTCAGCAAGGGGGAAAAAGGAAAAATAAACAAAGGGGAATACATCAAACTAAAAAGTTTTCACACAGCAAAGGAAAAAATCAACAAAACGAAAAGACAATCTAATGAGTAAGAGATGGTATTCACCAGTGATACATCTGATAAAGTGTATCATAAAGAACTCAGACAAATAACCCAATTAAAAGGTGGGAAGACCCCAGCCAGTGTGGCTCAGTGATTGACAGTCAACCTGTGAGCCAGGAAGGTAAGGTTCCATTCCAGGTCAGGGCACATGCCTGTGTTGTGGGCTCGATTACCCAGAAGGCGGGGGGGGGGGTAGGAGGGGGGGGGGGGGGGGAGGCAGCTGATCAATGATTCTCTCTCATCATTGATGTTTCTATCTCTCTCCCTCTCCCTTCCTTTCTGAAATCAATTTTTTAAAAAAAGTGGGGGGGGGGGGGGGGAAGTCCGCAGAAGACCTGAATAGATACTTCTTTAAAACGACATACAGATGGCCAATAGACATATGAAAAGTTGCTGAACATCACTAATCCTCAGAGAAATGCAAAACAAAACTGCAATGAGATACCACCTCACACTTGTCAGATGGCTACCATCAATAAATTAACAAGCAACAAGTGTTGGGGAGGATGCAGGGAAAAGGAAACCTTAGTGCACTGTTGGTGAAAATGCAGATTGATGCAACCACCATGGAAAAAAGTTTGGATCATACAGAACAATGGAACAGAGAGCATTTTTTAGGTGTAATAAGTGGACAGAGAAAGCAAATATGTTATGATTTCTTTTTTAAGATGAATAAAAAATAAAAAACAAATAAACAAAATGAAATAGAGGCAAACTCCTAGATAGAACTGATGGTTGTTAGCAGTAAGGTGATTGGAGGGTGGGGGGCAATAAAGGGGAAAGTACAAATGTCCAGTTATAAACTAAACAATTCATGGAGATGTAATATATAGCATAGGGAATGTAATCAATAATATTGTAATAACTATGTACAGTGACAGGTGATTACTAGACTTATTGGTGATCACTTTGTAAGATATATAAGTATTGAATCACTATGTTGTACACCTAAAACTAAAAATATTGCATGTCACCTATAATTAAAAATACATATTAAAAGAACTAAATGGAAAAGTAGAAATGTTCAGCAAAGAAATAGAAGGTATGAAGAACCAAATGGAAATTTTAGAACTAAAAAATACAGCTAAATAAAAAAGAAACACTTCACTAAGTGAACTCAATAGCACAATGGAGATGACAGAGTAAAAAGTCAAAAAATTGAAAATAGATAACTAGAAATTATTCAATCTGAACCACAGAAAGAGGAAAAATAGTCCCCTCCCAAAAAAAAAATGAAAGAACACATCTTCAAGGACCAGTTTGACAATAGCAAAAGTCTAATATTTAGGTTATTATATTCCCAGAATGAGAGGAGAAAGAGTATATGCTGAAAACTTCCCAAATTTGGTAAAAATTAAAAACCTACTGATTTAATAATTTCATAGAACCTCAAATAGGATAAACCTCAATACACCCATGCCCAAATACATCATAATCTTACTGGTGAAAACTAATGACAAAGATAAAAATTTTGAAACTACCCCAAGAAAAATTATGTATTACCTATAGCAGAACATCAACTCAATTGACTGCAGATTTTTTGTTAGAGACTACATAACTCAGAACGAAGTGGCACAATGTGTTTAAAGGACTGAAAGGAAAGAACTGTCAACCCAGAATTCTATATCCAATAGAAATATCCTTTTAAAATGAAGATTAAGTGAACACATTCTTCCTCCCTCTTTGCCATTCTTTTTTTAACAAACAAATGCTTTATTATTTCTTTTAGGGAAAACAGTACCTAGTTGGAGTACATGACATTTGTTTAGTGCTTAATAGATAAAGCACTTTAATTTACATTGTTTCATTTTTTTCCTAAGCAGCACTCTTTAAAGCACCTAAAGAATAATTAGAATGAGTATGATCATAACACATGAAGCAGTTTCTCTAGAAACATTACTTTTGCTCACTATTTAACACTTCCAAAGAGAAAAGAGGTCCAATAAGTCAAATAAGGACACATGAGGCAATCCAGTTACCCGTGAGTGCAGTCACAGAGTAGTGTTATATGTAGCTAAAGTATATTCTGAGTGAGGCCAGATTTATAAATTTAAGCTGGGATTTAATGAAGGCACTTGCTTTTTTTAAAATTTATCTTTATTGTTTAAAGTTATACAGATGTACCCATTTTTCCCCCATTGAACCCTTCTAGCCTGCCCCCACCCTCTGCCCCAGGCCTTCATCATGACATAAGGTATTCACTCTAAGGGAGGGAGGTAAGATTTGTATTCCTTCACAAGCCTTGAGGCCAATTCTTGGATCAGGTGTGGTGACAGGTTTTTAGAAAGAGCACTCTGTGTGCTGTAGCTTTGTGAAATGTGGGAGAGTAATGTGGTCTTTATTATTACTAAAGGAAATGAAAAAGTGAAACATTTAAAAGAGAGATTTTACCATTGAGATGCTCTCTACCCCAGAAAATCTTTTTCACTTCTCTCTCCATTTTATTTACTTACTTACTTACTTACTTATTTTTCAGTTACAGTTTACATTCAATATTATTCTGTCTCAGAAGTTCAACATAATGGTTAGAAAATTACATACTTTACAGAGTGGTCCCCCAAGTTTCAAGTACCCACCTGGCCACATACATAGTTATTACAATATTATTGACTATACTAGAGGCCCAGTGCATGAAACTCGTGCACGGGGGGAGGGGGTCCCCTCAGCCCAGCCTGCACCCTCTTCAATCCAGGACACCTTGGGGGATGTCCAACTGCCGGTTTAGGCCCAATCCCCGGGATCAGACCTAAACTGGCAGTCAGACATACCTCTCACAATCCAGGACTGCTGGCTCCTAACTGCTCACCTGCCTGCTTGCCTGATTGCCCCTAACCGCCTCTGCCTGCCAGCCTGATCACCCCTAACCGCCTCTGCCTGCCAGCCTGATCATCCCTAACTGCCCCCCTGCCAGCCTGGTTGCCCCCAACTGCCCCCCCTGCCAGCCTGGTTTCCCCCAACTGCCCCCCTCTGCTGGCCTGGTCACCCCCACTGCCCCCCCCCCGCTGGCCTAGTTGCCCCAACTGCCCCCCCTCTGCTGACCTGGTCACCCCTCACTGTCCCCCCTGCCAGCCTGGTCACCCCCAACTGCCCCCCTGCCAGACTGATCACCCCCAACTGCACCCCCTGCTGACCTGGTTGCCCTCACTGCCCCCCTCTGCCAGCCTGGTCGCTCCTCACTGCCCCCCCTGCTGGTCTGGTCACCCCACGCAGCCTGTTGGTCAGTCATTTGGTCATCCCTCGCTAACCCCCCTGCCAGCCTGGTTGCCCCACACAGCCTGCTTGTCAGTCGTTTAGTCATCCCTCGCTAACCCCACTGCCAGCCTGGTCACCCCACGCAGCCTGCTGGTGAGTCGTTTGGTCGTCCCTCGCTAACACCCCTACGAGCCTTGTTACCCCATGCAACCTGCTGTTCAGTTGTTACTGTGAGGGCATTGTGACCAATTTGCATATTACCCTTTTATTAGTATAGATTCCTATGTAGTAATCTACATCTCCCTGACTTTTCTTTAACTACCAATTTGTACTTCCTAATCTCTCCCAGTCTCCCAACCCCTTCCCTTCTGACACTGTCAGTCTGCTCTCTGTATCCATGAGTCTATTTCTATTTTGCTTGTTTGTTTCATGTTGAGTGATATGAAATCTATATATTTTTTGGATATTTTTTTATGTTGAGTCATATGAAATCTATATATGTTTGGGATATCAACCCCTTATCAATTATATCATTTGCAAACAACTTCTGCCATGCAGTAGGTTGCCTTTTCATCTTGTTGATGCTGTCCTTCACTGTTCAAAAGTTCATTAGTTTGAAGTAGTCCCATTTGCATTTTGTTATTTTCTTGTCTTTGCCCAAGAAGCCATATCCAAAAAAAGATATTTCGAAGTCAAAGAGTATACTGCCTATATTTTCTGTTAAGAATTTTATGGTTTAGGTCTTACATGCAAGTATTTAATTCATTTCAAGTTTATTTTTGTACATGTGTAAAAAAAAAAGTGGCCTAGTTTCATGGTTTTTGGATGTGTCTGTGCAATTTTATCAACACATATTTTGAAGAGACTATCTTTTCCCCACTGTATATTTCTGCCTCCTTTGTCATTGATTAATTAACCATATACATGTTGGTTTATTTCAGGATTTTTATTATGTTCCATTGATCTATGTGTCTGGTTTTATTTCAGAACCCTACTGTTTTCATTACTATAGCTTTATAATATAGTTTTAAATCAGGGTACATGATACCTCCAACTTAGTTCCTTTTTCTCAAGATTGCTTTGGCTATTCAGGGTTTTTTGTGGTTTCATATACATGTCAGAATTCTTTGTTTCTAGTTTTGTGAAAACTGACATTGTCATTTGGATAGAGATTGCATTGAATCTGGTAATTGTTTGGGGTAGCATAGACATTTTAGCAATATTAATTTTTCTAATCCAATAGCATGGTATATTCCATTTACTTATGTCTTTTTGGATTTCTTTCTTCAATGTCTTATAGAGGTCTTTTACTACCTGGTTAAATTTATTTCTAGGTATTTCATTCTTTTTAATGCAATTGTAAATTAGATTTTTTTTTCTTAATTTCTCTTTCTTAAAATTCACATTTGTGTATTAAAATGAAACTGATTTTTAAACATTAATTTTTAAACTTAAAATAGACTGTTATAAACATAGCTTATTATATATGAATCTCATGGTAACAACAAACCAAAAACCTATAATAGATACACAAAAATAAAGACAAAAGAACTCAAACACATCACTAAAGAAAATTATCTTTTAAGATTCTTTATCTTTAAATTTTAGCATTTTAATTATGATGTGTCTTGGTGTGGACCTCTTTTGGTTCACCTTGTTTGGGACTCTCTGTGCTTCCTGGACTTGAATGTTTAGTCCGACTCCAGGTTAGGGGAGTTTTCAGACATTATCACTTCACATAGGTTCTTCTGTCCCTTTCTCTCTTCCACTTTTGGTATTCCTATGATGTAAATGTTTAAATGCTTCTTTGATATCATCCCTAAGGTCCCATAAACTATCTCTTTTCTTTTTTTTTTTCTTTTTTGCTCTTCTGATTGTGTGATTTCCACTACCTTGTTTTCCAGGTTACTGATTCAGTCTTATGCATCATCTAATCTACTATTTTTTACAATTTATCTTTTTTGTAAGATGTCCTCCCCCCATATACCCTTCTTCATCTCTCTCTTACCCTCTCCCCAGGCCTACTCACACTACTATCTGTTCATGGGTTATGCATATATACATATAAATTCATTGGTTAATCTCTTCCCGCCTCCTCTCCCTCTGAAATACATTGGTCTGTTGCACACTTTAATGTCTCTGGATCTATTTTGTTCATTAGTTTATTTTGTTCATTAGATTCCCCATATAAGTGAGATCATGTAGATGAATGGATTAAAAAACTGTGGTACACAATGGAATACTATGCAGCTGTAAAAAAGAATGCTCGCTCACCCTTTGAAATAGCATGGAGGGACCTAGACAGTATTATGCTTAGTGAAATAAGCTAGTCGGAGAAAGAAAAGTATCACATGATCTTACTTATATGTGGAATCTAATCTACTATTGATTCCCTCTAGTGTGTTTTTCATTCCAATTATTATATTCTTCAGTCCTTACTGTTCTTTTTTTAAATTTTATTTTATTGTTTAAAGTATTACATATAGTAGTACATATATCTCCTTTTTTTCCCCATTGACCTTCCCCCAGCCTCCCCTACCCCCTGTCACATGCCCTCATCCCATCCCACCCCCAGTGTCTTGTGTCCATTGGTTGTGCTTACATGCATGCATACAAGTCCTTCGGTTGATCTCTTTGCCCCCCTCCCCAACACTCCCCAGCCTTCCCACTGTAATTTGACAGTCTGTTCGATGCTTTACTGCCTCTGTATCTATCTTTTGGTTCATCAGGTTATAATGTTCTTTATTTTCCATAAATGAGTGAGATCATGTGGTATTTTTCTTTCATTGCCTGGCTTATTTCACTTAGCATAATGTTCTCCAGGTCCATCCATGCTGCTGCAAATGGTAGGAATTCCTTCTTTTTTTATAGCAGCGTAGTATTCCATTGTGTAGATCAGGGGTCCTCAAACTTTTTAAACAGGGGACCAGTTCACTGTCCCTCAGACCGTTGGAGGGCCAGACTATATTTTAAAAAAAACTATGAACAAATTCCTATGCATACTGCACATATCTTATTTTGAAGTAAAAAAAACAAAACGGCAAAAACACCCACATGTGGCCTGCGGGCCGTAGTTTGAGGACGCCTAGTGTAGATGTACCATAGTTTTCTAATCCACTCATCCGCTGATGGGCATTTAGGCTGTTTCCAAATCTTAGCTATGGTGAATTGTGCTGCTATGAACATAGGGGTGCATATATCCTTTCTGATTGGTGTTTCTAGTTTCTAGGGATATATTCCTAGAAGTGGGATTACTGGGTCAAATGGGAGTTCCATTTTTAGTTTTTTTGAGGAAACTCCATACTGTTCTTCACAGTTATTTTCTTTGCTGAAGTACTCACTAAGTTCATCTATTCTTTTCCTAAGTTTGTTGAGCATTTTTATAATCAATGTTTTGAACTCTTTACTTGGTAGATTGCTTATCTCCATTTGATTTAGTCCTTCTTCTGGGTTTTTGTCCTGTTCTTTCATTTGGAACATGTTTCTCTGTCTCCTCATTTAGGCTACATTTCTTTGAATTAGACAAAGCAGCAACCTCTGCTGGTAATGAAGAAGTGGCCTTACGTAGGAGCGTCCCCTTTGTAAACCATGTGTACCAGGTGTCTGGCAGGCCAGTTGGAGCTGGAGCTGGAGAAAGTGAGGGCTATAGGGAGTCCCAGAGGCAAGCCTCACCTGGGCTGCCTTGGAAGGCTGGCTGGGTCTTTAGTTGGAGCCCGCACAGGTCACAGGCAGTCCCGGCGGGCAAGCAGAGCCAAGGCCACTTTGGCAGGTCAGGTGGAGCTGTAGTTGGAGCAGGCTGAGGCTTCGGTAAGTCCAGGGGACAAACTGCACTGCACGCGGCTTGAGCTGTAGTTAAAGGGGGCTTGCACCATGGGGAGTCCAGGGGCCAGCCACAGAGCTGGTGTGGGCATGGGGTCTGGGGCACACAGGGATGGCCTTGGCCAGCTGCCTAGAACTTCTGGATTGTGTTTGTGCTCATGAAATCAAGGTGGAGTGGCAGCAAAACAAATGGTGCTCTTCTGTGTTTCTGACATCAGAGAGAGTTCCCACAGTTGCCCTCATGCTTGGCAAATGCTCTAGGGCTAGTAAATGAATTTACTTCCCATATATGTAGGTGCCCTTTAAACCGTTGTTGTTGTTTTTTTGCTGTGCCCAGGTTGGACAAGTCTGTGTGTGGGCCCTTCGGTGATCCCTTCCTGTGTCCCATCTCAGACACACTAAGTCAAAATCTTTGGGAATGGACATTTGCTATGCATGCTGAAGTTGGGAGCCAATGCATATTGCCTCCAATAAAAGAAACTTTAACTCCAAATAACTTTTAAAAGGATGTCAATATACTTCAAATAGGAATACCCATTAGAGTTGGCATCAATCAGCTTGAAATAACTTACATATGCTCACATTCCCTACTCTTCTGTATCATGTTAAGGGCCATAAAGTGGGATTTTTATAAAGCAAGGTTCACTTTATATGCAGGAAGATATTCTCAACTCCAAGCTTTGAACCTTATGTTCTTGCCCTCACTCTAATCCCTGACAATAAGAGATTCCCTAACAGGAACCTCCCCAAGAAATGTTAGTTAAGCAGTATATCAAATTTTATTTTGGGAAGAGACTAGGCCTTAGTGAATTCTACTCAGTTGTGGCAGGCAATATTGCTACATTTCTCCCCAGGAGGTAGGGAAGTGCAGTGGCCATATATGTCAAAGTGGCTCTTACCTGGCAAAAGAACAATCTTAATGGGCTCACTGTCAAAAACTGGGGATCTCATCTTCTATGAGGCCAGTTTGTTTCGTTTTGTTTTGTTTTTTTCAATTTTTTTATTAAGGTATTATATGTGTACATATCTTACTATTGCCACCCCCCACCCCACTCCCATATATGCCCTCACCTCCCAGAGTTTTGCATCCATTGGTTATGCTTATATGCATGCATACAAGTCCTTTGATTGATCTCTTATCTCCCCCACCTCTCCCTAACCTTCCCCCTGTAATTTGACTGTCTGTTTGATGCTTTACTGTCTCTGTTCTATGAGGCCAGTTTGAATGACAGGCCTCTCAGTATGAGATATATCTGAATAAAAAAATACTTAGAAGAAACCCACCCACTACAGTCGGGAGGAGGAAAATCTTGCATCAAAATAAGGATACAGGTGTCCTGGCCAGTGTGGCTCAGTTGGTTGGAGCATCATCCCATGCACCAAAGGGTCAGAGGTTCGATTCCCTGTCAAAGCATATACCCAGGCTGCGGGTTTGATCCCTGGTTGGGGCACAAATGGGAGGCAACAAATCGATGTTTCTTTCTCATAGTGATGTTTCTTTCTCTCCCACTCTCTCTCCCTTCCTCTCTCTCTAAAAAAGAAAACAAAAATTCTTGGGAGAAGTTTTTTTAAAAAAATAATAAAGTAAATAAGGACACAGGTGATACTTCTTAGGTGAAAAGGTTTTTAAAACAAGTTTACATGTAAGGATATAATTATGAAGGTTGAAAAAGCCAATCAGATTGCAATGTTTGCTCAAAATGCCTAGTAAATGATGTAAATAACATTAAAATCTTATATACAATTTTTTCTGAAGATCTCAGAATTTTATAGATACTGTCTTAATGGCTCAAAACAGGAATTATCATTCCTAACTCACATATGGAAAAAACAAGGTCAGTATGCCATTCCCCAAAGCCCTCTGATAGTCTTTTTTTTTAACAATGTGTCATAACACTCAGCGATAACTCATATTTTAGTACTATGATTTATGGCAAATATCCTGCTTTGAAATAAAAATCTTTTCCAATAAATGTTCTTATGGATATTTATGAGGAAGTTCAAAAGTTTCAAATTAATCAGCAATAATGAATCAAAAATAAAAAGAATTCAGTACAGTTATTTTCAACAGTAAAGAATATGTCAACCAGTAATTTCTCTCCTCTCCTCCCCCACCTTTTCTGGAGAGAGAAAACTCCAAAACATATGGCCCAGGAAGACAATCTGTACTCGTTTATAGCAATGAACTGGCTTTTACATCTCTGGAGCTAGAGTACACAAATGACTTCATAGGCAACAGCTTCCGTATGTTTCATATTTTTAACATTGACCGTTCACAATAAAGATTCTTTGATCCCAGATCAAATGTATGAATCAATTTTCTCTACACTTATTCAGAGAAACCATTATAAAAGCAGCCCTCCTCCCCACCTCAGATGTTCCAGCCCTTCCTCCAATCAGAACTATCTCCATTTGTCACCTTCTCTGTGGTACTTCCCACCCCTTTGCTGTGGTTTTTAGCTCTGCTCGTTAACCTCTCATTCGAAAGAGGCATGGTAATAAATAAGTTTTGTACATAATAAGTTAACCACAATAAATAAGGTTCCTATAAGGAACTCATAGGCATCTTTAATAAAACTGAAAGCTCATGGTAGTATAGTTAGTAAAAAAAAAAAAAAAAGTGTCCCAATCAGGGAAAACATCCTCAGTAGTTGAGGCCTTTGCATATATGCAAGGAAAAAACACACACACTTTTTTTTAAAGAACTAGATTATATTTACGGCATTACAACTGGAATAAGTAAACCGAAATCTAAGGCCTTAAGTTAAATAAATAAATAAAAAATAAATAAATAAATAACAGGACCAAAAAGAGCCTAGATAAATGCAAAACATCAAAATTTTTTTAAATGCCTAAGCATTGCTAAAAAATAAGAGTATCTTCAGCCCGGCTGGTGTGGCTCAGTGGTTGAGCATTGACCTATGAACCAGAGGTAACGGTTTGATTCCTGGTCAGGGCATGGCAGCCAATTGATAATTCTCTCTCATCATTGATGTTTCAATCTCTCTCTCTCTCTCTCTCTCCCATCCTCCTTAAAATTAATAAAAATATATATTTAAATAAAAAAAGAGTATCTTCAACATAAAATTACTTTAAATGATTCCAAGGCCACTTTTTAAGGCCTTATTGAGGAGCAACGTTTTTTATAAAACCATATTTGCTAAAATCTTAAAACATAAATTTTGCAGAAAGGTAGTCATTAAAATACTTCAAATTTTTACAAAATTTTCTGGTGATAAATAAAATAAATTTAGTAGAAGATTATATTTGGGCCTAATTAGGCCCATGTTGTAGAAGAAAGGAGGGAAAGAAAGGAAAGGGGGAGGGAGGGAGGGAGGCAAGGAGGCAGGGAAGGAGGGAGGGGAAAAAAATAAAACAACTAGTGTTGAAGATCTCTTTAATTTTGTTATTGTTATTGTTTCCTTTTGTTTGGACTGGCAGACAGGTCAGGTTTTACAATAATTTAAGTTACTATCATTCTTCAGTTCAAAATACAGCCTGATACCTCAGAAAAAATAAAACAGTGAGAGTGCTGATTCAGACTCTATACTTGGTATTTATAAGCATGAAAATGGCGTACTGTAACTTAAGTCTAACACAGGAGGTTCTTGAGTTGCTTATATACTTAGCAACACTGTTCTAGGCAAAATTAAACCTTCCTGGCTTTTTACTAAATGAGTTGTTGCGTATATCATCCACCCATCCCAAAGATTACAACTTACCTTACACACAGTAGCAAACTGTTGGTTATTTCCTGCTCCAACTACAAGATAGCCATCCTTAGTTTTAAAAGCCTAAAATAAAAAATACACACATAAATTTATAATTTTATATATTGAGAATACCACAAAAGTTGGCTTTACTTTCTAAAACTCCTATATAAAAAGCTTGTTCTAAAGCAATGTTATTAAGTCAGTATCAACGAATTAGTATATTTTCCACTTATATTTGCACAGTGGCTTTCATTTGGGATTTTCAAAGCACTTTCTGGCCCTTCCAGTGTTATAACATGGGAGGGGGAAATGATTTAGGAAAATGAAGAAAATCCTGGAATTTTATTACAGCTCATAATGTGAAATTCTGTATTCATTACAACATGAATAATGTTGAATTTTCCCAAAGTTTTGTATTTTGTTTCCACTTTTTTCTTATAAGGCAAAGCAAGAGGGTACATTGTTTTCTACAAACTATATGAATAGATGGAAAAAGGAAGGCAGAAGGAAGTAAAGAAGGAAGGGAAAGAGGGTGGGCGTGTGCGCTGATGCAGCTACATTTAATCTTTGAAAACCTCAGATGCAAACTTGTGCACAATTTTCACTCTTTAGTAAGTGAATATGGACATATCTGGATCCTGGAATTCTTGTGGCTTATCTACCTGAAAATGTCTGTCCCTTTTTGGAGGGACAGACATTTAGACAGCAATACCGATAAGTAATCAACATTCCTACGTCCCATAATCCTAGCCTCTCTGGAGAAGTTCTCAGCACCTTCTTCTCCACATTTGATCACAGTAGTTTGGAGGAACCAAACTTTACCCTCAGAAAGATTTCTTCCCACTTTCCTTAAGTAAATACATTCCTTCAGTTTCCTTCTTTTCTATGTAAAAATTGCTCTGTATCTTTGCCTACTTTTTCTTCTCTCACTCCTGCCTCTGAGAAACATGACCTCTATCTTTCTTACCAGGGCTTACTCCCATGCTAATGACCTTGGTACTGCTTTAACTAACGTCTTCCAGAACCCTGCTTGAACACCTTGAATTTCTTTACTTCCCCTGGATCCTTTTCTACTGCCTACTTATACGCTCATGCCTACACTAAAAATATTAACAGCAACAACAAAAAATTTCCATCAATCCTGTCATCCCTCTCAAGTGATCTTCCCTCCATCTTTAAATGGTATGAAAGTGCCACCTGTCTGCCCTTCTTCACCAACTACCTGACCCCTCTTTATTATTTAGTACTGTTAATTATCCCATCCTCCAGAAACCTGTTGTCTCTAAGCTCTGTCTAGGTTCATCTTCAATCTCTCTTACTTGTCTTGCAGGAGTATCTTATCCTCAGCCTTCAGCATTTCTTAAGCATCTGTACTTGGTCTTTTACTTCACTTGCTTCTTATGGTAGCCACTAGCCACATGTGGCAATTGAATTTAAATAAACTAAAATTAAATTAGTCACAAAAGATTATATATGTGATTCAATTTACATGAAAAATCCAAAATAGTCATATCTGTGGAGACAGATTAATTACTACCTAGATCTAAGAAAGTTGTAAAAAATTGGGGAGCTACTGCTAATTGACATTGGGTTTCTTGTTGAGGAGATGGAAAGTATTAAAACTGATTGTGGTAATGGCTGCTCAACTCTGTGAATACACTAAAAACCATTGAATCCTATACCTTAAATGGGTGAACTTATATGGTATGTGAATTATTTCCCAAGAAACTGTCAATAAGAAAAATTAAATTAATGGTTCAATTCCACAGACACACTAGCTACATGTCAAGCATTCAATAGCCACACGTGGCCAGTGGCTATCATATTCAATAATGTAGGTGGAGAGCATTTCCACCATCATCATAGAAAGTGGTACAGTACTGGTAGAGCAGAGCTGGTAGATTGTATTTTTTCTTTATTCTTCCTACTAACACTAACATGATAGCTGAAGAATGTCAATTAATAAATGGTTATAAATTGTTAATGAATCAATCAAGTGATTGCTTCCATGTAGTAGAATTGTGGCTAAAATGGATTGTAAGGAAAACACTATAACAGGTTTATCCTATTTACATTTTTGCTTGATTTGGTAATGAATGCTACTAAAAAGATATCACATGCACTATTTTAAACATTCATTTTCCCTGTTCACAGGGCAAAGCAAAGTTAATCTATATATATAAAAGCCTAAGCAACCATTATGATCGAACGACTGGTCGCTATGATGCACACTAATCACCAGGGGGCAGACACTCAATACAGGAGCTTCCCCCTGGTAGTAAGAGCGCTTCCACAGCCAACCTCCCCCAGCCAGCCAACCTCCCGTGGCCCCTCCCCCAGCCATCAGGCCCTGATCACCTGATCAGGGCCAGGCCCCGGACTGGGATGGGAAACTGGGGGTTGGTGGCGGTGAACATGGCCCCTTTCCCAGGGGGGCCGAAGGCCAGCAGCCAACCTCCTGTGCTCCGTTCCTCCCCTTTGTCAGCAGGCCCCAATCAGTCCACCACCCACCCACCATGGCAGTGAGGGAATGGGGGGGAGGCAGGGAACCGCACAGTGGTAGGGCGCCGACGATGGTGGCGTCCATTCCTTCTGCACCCGGCTTGGCAACAATTGCCTCCTCTCCCGACCCTGCTGGGGCCTTCGGGCCCCAATTGGCCCAGCCCCGATCAGCCTTGCCCTGATCGCCAGCCAGGCCTAGGGACCCCACCCATACACAAATTTCATGCACCGGGCCTCTAGTGTTATATATAAGGCATTAGTGTTTCTCAAACTACCAAAAGGGATCTGAAATACAGCTGTGAGTGACAGACAAAGGGTTTTGAGCAAAGATGTCTCAACAAGCCATTGATAACTATGAAGGCACACAGGTTGTATATTTACTCTCCTTTTTGCAAAGGAAGAGGAAGTTGGGGAGTGCAAAACTTATGTGAAGTAACAATGTGTGTTGATAGATATAATGTAAGGAAAGGCTTTCAAAAATTTAGATTAGTAACATGTTCAACAAGTTTACATTTTGGGAGGAGAGGTTATTTCCTTTTTATTAATGATGAAATGCTTGTTTCTTCCTTAAGCTTGAAACCTACCATGAAATAGATCTTTACCAACACATAATTTTTAAAAACTTAAGCAGAGCTAACTAGTTAATGATCACAGGAAAGTGAATAACAGCTAAGCCGCCAGAATATGATTAGACTAAAGAGCACCTAATCACAGACTTATAGAAATAAAGGTAAGATTATGAGTGCTTTAAATACTTATTTGGTCCCTCTTTTGTTTAATAAATATATTTTAATAAGAACTTTCTAAAAAAATACTACATTGTGCTATAGACTGAAATGTTATTGGTGCTCCCCCCACAAAAAAAATTCGCATATTGAAATCCTAACCCCCGTGAGATGATATTAGGAGCAAGAACACAGCCATCTATGAACCAGGAAGTAGGTCTTCACCAGACACCAAATCTGCAATGCCTTGATCTTGAACTTCCTGGTCTCAACAACTGTAAGAAATAAATGTTTGCTGTTTAAGCCACCCAGTCTATGCTATTCTGTTTTAGCAACCTGAGAAAGGGTACTGAGAAGAGAGGTGTGGCTGTAAAAAAAATACCTACAGATGTGGAAGCATCTTTAGACCTGGGTAATGCATAGAGACTAGAAGAGTTTTGAGGTACAAAATAAAAAATCTACATTGCGTGAACAAACCATTAAGGGGAATTCTGGTGAAAGCTCAGAAAGAAAAGAAAGCACTGTAGAGAGAGCCTTAGTCTTCTTAAAAAATAACCTGAGTCATTCTGAATGAAATGTTGGTAGAAATGTAGACAGTAAAGATCATTTTGATGAGGCCTCAGGTGGAATTAGGAATATGTTATTGGAAACTGAAGGAAAGGTGATCCTTGTTATAAAGGTGAAAAACTTGGCTGAACTGTGTTCATGTTCTAGTATTTCATGGAAGGCAGAACTTGCTAGTGATGAAATTGGATGTTTAGCTAAAGCTCTTTCTAAGCAACATGTTGAAGGTACAACTTGGCTCCTCCTGACCACTTATAGTACAATGTGAAAAAAAGAAAAATGACTCAAAGGTAAAATTATTAAGCAAAAAGAAAACAGAAACTAAGGATTTGAAAATTCTCTAGCTATAGGGTGTCCCAAAACAATGTATACACATACTTTGAATAATTATGAAGGCAGTGTTTATTAAAATACATTTCCTTTTCAAAATTGAGCTATCAGCTGTTAGAGTGTTTAATATATTTTTGGAATACCCTGTATGTTGTGAAAAATGAGAAATTATGGTTAGAAGAAAACATTAAGGGTGTAGCCAAGTGAGCATTTGATAAGAGCATACCCTTTAGCAGAGGAAGGAATAAACTGTGATACATCCAGACAATGTGATTCTCAGCACTAAAAAGAAATGAGCTATCTAGCCATGAAAAGACATGGAGGAACCTTAAGTGAATATTACTAAGTGAAAGAAGCCAATCTCAAAAAGCTATATGTTGCATGATCCCAACTATATGACACTCTGGAAAAGACAAAACTATTTTTACAATAAAAAGATCAGTGGTTGCTGGAGCAGGATGGGAGGAAGGATGAATAGGTAGAGCACAGAGGACTTTTAGGGCAGTGAAAATACTCAGTGTTACACCATAATGATGGACTCATGTCATTATACATTTGTCCAAACCAATGGAATGTATACCAAGAGTGAACCCTAATATAAACCATGGACTTTGAATGATCATTATGTGTCAATGATGGTTCATCAGTTGTAACAAATATACTACTCTGGGTAAGGGGTGCGTCAATGTTGATAATGGGGGAGACTTTACATGTGTGGGGAAAAGTGGTATAATGGGAAATTTCTGTACTTTTTGTTCAACTTTGCTGTGAACCTAAAATTGCTCTAAAAATCATTTTTTAAAAAGGGACAATAGGAAGCATCCTTATGGTGATGATAATGTTCTGTATCTTGAATATATCAATGTCAATATCCTGATCATGATATTATACTATAGTTTTGCAAGATGTTACCATTGGCATAAACTGGATAAGGGGTACACAGAATCTGTCTCCATTATTTATTACAATACATGTGAATCTACAATTATCTCAACTTTTTAAAAAAAAATTATTGTTTAAAGTATTATAGTTGTAAAAAAGAGGTCAGCATTTTTATTTTTATTTTTCAAAAAGATGCTGGTATATAACATTAGAGCCCTGACAACAGAGATGGAAGGACATAAAGTTAAGAAATATTTAGATGTTAAAATCTACTACAGTTGGTAATGACTTGAACATGACAGTTGAGAATTGAAATCTAAGGGAAAGGAAGGCATCATGGATGGCATTTAGGTGTCTGAGGAGTTTTTGTGATAATCCAGAGGAAATTTCAAATGAGTAGGAATTGGGGACCATATGAACGCCTGTGAACTGTAGACAAAATTTGGAAGTCATTTGCTTGTCACCCATTACTAAAGCCATCACACAGGTGAGGTCATTTAGAAAGAGTTCATACTGCAGAGTAGGGGGAAGTACGGGAGCCAAGGATGAGTCTGAAGGCCACCCCCATTTGAAAGAGGGCAGAAGAGGAGTTAGCCAGAGAGTAAGATGGGCACTAAAGAATGCCCACAGGCCGTCTTTCCTTACCTGAGCGAATGTGGCCTTGGTATCACAATGTAGACAGAATTGGGTTTGAAGTGGATCAAGGACTAAGTAACAGGCAAGGAAATGGAGGCAGCACATGCAAACATCCAGGAAGTGAAGAATGAGCACAGGCGGAGTACGATGCAGAGCCAGGCCCCCATGTCAGCTGGTGAAAGTTCACACTGGATCCTTCTGCTTTCTGATGAAGGAAGAGGTGAGGCTATCAAATGAGAGGAGGGCTGGGAGACGAGACGTGAGACTAGAAGACTGAAAGGAGTGGAGACCTGCTGATGTATCGTTACCAAGACGGAGAGCAGAGTAACCAGATAAGCACAATTGTAATGCTGAAGTGTTGAGAGCCTAATTAAGTGGCTTCCTTCCATCATCACTCAGTTACAGGGAATAAATGAATATTTACATTCACTAGATTTAGGGTTTTATCAGATGGATATGACAAAGAGATACAAGTTTAGGAAAAATACCCAGAATGTTACTGAGCAGTGAACAATGGGCTGAGTATGGAACAGGTGGTGAAGACAGGAGGAGACTATGGCTAGGACAGTGCATAAGAAATCCTGTGAAGTCAAAATATTCTCATAATAGAAGTCACTAAACACGCAAGGTGGGCAGGTCAGACTGTAAAATGCTCCATTCAGTGGTTATTGAAGTGAAACAATTTCAGTGTGAGGTGAGAGCCACAGTAGGAGGGTCATAGACTAGTTGCTGATAAAAGTTGGGGACTCAATAAAAACTATTATTATTAAACAATTACTATATACTGGGTCTGCATAAAAGGAACTCCCGCGTGCATTCTAAGCCCTCAGATTCTGGTGCCTGGGCCCTCATCCACTCTGCAAATAACTCCCTTCTCTGACTCTTCATCCTCGGTTGCCTCACTCTCCATACCAGGCATGACAAGTGACAACAGGCCATGCACACCCCCACTACCATGCTGCCCATCACAGATCAAACGCAGCAAACTGAGCTGCAAACACTCATGACTCAGGTGTCTCTTCCTTTTGTAAGGAAGTCAAGCCTAAGGTGGAAAAAGGCAGTCACTTCTGCATGAAAAGATGGGAAAAGGGCAGCAGGAGCAAATATCTGTAGTTTTGTTTTGTATTTTTAATCTTTTTAATCTTTTTTTAATTGTTTAAAGTATTACATATGTCTCTCCCTTCCCCCCAATTGAACCCTCCCCGGCTACTCCCACCCTCCAGGACAAGCCCCCACTGCCCCAGTGTCCGTGTCCATTGCTAATATGCATGCATACAAGTCTTTTGGTTGATCTCTAACCCCCTCCCCCCAACTCCTCTGCCTTCCCTCTGAGGTTGGATGGTCTGTTTGGTGGTTCTATGTCTCTGGATCTATTTTTGTTCATCAGTTTATGTATGTTGTTCATTATATCCCACATATGAGTGAGATCGTGTGATATTTATCTTTAGTTTTAAGAAGACAAAGCCAGAACTAAGCTTTTCCACATAGGAGACCAGATTTTATTATTCCTGAGGAAAGACGCCTCTTTCTGTGGGCTGTGCTTATCCAAGGGTGACCAGTTTCACTGGTTAGAAGATCACGCAGAAATGACATGATTTTCTTCACATTCTAGTCATGATAAACCTCCTCTTTTTGGAGAGAGGTGTTTTTCAGGCTGAGAAAATATTTATTGGTAAAGGATTAGATATCCCAAGGAAATGGCACAAGACATCAAATTGAAAGACATGGAAAGATATGTAAAGAGCATGGGGGTTCAGAGTTTAGTTCCTCAGGTTAGAGCAGTTTCAGTTGTAAAATGTGACCATACCTGAATGACTGAGGGGTAAAGATGTGAACTACAGGAGCAGGGAATAGTGAGCAGATGTGAAGGCAGAGAAATAAGAGGGTCAGTCTGGAATTCCCATTGTTCTTGGAAGTGTCTGTTCTTCCCAAATGCTCTGCTTTCTGAGCTTCGAGTTTTCTAAATATAAAACCACAGGAGGAAGTTCTGCATCAACTCAATCTATCAGATGATCGAATGGAAAAAAGAAAAACTGGAACTTTCTGCGTCATCCTCATGAGCTACCTGTGTTGATTTATCAGTATTTTCTCTGGTCTAAATAAAGTGCATCCAATTGGTAGTGTCTATTTAAAAAAAAAAAAAAAAGGAACACAAATGTTAAGCCTTTGGGTTACTTAATTTTTAACACCACATTCTTCCACAAAAGGTAACCCTTGTTAAATGACTTCATCATCCACTGGAAAAAGACATTCCATGAAGTTTAACTCATTGCCATGAGAATGTTTCTGGAATGTCAAGCAGTCACTGGCTTTGGGACTGGGAGAGTACATTGTGACAAATATAGAGCACTATTTCCTATCACTAATAGTTCAGTTCACCTTATGGTGTTAGAGCTGGCTGAGCCAGATGGCTATAAGGCACAAACTGCTTACAAGTCAAGAACAGTGTCATCTATGAAATGGTAAGTGAGCCCAGGAATACCTAATTTCACATACTACCTATTTGGCTTTGTCTGCATATTTTCATAGGGTATATGCCTTTTGGAGGACCCATTTCTAAATACTAGCACTTGCCTTGAATTTTAGAATAGCCTTGAGTACAATATTATGTACTGATTTCCAGTTATCCCAGATACAGGCCAGAATTTCCCAATTCCAAATAAAGTTTGAATGCTCAAAGATGTCCTGAAGGTTCTTCAAAATCAATTAATCTCATTTCAAATCAAACATATCTAGGATTTCAAACACTTGGTTATTAATACTGGGTATGGAGGCAATGGCAAGAAAGAAAATGAAAATGTCTTAAATTATTTATATTTTTCATAAATTGTCAATGGATATCTTTTTTTTACTTGTTGTCAATTACAGTTTACATTCAATATTATTTTGTATTAGGTTCAGGTGTTACACAATCATTTATATATATAAAGATCCAGGGTCTGTAACATCCAAAACGACCAAAGGGACAACCAAACACCAGGCTGCACGCGCAGCAGGCTCAGGTGAGTGGGGACTGGTGAGTGGGCTGAACTGCTGATCTCTCAGA
Source organism: Eptesicus fuscus (assembly GCF_027574615.1). Taxonomy (NCBI): domain Eukaryota; kingdom Metazoa; phylum Chordata; class Mammalia; order Chiroptera; family Vespertilionidae; genus Eptesicus; species Eptesicus fuscus. The sequence goes on along the minus strand of NC_072486.1, from coordinate 44,905,469 downwards.
GAGAGAGATGCTCGGCTGCTGGTGAGGCCCGCCTCTCTGATCAGGCCCAGAGATAGGCCCAGAAATGCTGACTGGCATAGAAACTGACCAATCAGAACCAAATCTGGGTAAACTGCAAGGAGCCAATGGCTGCCTAGGAGGCACAGCTTTTGACGCTGACTGGCATAGAAACTGACCAATCAGAACCAAATCTGGGTGAAGTGCGAGGAGCCAATGGCTGCCTAGGAGGTGGAGCTTTTGATGCTGACTGGCATAGAAACCGACCAATCAGAACCAAATCTGAGTGAATTGCAAGAAGCCAATGGCTACCTAGGAGACAGAGCTTTTGACACTGACTGGCATAGAAACCGACCAGTCAGAACCTAATCTGGGTGAACTGCAAAGGCAGAACCTAAGGTGGGGGCTGAGGAGGGGTTTTAAGGGCAACAGCTGTTTGGTTTAACCTTTTGCACTCGGATGTCGAGTGTGACTTGACATGGTTAGCATTAGAATAAAGGAATCGAGAAAAAAGCAAGCAAGTGCAAAGGGTTAAGGTGTAAGAAAGTTCAATTTTTTAATGACTGGTTTGGCAATACAGTGCATATGGCTGGCTATCAGTCCAGATATAGGGATTATGTATTTTTGTCTGCCAAGAGCATCTCCTCCTGCTGCTGAAAAAAGCTTCCTCCCCCATTTAAGCAATCCTATCCTATATAATCTATCTATACTAATATAAGGGTAATATGCTAATTAGACCTGGTCAACCGGCCATCTTCCAGTCATCCTAATTCTTTCTGGACATAGCCATGGTGGTAGGGGCTGAGGCAGAGGCAGTTAGGGGCGATCAGGCCAGCAGAGGAGAGCAGTTAGGGGTGAAATCAGGCTGGCAGGGGAGGGTAGTTAGGGGTGATCAGGCAGGCAGACAGAGGCAGTTAGGTGTGATAAGGCAGGTAGGCAGAGAGGTTAGGGGCAATCAGGCAGGCAGGCAGAGGGGTTAGGAGCAATCAAGCAGGCAGGCAGAGGCAGTTAAGGGCGATCAGACAGGCAGGCAGGTGAGCGGTTAGGAGCCTGTGGTCCCAGATTGCGAGAGGAATGTCCAACTGCCAGTAGAGGCCCGATCCCACAGGGCAGTCAGACACCCTCCAAGGGGTCCCCGATTGGAGAGGTTGCAGGCGGGGCTGAGGGAACCCCTCCCCCATGCACAAATTTCATGCACCGGGCCACTAGTATACTTTACAAACTGTTCCCCTATATTTCCGATACCCACCTGGCACCATATAAGTCCCAATTTGTACTTCTCAATTCCTTCACCTTTTGCACCCAGTTCCCCAATGCCTTTCCCCTCCAGCAACCATCAGTCTGTTCTCTGTATTTATGAGTCTGTTTCTGTTTTGTTTGTTCATTAATGTTGTTCTTTAGATTCCACATATAAGTGAAATCATATGGTACTTGTCTTTCTCTGGCTGACTTATTTCACTTAGAATAATACCCTCTAGTTTCCTTTGCTGTCACAAATGGTAAGATTTCATTCTTTGTTATTCCATTGTATATATGTACCACCACTTTATCTACTCATCTTTTGATGGGCATTTGGGCTGCTTCCATACTTGGTATTGTAAAAAATGCTGTAATGAGCATACAGATGCATATATTCTTTTGAATTAGTGTTTTGGACTTCTTCAGATAAATTTCCAGAAGTGGAATCACTGGGTCATAAGGCAGTTCCATTTTTAAATTTTTGAGGTAACTACATAATGCTTTCCACGGTGACTGCATTAACCTCCATTCCCACCAACAGTGTATGAGGGTTCCCTTTTCTCCACATCCTCTCCAACACTTATAGTTTGTGGATTTGTTCATGATAGCCATTCTAACAGAGGTGAAGTGATATCTCATTGCAATTTTAATTTCCATTTCTGTAATGATTAGTGACATTAAGCATATCTGCATATGTCTATTGGCCATCTGTATGTCCTCTTTGAAAGTGTCTATTAAGGTCCTCCACCCATTTTTTAATTGGATTGTTTGGGGGGATTTTTTGGTGTCAAATTGTATGAATTCTTTACAAATTTTAGATATTAACCCCTTATCAGATATATCATGAGAGTATGTTCTCCCATTCAGTGGGTTCTCTTTTAATTTTGTTGATAATTTCCTTTTTGCTGTGTAAAAACTTTTTAGTTTGATGTAGTCCCACTGGTTATTATCTCTTTTGTTTCCTTTGCTGGAGCAGATATAGTAGGGGAGAAAAAAATTACTCAGAGGAATGTCCAAGATTTTACTGCCTATTTTTTCTTCTAGGAGATTTATAACTTGGAGTCTTACATTTAAGTCTTTAATCCATTTTGAGTTTATTCTGTAAATGGTATAAAAAGGTGGTCTAGTTTCATATTGTTACATGTATCTATCCAATTTTCCCAACGCCATTTATTGAATAGACTGTGTTTACCCTATTGCATGTTCTTACCTTCTTTGTCAAATATTAAATGACCATATAGGCATGGGTTTATTTCCAAGCTCTTTACAGTGTTCCATTGATCTATATGTCTTTTTTATGCCAATACTATGCTGTTTTGATTATGAAAGTCTGGTAGTATAGTTTGATATAAGGTAGCATGATTCCTCCGACTTTGTTGTTCTTCCTAAAGATTGCTGTCACTATTTGGTGTCTTTTGTGTTCCATATAAATTTTTGGATTATTTGTTCTAGTGCTGTGAAATACACCATTGGTATTTTGATAGGAATTGTGATGAATCTATAGATTGCTTTGGGTATGATGGACATTTTAATGATGCTAATTCTTCATATCCATGGCCATGGTACTTACTTCCATTTATTTATGTCTTCTTCAGTTTCTTTCTTAAGTGTCTTATAATTTAGTTCCTTGCTTAAATTTATTCCTAGGCTTTTGTTTTTAATGCAATTGCAAATTAGATTGTTTTCTTAGTTTCTCTTTATGCTGGTTCGCTATTAGTGTATAAAAATGCAACCTATTCTGGATATTTTTTTGTATTCTTCTACTTTAATGAATTTATTTATTGGTTATAATAGTATTTTTGGTGGAATTCTTAAGGTTCTCTATGTACAATCATCTGCAAATAATGACAGTTTTACTTCTTCCTTTCCAGTTTAAATGTATTTTATTTCTTTTTCTTGTCTGATTGCTATGTCTAGGACTTCCAGTATTATGTTGAATAAGAGTGGTGAAAGCAGGCATCCCTGTCTTATTCATCTTCAGGAAAAGGCTTTCAGTTTTTCCATGCTAAGTATGATGCTGGCTGTGGGTTTTTCATTTTTAGCCTTTATTATATTGAGGTATGATCTCTCTATTACCACTTTGCTTTATTATATTGAGGTATGATTTCCCTATTACCACTTAGCCGGGAGTTTATATCATTAATGGGTGCTGGATTTTGTCAAACGCTTTTCTGCATCTATGATCATATGATTTTTATCCTTAATTTTGTTTATGTGGTATATCGCATTAAATGTGATCTGTGGATATTGTACCAACCTTGCATCCTAGGAATATATCCTGTTTGATCATGGTATACGATATTTTTAATGTATTTGCTGAATTCAATTTAATAATCTTTTGTTGAAGATTTTGTACCTATGTTTGTCAGGGACACTGACCTATAATTTTCTTTGTTTTAATGTCTTTAGCTGTTGTTTGGTTTGTTTTTATTAGGATAATGCTGGCACTGTAAAATGAGCTTGCGAGTCTTCCCTCCTCTTGAATTTCTTGCAATAGTTTGGGAAGCACAGGTGTTAGTTCTTCTTTGAATGTTTGGTAAAATTCACCAAATAATCCACTCAAGGAATTTTATTTATTGGGAGTTTTTTAATTACTGCTTCAATTTTGTTCATTGTAATTGGTCTATTTAGATTTTCTGTTTCTTCTTGATTCAGTTTAGGAGATTGTATATATTTACGAATTTAATCAAGATCTTCTAGATTGTCCAATTTGTTGGCATATAGTTTTTAAACATATTTTCTTATAAGCCTTTATGTTTCTGCAGTGTCAGTTGTTATTTTCCCTCTTTCATTTCTCATTTCATTTATTTGGGTTGCTCTCTTTTTTCTTGATGAATCTGGTTTAAAGTGTATCAACCTTTTTATCTTTTCAAAGAACCAGCTCTTAGTTTAATTCATTTCTTGTATTGTGTTTTTAGACCCTATTTCATTTATTTCTGCTCTGACCTTTATTTCCATTTTTCTAGTAACTTTGATCAAAGTTTTATTTATTGTTCTTTTTCTTGATCCTTTCAGTGTAAGTTAGATTGTTTATTTTATATTTTTCTTGTTTCTTGAGGTAGGCCTGGAATGCTATGAACGTTTTTTTCCCATTTATTTTTGCATGAATTATCGTTTTCCATCCCTTCACTTTCAGTCTGTGTGCACCTTTTGTTATGAGGTGGGTCTCATGTAGACAGCATATATATGGGTCTTATTTTCTTATCCATTCAGCTACCCTATATCTTTTGATTGGAGCATTTAAGCGATTTACATTAAAATTGTTATTGATAAGTACATATTATTGCCATTTTATGCTTTATAACTATGTTCCTCTTTTTGTTTTTCTCTTTCTTCTTCTTAAAGAAGCCCCATTAACATTTTTATGGAATACTGGTTTGGTGGTGATGAATTCCTTTAGCTTTTTCTTTCTGGGAAGCTTTTTATTTATCCTTTGATTTTAAATGCTAGCCTTGCTGGAAAGAGAAGTCTTGATTGTAGGTCCCTTGCTTTTCATCAAGTTAAATATTTCATGCCAATCACTTCTAGTCTGAAATGTTTCTGTTGTTAAATCAGTTTTATGGGAGCTCCCTTATAGCTACCTTACTGTCTTTCTCTTGCTTCTTTTAAGATTCTCTCTCTCTTGCCTGGCTGGTGTAGCTCAGTGGTTGAGCATCAACCCATGAACCAGGAAGTCATGGTCCAATTCCTGGTCAGGGCACATGCCCAGGTTGCAGACTCGCTCCCCAGTAGGAGGATGCAGGAGGCAGCCGATCAATGATTCTCTCTCATCATTGATGCTTCCATTTCTCTCTCCCTCTCCCTTCATCTCTGAAATCAATAAAAAATATATTTAAAAAAAAGAACCAGAGTATATCCCAACAAACCAGAAACACCAATCAGAAAGGATATATCCACCCCTATATTCATAGCAGCACAATTTACAATAGCTAAGATTTGGAAACAGCCTGAGTGCCCATCAGCAAATGAGTGGATTAAAAAACTGTGGTACATCTACACAATGGAATACTATGCTGCTATAAAAAAGAGGGAACTTTTATCATTTGCAACAGCATGGATGGAACTGGAGAGCATTATGCTAAGTGAAATAATAAGCCAGTCGGAGAAAGATCAATATCATATGATCTCACTCATATGTGGGATATAATGATCAACATAATTTGATGAACAAGAATAGATCCAGAGACAAAAGGCAGGGGAGAGGGTAAGTTAGAGAGCAACCAAAGGACTTGTATGCATGCATGTTAGTATAACCAATGGACACAGACACTGGGGTATTGGGGGCTTGCCCGGGATGGGAATGGATAGGTGGGGGGGCGGGGTCAACTGGGGAAAAATAAGACATATGTAAAACTTTAGACAATAAAAATTAAATAATAAATAATAGTAATAAAAGAATAGATCCAGAGACAAATGGCGGGGGGGGGGGTGGTTAGAGAGCAACCAAAGGACTTGTATGCATGCATATTAGCATGTATAACCAATGGACACAGACACTGGGGCGGTGGGGCTTGCCCAGGGTAGGAATGGCTGCGGAGGGGCGGGGGGGTCAATTAGGGAAAAATAAGACATACGTAAAACTTTAGACAATAAAAAAATTATAATAAAAAAATAAAAAAGAACCACGGGTTGGCAGAGTTTTTTAATCTTACGTCCTCTTCACCTCATGGGTGAAGGAGAACTCCCCTGCCCTAGGGTTAGGGGATGGCCAAACACAACACCCAAAACTGGACAGATAGGATCAACAGCAGTTTACTAGTCACATATGACCACAGCCCAGGGGAGGAGGATACTGCATGCACAGCGCCACATGGGAGCTGCAGTCAGTAACAAAGTGAACAGCCAGGGTCAGGGGGAAGCAGGCTTGATAGCACCAAGAGGGGGGTGCATCCTCTGGTTCCCACAAAACATGAATCACTTGTTTGAGTAATTCCACTGGCTGGCCAGGAACTGAAACACTACTCAGGAATAAATAGACACTGTGCCTGGTTATTTAAGGAGACTTGGTTTGGCTAGGGGACCTCAGTTACTGGAGCAGAATGGGGACAGGAACTTGCAATCAGGCCCACTTGTGGGACTCCTGGCTTCAGATGTCAAGACAGAATATCATATTAATTTTAGGTCTTATACCATTCAGGGTTTTATTATTATTATTTCAGCATTTTAAAAATAACATTACATTGTCTCCTGGCTTCCATAGATTTATTTTAAATATTTATTGATTGATTATTTTTTAGAGAGAGAGAGGAAGGGAGAGATATTGACTTGTTGTTCCACCTGTCCATGCACTCATTGGTTGATTCCATGTGCCTCAATCAGGGATCAAACCCACAACCTTGGTGCATCCAGAGGATGCTCCAACCAACTGAGCTACCCAACCAGGGCTCCATAGATTTTTTTAAATCTGTCATTATGCTTTATGTAGCTTTTCCAAAGATAATATGACTTTCTCCACCTCTGGCCTCATTTCAGAAGATTCATTAGACTCTGATGTTGACAATTTTCAGTTGCCTGAGATTCTTGAATCTGTTGGTTAATATCCTTCATCAGCTTAGGGAAATTCTCAGTCATTACTTTTTCAAATATTGCTTACTCCTATTCTCTCTATACTCTCCTTCTGAAATGATAACACATGTGTTGGAGCTTTTGAGCATGATCTACATATATCTTATACTTTTTTTTTTTTTTTTGCTTCCATTCTTTTCTTTATCCCATTACTTTTTCTATCCTGAACTTCAGTTTGGATATTTTTATTGACTTCTCTCTAAATTCACTAATACTGTCTTACTGTGTGCAACTTGTGGTTAAATTTATCTAATGAGTTCCAATTTCTGATATATTTTGGTATTGTTTAACCTTTTGCACTCGGATGTCGAGTGTGACTCGACACGGTTAGCATCAGTAGTAGCTCATATGTCGAATTCTATTGAATGTATCAATAATTTGAAATATAAAAAATCCAAATAAATAAGTTTGTATAAAAAGAAACTCCAGTTTTTTATTCTACTGCCGGGCTTTGTAAAATCTGGGGTATTTAAAAAATTAAATCCCGAGTAGAATAAAGGAATCGAGAAAAAAGCAAGCGAGTGCAAAGGGTTAATGTCCATTTAATTAATTTTATATTTATGTTGAAATAGCCTATCTTTTTATCATCACCATTTTGACCATCTCTTCCTCTACTAGTATTTTTAACACATTTATAATGACTATTATTGGAGTCCTTGCCTCTTATATTTAATATATGGTTCATCTCTGTCTGCCTCCATTGATTATTTTATTTCTTGCATATCAGTCACTTTTGCAACTTTATCACATCTACAAATTTTCAATTATGTGTTAAACATTATAAAGGATATATTGCTAAGCCTCTGGATTACATTAACTTCCTATAAAATTCCAGGGTGTTGATGTTAAGTTTTGTTCTGGTGGGCAGGTTGACTTACCTAAAAGACTGCCTTGATCTTATTAAAAATTGGCTTTAGCCTTTGTTAAAGTTGGTTATTGCAATATTTTCCTAGACTTTGGTCCTTACTCAGAGGGGGTGCTCTTTCCAGGTTCTCAAAGTAATAACACAAAGTACTGACTAAGCCTACTTTTGGCAGAGCATATTACAACTTTCAAAGAATTTTCACATTTATTTTATTTGATCAAACACAGGTTCTCTTACTAAGATAAAAAAAGAGAGTATTCAGCACATAGCAGAAAACACCCAAAAGTTCTCCAGATTTAAAGGCTATTCCTTATCTCAGGGTTATTAAAGTGAACCACCATTATTCCTTTATTCAGTACATATTTATTGTGTCCTACCGTATATTCTTATGGGTACTATATTAGGCACTGGGAATACAAATAAGAATAATATACTTTCAAGAGGTCTAATGTACAAGTGTATGAGCCAGTGAACATAGAGAGAAATGAGAGGGCTCATAAAAACAAAATGTTGTTCTGTCACATTTTGTTTCAAACTTTTCTTTTTATGGCTGTATTTTGGCTTTAGCTTTCAATGTTAAATCTATATTCCAAGAAGAATCTGGGAAGACCTAAAGTGATAAGAAATGTACCAATAAATGTGACTTATCATTTGTAGATTTGTCTATTCTATTCATCTTTAATGGACAGTCTGAACGTGTGTCATGTCCTCATATGTACTGACTCAAGCTGCTTCAGGTTGCACAGAGCTCCCATGAAACTCCATTAACAAAGGACAGAAAGCGAGCCATGTAAAGTACTAAGAAGAACCATAGATTTTCATGTCTCTTAGAGCATATCAGAAATTTGTGATGGGAACAAATTTGCTCCTCGGTATTCTGAAGTTTGGGTGGGTTTTTATTGGCCTTACTAAAACCTAGAGCCCCACTTTAGAACCTAAACCTTGAATACAACTATATCCAATCATCATAACAGTTAAAAATTAATTTTGGAACAGCAGCCAAAAAAAAAAACTTTAGAAAATGTCACATCTAAAAGTAATTCGTTACAATAAGTATTAATATGATGTTATTTAGAATTCATCTCTCTAAAGGAGCCCAGGAGGAAAGTACACCAGTGTGACCATCTTTGAGTCTAGTCAGGATAAAATCACTGGAATTTGTCTTGGATTCAGAGCCTCTTGAGCCTAAGAAATATTCAGCTCACTTGTATATACTGGAAAGCACACAATTCCCTAGACTGCACTCCCTAAGAATGCTAAATACCCACCTTACTGACAAGTTCAGGGAACAGGGCAACAGGTTTCACCTCAGTTTCTCTACCAAGTTCTCCTTTTATCCGTCCAGAGTAGGCTGCTATCCTAACGTGTGGATGACTCTGCTAAAACTCTGAGAACTTAATAAATTCTCTAAGCACTCTCTTCAGGGTAGAATTCATCTCCCTGTAACAGATCTCCCACCACAAAGACATGGGTCGCTGGTAATTATAGTGACAGCTATTATTTAGTAAGTGGTTACCATCCGTGCCAGGCCCAATGCTAAGTACATTTCATGAATTACCTTGTTTTATTATCAGCATAACCATAATACATAGGTATTATTATAAACCAGTAGCCCATCGCGTGATATCGAGCACGGTAGGCCGCCCGCCGTTTCCGCAGGAGCCAGCAGGAACCATAGGGCCTGTTGGGAGACACGCAGCTTCCGTGGGAGGTGGGCCCACCATCTCTTCTCCGGGCCTGTGCTTGGCCGTGGAGGCTGCGGGCCGGCCCCCCTGACCCCCAGAAGCCCTCTGCGGCCGGGGAGTCACCGCGGTGATGAAGCAAGCATTCTGCCAGGCCGCTCACACTGCCCGCTCTCAGCGGCAGCCCCCCCCAGGGCTGGGAGACTCCAGCGAGCCTGAGGGGATTGGGCGCCCCCATCTTGTGGCTATGGGCACCGCCATCTTTGTTATGAAGTGATGGTTAATTTGCATATTACCCTTTTATCAGATAGGATGTACCTTTGAGGAAACAGAAGCATTGAAAGATAAGCAACTTCCTCAAGCTATTAATTAGCAGAGCCTCCCCTGGAGCTAAGGTGCTATTGCTTTTCTGACTTGGAATCTACTACCCCTCTACTTACCTGGTACTTACCTTTCTGGTTCTGACATCCTTAGATTATTGTTACCTGAATATTCCTTAGATCACAGCATCTTTTATGAACAGTTTATTACTCTATCCAAGTCATTTCACAACAGCCATCCCCAGCACGAGTTTCTCCTTTTCTTTCAGCTGTATGCTTTATGGCATACACATGTATGCTGAGAGCCACTTAGTAGGATTCCAAACCACCTCTCCTGAGTTATAAAAGCTTCAACTTTGTCTGGATCCAGTTGTCATTTCTCTTCCCTAAATATTCTGGCTCAGAGGCTAGAGACCAGGATTCTCCCACTAACGTACTAGAGAGCCTCAGGCAAATCACTTAAACTTGCCATGTCAGAGTTTCCTCACTTATAAATTTAGGGTGTTGGACTGGTTCCTTCCAGCTATAAAATTCTGTGATTTTAAGATCAAACATGAAATCCTGATAGGAGGATTGTAATAAAACAGTGAAAAAGAAAGAAAATGGTCTGTCTGGAAGATCTTGCTTATTTTATTGTGAGTGTTTGGGCCTATTTTATACATGTTTACATGCACTTAGAGACATTTAAAATGAGGACATTTTATAAGGTAAAAAACAAGAAAGCCCTCACACACATGATATTTAAAATGTGGCTCCAGAGTTCACAGCACCCTCATCATGTATAAATAGAACATAGCATTTACAACCACTTACTCTGTAATATATTTCTTTTGGCTGAGAGGTAATGTTCAACTACATGAGTTTCTAAGAACACTGACCTTTGTTCTTTATGTTGTTGGGTAAAGTAATGATATTTTGTAAAAACATAGTGTCCTTAGGCACTCAATCTAATTATTACTGTGTTTTTTGTAAATAATTATAATGGTTCCCATTCATCGAGCACATACTATTGGGTCTGACTCCATGCTTGGCAATTTACATACATAATCCCCTTTTTCCAACAAGCCTGTATTATTATCCCACTTTACTCATAAGAAAATCGGGCCTCAGAGTTTACAGGAGCTTAGCTGAACACCCTTAAATAAGAAACAAAGATGAGAACCAGAGTCTGTCAGCTCTGCTCTGCCATGCTGGTTCAAAATAACTTAAAATAAATCTGCTCACTATTTAAACCATAATAGTAGCATTTATTGAATTCTTATTATATAAAAACGCTTTTAAGCCTCTCAGCAGCCTTATGAGCTAGACACTCTTACTATCTCCATTTGCAGGTATGGAAACTGAAGCACAGAGAAGTTGAGTAATTTGTCCACAGTTACACAGTTTAAAAAGATCAATGCTCTCAAGCCCCTTTCTGCAAAGCAACCGCAATGTGGTAGAAGCTCTAGATCTAGAGGAAAAGTGCTGATTTCTTCCCAAGTTTCACAAATTGATATGCAAGGTGCAGGATGATTAGACTGATAAGCAATGACTATCGAGTCTCAAATCATCAAATTGTTCCACCTCTACTATTTCCACATATCCACACATATATCAAGTATGTATGGAAATAAATTACCTCCAAGCTTACACATATTCCCACATTCCTGTCACTATCTCCACTGCTTTAGTTCCCTACGCCTGGCTTCTTTTCTTTATGAAAACTATATAGGCAAGTTTCTCTGCCCACACCAGTAAGACCAAAGATGTTGATGAGATGATAACAATGATAATGATCTTAACAATAATAGTATCTTTAAAATTATTTCAGACTCAACTATTTCTACCATTTAACACATTAGCCCACCACATCAGAGCATGTTTTAAAATTTAAATGTCAAAAAATAATTCATAAAGGAAACTGTAATTGATCACTTTGAAATACAAAGACTTGCTTTTTTCTTATTGAAAATTAATTGTAAGTAGACTGTTACTAGCCCAAAGAGAGACATGGAACAAATATTTTGTCCAAAACAAATTAGAAAAAAAAAATTGAAAATGGGGAGCAGAAATAATATATGGCCAGTTGTAAAATCTGTTTTAAATATCATAAAATTTATGATAAACCTTAATTCCAAATAAACCCCTTGATGTTGTAAACATACACTGTGCTGGAGTGTTTAAAAATATCTACACAGAATCAAATTCTCCATTGCAAAGTTAATTTTCCATTACCTTTTCAATAGTATCGTATGAAAACATACACATATAGAAGATGAATGCTTTATGATAGCAACACATTGGAGCCAGTGTAATGAGGGTTATGTCAGTGTTTCCATTTAAGCTATTTTTTTTTTCAATAGGTTAATGGCTGGTCCATAAAAATGCAATTAAGTAAAATGTGGCATGTACGTTCTTGGTAACATTTTTAGAAAGTAAAAGGAAACTAAAAGCAACTGTTGACCATTTACAAGAAGATTTTTTTCCCAATTATTTTGAAAAACAGGTACTGTAAAGGAAAGTCAAACAAAAGCTTTTGACAATTCGATTTATAAATATATTTTCATCGTTTGTTGCCAAACACATTTAGCCCTATCTCTAATAAAATAATCTGTGATTTCAGAAATTTTGACATGCACTTTCTTACTGGATATGAGATGCATCAGCAGTAATATTAATATCTTTCTGCAGTCACTAGCCATAACATTTTGGAGTCCTTGGAGTCCTGGAAGATTGGTATGCCAAAGAATAATAATAGAATTAAATGTGAAAAGACACTCAATTTAAAATTATACCTCTGATAAATGTTGGCACGGCTGAGCATATGGACCAGAGACAAGGGCACATAGGTTAAGGTGTGAGCTCTGCTGCTTGCTATTTTGTGACTTAGGCAATCTAACTTCTCTGTGCCACAGCCATCCTATTTTTACTCTGATAATAACAGTACCCATCTCATAGGAGCCATTCATTCAAAAACAGTAAGTACCTGCTGGGGCAAACAGCTATAAACTGTAATTCCTGGAACTTGCTTTATTTAATACAAAGTAATGTACTCTTCAATCATGGAAATTTCTCAAAATGAAGTACTAGTGAATCTTAGCGATTGTATGTTTTAGAGATGATGTTTGTTTTTACAGCTGGTTAATTCTCTAAGATGGCAGGGATCAAGAGCTACAAACCATCTCAAATCATATTAATTATTTGGTTAGTTTACATAGGCTTAATTTAAATGATATAAATTACCAAAGTTACCCAAAGCATCTGATGTTTAATTCAACAAATACTCACTGAGCATCTACTTTACTTAAGAACTGTGTCAAAAAGCATATCCAACATAGATTGACTAGAGTGTCTTGAAGAGGTAACAACTCCCAAGATTTTGATGTGAAGAGAAAAGAATGCATTCTAGGTGGAGTAAAAGAACATATGCTCATGCTAATATGGTTCACAAGATAGGAACATGTTTGGTTGTCACAAAGTGTCCAAAGACAGTGGAAAATGAGTCTAGACAAGAAGGTATAGGCCAAATTGTGAAAAGCCCCAAAAGCATTTATATATAATTCAATAAAAAAATGTGTTTATAGTTCTTTCAAAGAATTAAATGAAATAATACATATGGTAAATTTTAGTACAGTGCCTATATACTAAAAAACTCAAAAATTCTAGCCAATCAATTATTTATTAAAAATTTAATTACATCACATTTTAAATACTACCAAAATACTATCAACATAAACACAGAAATACACAACGTATTTCTATTCTCCATTTGCTTCCACCATATTCATATATAGTATAAATTTAAGAGTAACGTAGAAGCATTTAAAGTCATTTTGATTGTGTTCCACAGACTTCGAAGGATCAAAACAGGGTACACACAGTTCCTTAGGTTACCTAAAGCTGGTCTTGATTTGGGAGCAAATGACAAAAGTGGAAGATATTGGCATTCAAATTTTAGACACTACATCACCAAAACATAGTCAGTGATTCAATATGTAAGGGAGACAACTGAGGCAAGTAAAGGGCTCCTAGATGGAAGATCAGAACCCTTCTCTGACAAAATGGCAAGTTCAGAAGGACTTGCCGTTTTGTGTAGATGAGTCCCAGCTCGGGGTTAGGGAAAAGTTTTAGGGATGGTGACAAGTATCAACTTTGGTGATTTCTCAGTGAGGCATTTCCTGACCTCCTTAGCCAGCTGGAATCATGATTGTTATTTGGCTCACCAGTATGTCCCAGTGCCTGGCACACAGTAGGTAATCAGTAAATATTTGTTGAAGGAATAAATTACTAAACAAATCAACAGACTCATGGAATTAGGGCCAATCATCCTTCTAGGGGCCATAGGACAAGAGGTATGCTGGCTTGGATTCTGGTAAAGTATCCTGGAGCTTGGTCTGGCAAGGACATGGGGTAGGGTCCCTAGGGCCTCTCAATGCAAATATTATTGATGCTACAGGTGACATATTGAGGAGAAAATAATGGAAAAGGGAGGCAAAAGATCTCTAGGAACTTGATAAGATGGAAACTCAGAAAATTAGATGAAAGTGAAAAGTACAAGGTAAATGTTAGAAAAATCCCCAGAGCTGTAGAGGGTAACTCCTAAAAATCTCTGAAGGGTGCCAGAGGTCTCACGAATGGGTTAAGAAGCATCAATTGCAGCTTTGTACCTGCCTGGACAAGATAGTGCAAATCCAGAGATGTGGGAAGGTAGTTTGACCTGAGCCTGACCAAACCAGGCTATAATGAGAGAGCAAAGGGGAGGTACATGAACAAATATTTGTCCCCTTTGATAATAACAGGTTAGGTAAAGGAAATATGGAAATGCCATTGGAAAAATGGATAGGAGTCTCAATAGCTTCCATGTTAAGGGAGCTGGATTTTAATCGATAAATCTTAAGAGAGGCTCTGTAAGTTTGCAAGCAGGAAAGAGACCTGATCAAAGCTCTGGCTTCTATGCTCAAGAGAGTATATATTATAAAAAATAGAGAAGAAGGCATAGCTTGTATAGTAAACCTGGCCAGGGGAAATGAGATGCTGAGGTAGGTTGTTCCATGGAAATAAGGATGCAAATCATAGCAGCACAAAAAGCCAGGAAGAGGATCTCCTTCATGGCACTCAGAAACTTCAAATGAAATGTGCAGACATAATCTTTGTAAAACGCATTTACATAATCTGATCTGACTCCAGACCACTTCTATACCTTCATTCCCCATCACTACTTACAAGAAACTTCCACTGCAGCTAGTAGCAGTAATACACCCCATCGAGTTACCCACCCACATAATTTCACAGAATACTATTCCTTGTCACCAGAATGCCCTTCCCCATCTTCCTCATTTATCAACTCTTTCTTGCATTTCAAAATTCACCTCAGCATCTGATTTTCCTAAAGTTTTCTCATCTCATTACAGTCCATGTACTCCCACAGCCACCTTCTATATCACTACCATGGTACTTAGCATATACTAAGTGCTAATTTTGATTTTCTGTTCTCCCGCCTAAAACTATAACCAGTCACATGGAAAAAAAAGAGTTGAATGCAGAGGTTAAGAGCAAAGGCTATTGTTTCTGTAATTTACTACCTTGGGCCTTACCTTCCACTGCAAAACACAGATAATATCAACCTCACAGGAAAACTTCAAGAAGAGGATGAGACAATACCTAGAAACTGATTAATATACGGTAGTGACTGGCATGGCAGAAGCACTGAATAATACAGCTCTTTCACTAACTCTTCTTGTAATGCCGCAGATTAAACAGTGAAGAGAACCAGGCTATTTGCACCAGGTAACCATCAAAATCAATTACTTACAACCAGACCTCTTACCAAGATATCAGCCCCTCTCACCCCCACTTCCATCCAGACGTGCTGCTTGGCAACGGAACTCCTCAACAGTAGACTTGAACTGTACGTGCACAAAGAGATAGCCAAGCTCTTGAATTAATTCTTCATTTCCTCCCATAGATGTTAGACAAGAAGAAACGTGAAGAAAAGAGTGACCTCATCATCAGAGCAGTGCAAGCTGTTCCCTGTGTTTCTCCCCTTCAATTTACAACCAGTAGGACATTCATACCAACAAAGGTTTCTACACACAGCACACCCGGACACCTGAGAGAGCCACAGGTCTACACATCTGAAGACTGGTGAATTAGGTTTCATGGAGGTGGTTGAACCAGAAGAGCAGCAGCAAAACTGGGGGAGCCGCAGCAACAGTGCCCTCCAACCCAACATTTCCAGTAGTGGTGGCACCCACTGAAACACAGCCCCCTGGCAGTGGTTGTGGTGACTGTGACCCCAATAGTGGCACCTACCAACCTGGTGACTGCAACAACCTCAGTGATGCTGGCCACCGCTCTGACAAAGGAGGCAGAGGGTGAGAAGGGCACAAGCTTCTGAAAGCTGAGTAAGAATAATAAAAAAAAAAAAAACTTGTCCTATAGCACCACCTACTAGAAATGAAAAGAAAGGCCTCTAATTCCTAACCCACTGAACTGTCATCACATTGATGTCTCTCTCTCTCTTTCTCTCTCTTCCTCCCTCCCTTCCATTCTCTCTAAAAACAATGGGGAAAATATCCTCACGTGAGGATTAACAAAAAAAAAAAAATACAGTTTTGATGGTTTACTTAGTTTGTTCAATTGTTTATTAGTTTGTTTAAATCAGAATTCAAATAGATCTACACATTGTATTTTAAAAAAAACAAAAAACTAGAAGTAATGGTTCAGTAAAAGGAAGAAAGTAAGTTGTAGTTGCCAATATATACAAGAATTTAATATGACAGAGACAGAATTTTATTTCAGTAATAAAAATGTATTTATTCAAAATACTGTCAAAACTAACTTCCATCTATAAGTAAATTAAGTTGGATAGTAGTTCCCATGATAAAAAGAAACATTTCATATAAAGACACAAATGGAAAAATAAAATAAAATTTAGGAAAATAAATGTTGGGAAAACTTTTTAATCAAGGCCTTTTTAATCAAAGGTAGAAAACCCAAATGCTCTACAAGAAAAATGAAACATATTTGGCTAGATAAAAGATAAAAACATAGTCAAACAAATATAAACCAATTTGTAAACCAATAAGGAAAATATTTACCAAAGATGAAAAAATGGAACAGGAAAATTTTATTACTATAAAGAGTTCCTATATTACTAATAGAAATATTAAAACAAACAAAAATATAATCTGAATAGGAAATGCAAATATACAATATTAAAATAGCATTGCTATTCAATTTCTTACCCATTAAGTTGGGTACATTTTTAAAGAATAATAATACCCAGTATTAGAGAAAATTAGAGGTAAGAGAAAAGCATTTTCATATACTGTTGATAAAAATGTGAATTGCTTCTGCAGTCCTTTAACTTATAGCAAATCCATCTTGATAATCTATAGTGTGGATATAATAACCATAGTTTACACATACTTAAAGGAATGTTTATTGTAGAATTTATTATAGTGGCAAAAAATGAAAATAATATACTATCTATCAATGGGGAAAGAAATCATGTTATATCCACGCCAGGAAGTATGCAACTATTCAAAAGAATGATGTCTTAGGAAGATATATTTCCATGATCATAAATAATATTTTGCCTAGCCTGTATTCTTTTAGCTTAACCAGAGTTTATCTATAACAAAATTACTGAGCTGAATAAAAGTATTATTAACTTTTCTTTATATTGATCAATATAATGTGGAAAATTATAATTCATTCCTATAATTTAAATTTATTTGATAACCAATATTTTTTATTGGCCATTTTCATTTTATTTTCTATGACTTGCCTCTTAATGTTGCTCATTTTTCTATTAGGATTTTCATATTTTCCTTATTGGTTTACAAAATTCTTTATACATAAGGAATCACTCCTTGACCATCAAATCATGTTATATTTGTATTTACCATATAATGGTATATATGAAGTAAGCCTTCTCACATAGAGATTCTATACATTTTTAAATTGTTAAATCTATCAGTAATTTAATTTGCCCTTGTGTTGGACTTAAAATGTACATTGCCACACAAAGAGTATATAAATGTTTTCCCATTTTTTCTTTGAGTACTCATAAAGTTTTAATTTTTTACATGTAAATCTTTAAACCATCTGGAGTTTATTTTGGTGAATGAAGTGAGTTAGAAATCTGACTCTCCCATGGAAATAAGGTTTTGCCTGAAACAGCAGGCAGGAGCTCCAGGAAGGAGGTCAGACATAGCCAAACAGTATTTTTGAGGGGGAGCCAGAAGAAAAAAAAAAAACCTAGCTATGGAAAACTGGCTTATAGTATAGTAGCTTTCCCATGTATATAAAATAAACCAAGCACAGAGAAAATTTCCCTGCTTGGGTATCCCATGTCTCCAACTTCTTTCAGATTGCTGGGTCACTAATATAAATTTACCCAATGCAGCCATTCAACTGTAGATTTCAGAGAAGGATCCCAACATACAAGAGAACATTAACAGGATCCCAGAAAATCCATCCATGCTACTTATTGGCAAATACATTGTCAGAATATATCTTTTCCATTTAAGAATGTATAAATATAAAGATGAAATGATACCCATGAAGGCATTATGCCCTACAGAAGAAAATCAATACAGTATGTAAGAGGTAAAGAATATAATTTTAATGTAAATATAAGTAAACATAAGTAAATTTTAGAAAGCACATTATTTATGCTCCCAAGGAAATTTTAAAAAATACCCTGGACTCTCAGAACAAAACAAAAAAAAGTAAAGATGAGCTAAGAAAATTGACAGACTCACTAAAATAATGTAGGGAGGAAAGAGAAAATGGCTTCATACAATTTAAAACTGCACTAAAACTCACAACCCATGGACACAGACAATAGTGTGGTGAAGGCCTGGGGTGGGGCAGGAACCAGGTGGAGGGGGTGAGGGCAATAGGGGAGAGATAATACTCTCAACTATAAAGATAAATTTTTTAAAATAAAAAAAAAATTGCACTAAAACTTATAAAGCTCAGAATCTATACTGCAAAAAATCTAGTAAGTCATATAGAAGACAAACTTATAAAACTAGCCAAGATTTAAGGAAGAAAGGGACAAAATATTAAATATAAAAATGATAAAAAATATATGATACAAAATGGAGATTCAACAAATATAATGTATTTTACTACAGAAGAAATTTAAACAAATTAGACAAAAGCATCTAATATTACATACATAAGAAACTTTCCTTAAAGGTTGTTTGTTGTTGTTTAATATTATCTTGGAAGAATGAAGAAACAAGAATAAGCATCAACTAGTTTTACAAACTATAATTACTCTAAGCAGTATAAGAATTTTGTCTTGATCAGGATATTTCGCCACTAAAATTGTTAGTTCCTGGTTAAACTTTGCCTTCCTAACAAGATAAGTGGATGTACCAATAAGAATTAAGCATTCTGTGAGTCAGACTTAGGAGGAAGCAAGCCAATGAGAAGAGTGTGGCTTCTGAAGTGAGAGTCATGACAACTCTGAACAGCTACCAGATTGTTGGTCTAATGCACAAGAATTTGTGGCTTTGAAAACAATATAAAGAATAATCAGATATGAAACCCTATTGATACCTTTTGACTTCAATCTTTGAACAAGTCCTTTACATATTTGCCATCAACAATGCCCAAGAAGAGAAAGCGCATGTGAGCACTTAACAGGGTTAGGAAAGGAGATGGGGTTGTAATATGTTCTATGCCAGTGGGTTAGAGAGGCATTTTGCCTACCCTGTATTCATTTAGTTTAACCAGAGTTTATCTATAACAAAATTACTGAGCTGAATAAAAATCTAAATCTTCTGACTAAAAATCTTCACCCCATATATGACACAACTAATTAAACCTAGACAAAGTCTAATAAATATTTGTCAAATATAAAGAAACTAGAGGACCGATGCACGAAATTCGTGCAAGGGGCTTGGCCCTTGCAACCCCAGCTGTCTCGGGCCATTGCAACCCTGGCTGCCTTGGGCCACTGCAGCCCCAGCTGCCTGGTGGCCCTGTGGCCCCGCCCACTGGTTGTTCTGGAAGGTCATCCAGAAGGTCGTTTTGCCATCTGGTCTAATTAGCATATTAGCTCTTTATTATATAGGATAGTTCTGCCCTAGCCGGTTTGACTCAGTGGATAGTCAGCCCTTGGACTAAAGGGTCTCGGGTTCGATTCTAGTTAAAGGCAGGTACCTCGGTTGCAGGCTTGATCCCCACCCTGGGGCGGGGGCAAACAATTGATGGGTCTCTCTTACATAGATGTTTCTTTTTTTTTAATATACTTTTATTGATTGCAGAGAGGAAGGGAGAGGGAGTAAGAGATAGAAACATCAATGATGAGAGAGAATCATTGATTGGCTGCCTTCTGCATGCCCCACACCCGAGACTGAGTCTGCAATCCAGGCATGTGCCTTGACCAGGAACTGAACCATGACCTCCTGGTTCATAGGTCAACGCTCAACCACTGAGCCACTCTGGCCAGGCTCGCATCTATGTTTCTTTCTCTGTGTCTCTCCACCTCCCTTCCACTCTCTCTAAAAATGAATGGAGAAATATCCTCAGGTGAGTATTAACAGAACAAAAAAAGAAAGAAAGAAAAGAAATAGTCCTTTAAAAGTGTGTTTTTAAAAAATAGCAGATGGGCCTAGGTAACTTCTTCACAATATTACAGATGGAATTGGATACATAGATATGTCTGTATATTTTTTTAATGGAGAAAGAGCACTTCTCAAGTGTTCTATATTCAGACAAACTGTCACTCACTTCTAAAGACAAAAGAAATATATTATCAGATATGTAAGGGCTCATAACATATACCAACTATGCATACTGAAGGAAAAATAAAATGCTTGGAGGCACATTTCAGTCACAGAGACAAAACAACAACAAAAAACCTCATGAACATGCAAACTGTGCTATGAAAGAAGTAGGAAGGAATATTGCCACTACTTAATCTCAGAATCATATCCATATAGCTGCTAAAATAGAAATAAAAATAGAATATACTACTATAATAATGAAAGAAAAGATATATGAGTTAAAAGTAATCCTTTATGTAGTAACTGAGATAAAAAATAACCAAGTATGCAAACAGAAATCTGAAAGTTGCAGAGGAAAGAAAGTAAAAGGGTCCAAATTCCTTTTATTTATCAAGGGAAACAATTTGGTTTCTTTTTTCATATGGGTAAATGGAAAAATAAATTTTCAAATACATTTTTAACAGAAAAATCTTTTCAGTAAAAATTAAAGCAAATATATGCACTCCAAAGTACTAGATGGAACAAAAAACCAATACAGCAAGGTTTCAAAAGACACAAAACAAAGGGAATAATAGAAAAGATTTTTAAAAATTCAAATCACGTTCTTCAGAAGTAGAACCAAATATATCAGTAATATGCAAATGAACATTAAAGAGAGTACTACATTTTAAAAAACATCGAAATCAAAATTATTCCAAAAAGTTTAAAATAAATATTAAAATAATAATGATAACAGCAAATACTTATAGAGTGCATAGTACGCTCTAGGCACCACCAAAGGCATTTTACATCTACTTATTCATTGAAATCCTCAAAACATGCACATTTTATAGATAAAAAAACTGAGGTAGAAATTGGTTAATCAGGTAATAAGTAATAAGGAAGCCTGGCACAAATGCACATGGTTTTCATCACAATACAGTCATGCACCACATAAAATTTAGGTCAACAACGAACTGTATATATGATGGTGTTCCATAAGATCATAACAAAGCTGAAAAGTTCTTATCACATAGTGGCATCATAGCACAACACATTACACATGAGTCTGTGGTGATGCTGGTATAAACAAACATACTACACAGCCAGTCATATAAAAATATAGCACATACAATTACGTATAGCACATAATAGTTGATAATGATAATAAATAATTATGCCACTATACTATTCTGTTTATCCTTATTTTAGAGTGTACTCCTTCTACCTATTAAAGAAATAGTTGGCTGTGAAACAGTATGCCATGTTATGTCGGCAACAGCCTCATACATCTCTCATTCACTGTGTCTCTTGATTGCATCATATTTTCTTCTACTTGATTTAATCTCGTTGTTTTGTACAGTAACATGCTGTACAGGCTTGTTGCCTAGGAGCAATAGGCTATACCATATACCTTAAGTGCACAGTAGGCTATTCGATCTAGGTTTGTGTAAGTACCCTGTATGGTGTTATCACAATAACAAAATTGCCTGACCTACCCCTGTGGTTAAGCTGTGCTCAGACATGGTGATACTCACTCTTAGTCCCTGCAGATCAGTCACGTATCTCTGTTGCCTTTCTTTTATGTCAAAGTTGTACCAAAAAATAATGTCATACAAACAAATATTATAGAACCCAAGGCAAAAAAAATATGAAATCGAATAAAAATAAAAAACAGCTAGATAAAATTGGAGGTTATAATACAACCCAAGATCTGAATTAGAACTAATCTAAAATAATAAAAGCATAATCTGCAAATTGACCAAACGGCTGAACAGCAGAACGACTGTCCAGATGACCATGCTATGGACACCCACTGGTGCCAGGCCAGCCAAGGCGGGTGCATTGCGATTGGTTGGGGGCCCAGCCATCACTCTGCAGAGGGAGGCCCAGGCCACCGGCCAGCAGGGCAATCAATCGGGGGGCTCCACAATTGCTCCAAAGAGGGAGGCCCAGGCTACCCTGCAGCAGCACTGCAGCGGGTGGGCAGGGCCTCCCTCTGCGGGGGTGATCCATCGCGGAGCCCCGGCCAGGTGGGTAGGGCCTCCTTCTGTGGGATGATTGATCACGGGGCTCCCAGACTGTGAGAGGGGGCATGCCGGGATGAGGGACACTCCCCCCCACCACCCCCAGTGCATAAATTTCATGCACCGGGCCTCTAGTTGGAAATAAAAAGAATATTGGTTGATGTGGCCAGTTATGTATATATATCATAAGCAGCTACTAGTTGGAAAACATAATGGGAAAAGATATTACCCACTACAGATCACAAAACCTGTACAATATCTAGAAATAAACAAGAGAAAAGCATATGACCTATATGAAGAAATCTATAATACTCAGCTGATGGGCATATTATAAGAGTTGATTAGTACCATGTTCCTGGATAAGAAGATTCAATTATGGTTAACAGATCAAGTCTAACCAAATTAAAATTTATATTGAAACAATTCCATTCAGAATCTGAAAGGATATTTTTAACTTGACATTTGACACAAAATTTCTCTGAAAATTTATACAGATAATAATAGGCATGAAAAAATTGAAAAAAGAATTTATAAAAATAGGTGTCTAAACTTGTTATAAAATTAAAATAATAAAGGAGTTTACCTGAGGCAAAATATGAAAGGAAAAGAGAACATAAAGTCCAGAATCATGTGGATCTCTGCATGTGTGCTTATAAAATTATTACTTACCACTGAAGAATTAAATTAATAAGTGGTTATAATTTAATAACTACCTACAGGATTTATGAAAAATATAAACTGTACTTATGCAGTAAAATTAAAAATGATTATTTTGTTTTGTTTCAGTTTGTTTTGTCTTTCCTTAGTGTTTTAGTATTTTCCTGAGCTCTCCAAATTTCCAACATTAAGAATGTTTTAATTTGTAATTAGAAAAACCTCATAAATGTTATTGTAATGGTGTGGGTTCAATTAAAGTTGTAATTAGAAAAGAAAAATATGTTGTTTTAATTCAATAAATGTGAGATTCCTTCCACAGTGAAAGGCAACTGAGAAAGAAAAAAATTGTTTTGGTAACAAACTATAACCCAGGCAAACAGTGCAAGAGAAAAGAGGTGAAAACCATCTTAGAAAAGTGGGCCTTGGTGACAGGCTACAGTGAGGAACGGAGTCAAAACGAGTTCCAGAAGGTCACCTTCTGCAGGTAGAAAGGGGACACACCCACGGGGGATGGGAATAATAGAAGAAAGTCAACCCTTCTCAGGTTGCATAAGCATCTTTTTAACATGGTTTCTTGAATAAAAATGTTCAAGTGGAAATGACCAGTTTTTTTCTGAATTACTACTAATGTAGATGAGCATGTCTAGAAAAATCACTAAAGAATGTGTTCTCAATTGTAGCTCCAACATATATGATAAGAATACATAAGTATGGTCATTATACATTAATAGCCAGGAACATCTGGTATTTAAGAGGAAGGAGAAAACTGTAGGAAGTCGCTTTCAAGTATGAGGAATGCTCTAGGAATATTGCCATCTAAAAAAGAAAGGCATCATTTTCAATTTACCTTTTGGGTTTTTTATATAATGACCACCAAAAACGGCAGGAAAGTACATTTAGTTTAAATGATTTGGAAAGCTTGCTGGCATCAAATCAACAAATAATTAATATCCTTCCAAGGAAAAAGGGTGAAACAGGACTACAGAAAACATCTCAACTCAGGGGTAGGTTGGGGAATTAATGGTAATAGAAACTATCCCATCTTCACTAGAGAATGGCTCTTACTTCAGAGTATATGTTCTATTTTAAGCTAAGATAGAATTGTTCAGAAGAAATATAAATGAAAACGCTCTTCTAGTCTGTGTTGCCAATTCTCCTATATGCACTGAGAAATAAGCCAGGGGTGAGGGGTGTAAAAAGGGTATTTACATTACCTATATTCCTTTAAGAGCCTTCTAAAAGTTCTGACCTACCAAATTCTTTTGCTGAAGATTGCCAAAACTGAATGACAGGATCAAAAGCAAAGTATTCTCAATTTTGTTCATTCTTCAATACTTACAGACTGAGTTCAGTATAAGTTTTTCATTCATTTTTTGCATGATCTCCTTAAGTACTGAAGCTATTTCAATCTTTTAATGACTTACATTGGACCACTTTTAAAATATAAATATATCAAATGAAAAATGACATTGTTTGGTTTTCCTTATCATCAAATTAAAAAATATAATATATGATTAAATAAACTTTACCTTAATTTCAGATAATATCCTGACAAATTCTTTCTGGCTTTTATTGTTTTAATAAAATGAAGTAACAGGAATATTTCTTAAACTTTAAGTCATTTCATCCAACTCCTGAAACATTGCATACCTACATTTGTTATATTTTTATTCAAATAGCCAAATAAGTCGGGAAAATATTTTCTTGAGTCAAGAAAGAGATGTCAACAGCAAAGTATTATTACATTAAGGGAAATTACAAGTATTTTTCCATAAGTCTATGCATTTGAATTCTCATTTTCATTCATATTTTATGTTTTGTTTGTTGTAGACTATTAAGAGAAGGTCTTAGCTCTCTTTTCTTTTTTTCTTAAAAAATATATTTGTTGCCAAAACCGGTTTGGCTCAGTGGATAGAGCGTAGGCCTGCGGACTGAAAGGTCCCAGGTTCGATTCCGGTCAAGGGCATGTACCTTGGTTGTGGGCACATCCCCAGTAGGGGGTGTGCAAGAGGCAGCTGATCAATGATTCTCTCTCATCGATGTTTCTAACTCTCTATTCCTCTCTCTTCCTCTCTGTAAAAAAATCAATAAAATATATATATAAATATATATATATATATATATATATATATATATTATTTTTGTAGGACAAACTTTATTTCAACATTTGTTTTAAGCCAAGAACTTAAAACTATCATTATATTTCTCAGTTTTGGAAAATAAAAGAGATTCTTTCTTCACCCAAGCTAAATGATCACTGTAAAAATTCAGAATTCTCTAAACTGACAATATGAATATGAATAAGCACCTAAAACACTAGTATATTGTGTAAGATTATTTACTCTTTGCAAACTTCCCAAAAGACTAGAACAGATTTTGGGCATATTTATCCTTGAGCTATATTTTTATGATGAAATTACAACTTTCTCAATAAAAGAAATTTGTATAAATTAACTCAGAACAAACTCTGATTAGATTATCTCTCTAGTTTCCTAATGACATCACAATGAAAATCTGCTATGATAGCATAATAGGATTTCATAAACTAAAAGAAAAATTTCCTGGTTGTTAAAAATGCTAACTTTATAAAATATTTTCTATAATAAGAAACACTGATATTATTTAAGCAAAGAAAAATGTGCTTTTTAATACTTAAAACATTACATATTCTGAAGTTCCGGTCCAGATGTTAGCTTAGGTAAATGAGGTACTCAAATTCTCCCATAAGCACAACAAAATCACAGCTAAACTACAGAACAACCATCATTCAGAACTACCTGAAATCTAGCTGAACAGAAGTCCTACAACAAAGGATATAAAGAAGAAGCCACATCAAGAATGATAAAAGTAACAGAGACATGGAATGGGCTGGTCCCACACCCTCACAGGGCAGATAAAAATCCAGAGGGATAGCTCTATTTCCAGGAGTCCCAACACCAGCCCAGAAGTCCACTATTGGGAAGAGAAGTCCCCATAACTTCTAGCGCTAAAAACCAGAGGAGACTGTGGCTGAGTGAGATGGAAGGCTGCTGAGGTTGTAGGTGGGCCTCTTAAAGGGCCCACATATGGACTTACTAGGACTCACTTGCTCTGAGCTCCAGTGCTGGGGCAGCAGCTTGTAAAACAACAGGGATGCACAGGGAGGAACAGAATTGTCTGGCATCAGAGTGAGAGCTACAGGGGCAGCTTTCTCCAGACAGAAGTGCCTGTCTTGGCTCATGCTTCAGACTTCCCTAAATCTCTCAAACAAGCAATATCTGGCCATGGTGTACCACATATCTCTTGCTTAAGTGGTCCTGACACTAGCAGCCTTGGCTGACCTTAGTATCTTCTAAGAGGACCCAGAACCAGCACACCTGATGGACAGCTTCAGACCACGTCAAAGTACCACCCAACCACCTGCACAAGTGACACACTCAAAGGGTAACTCAGAGGGCACCAGAACCCTGCTGAAGTAAGGACTGTACTGTGGGATCAACCCTTGCACAGCTGATCCTCCATGATGGTCGAAGCCAGTCTTCACAACTAATGGGCCTGGGGGTGAATCCCTCCCAACAGTAATCAAGGCTCAACTTCAGCAGGAAGGTATACACAACCCACATGGTGGGGGCATTCCTGGAGTGCCCAACTGCTTACTGGAAAGGCTGTGACATTGGACCCTACATGACACTATATAAGGCTACTCTACAAAGCCCAGGAGATGTATCATCTCTACCTAATACATAGAAACAAACATAGGAAGGAAGCCACAATGAGAAAACAAAGAAGCAGGCCCCAAATGAAAAAAGAGAACAAAACTCAAGAAAAAGAACTGAACAGGCCCAGCCAGCTTGGCTCAGTAGTTGAGCATCGATCTATGAACCAGAAGGTCACAGTTCGATTCCTGGTCAGGTCACATGCCCAGGTTTTGGGCTCTATCCTCAGTGTGGGGGTGCAGGAGGCAGCCAATCAATGATTCTCTCTCATCATTGATGTTTCTCTCTTTCCCTTCCTCTCTGAAATCAACAAAAATATATTTTAACCTTTTGCACTCGGATGTCGAGTGTGACTCGACACGGTTAGCATTAGAATAAAGGAATCGAGAAAAAAGCAAGCGAGTGCAAAGGGTTAAAAAATAACTGAATAAAATGGAGACAACCAATCTACTAGATGCAGAGTTCAAAACACTGGTTATAAAGTGCAGAGGAACTCACTAAGATGCAATATGGCCTTCTTCTGTTGCTCTGGGAGATCTTCCAGGTGCCTCGTCTCTAGGATTTCCTATGCAGTTTTCAGGAAGGAGATGAGGTTTAAGTTTGTGTTTTAGGTGATGAAGAGGCCTATAAATTAAACCACATAACCCAGCTCAGAATACCAGTGAGTACTGCTGTGGTGTTTCAGCTAAAAGCCCAGCTAATTCTATAAAGATACCAGAATTATATATGGAAACCACTTAGTACCGGCACTGCTAGGGCACATTTTTCTGTCATCAGGACAGACCTGGCAGAACATAGGAGCATACTAAAGAGGCTCTATAGGCTTGAAAGCATTTTCTCTGTAAGAAGCTATGTTATCAAGGCACCAGAACATCAGAATCTCCTCTATGTACAAATTTAGAGCAACAACTGCAACTAGAGATCTCTCCCAAAGGTATGTCTTCCTTAGGCCAAGGAGGACAAAAAGGTAACAAAGGTCACTTGCCAAGGTACACACTCTTGTGCGAGGTGCCAAGAGCCTTGCCTAGCTTCCTAAGGAGTAGAACCAACATCAACTTCCTTTTTACTTATAATCATAGAATAGTAACTGTATGGAGCTGCATCCGCTCTAATCCTTCATCTTTCTGATGAGAAAAGTCAATCCCAGTGACCTACAGCGACTTGTCCAAGATCAGCCAATCATAAGTGGAGCTTCCTAAGATGCAGGCAGGGGCCCTCCCACTGCACAGAGCAGTGCACCTGTGTCTGCATCAGCTCCTACGTGACCTGTGTCCAGGCACTTTGCACTTGGTCCCTGACTGAAGCCAGTGCAGCTTCTCTCCCTGTCTTATCTCCTTTTCCTATGTTGCTAGCATCTGAAAAAGGAAACTCGCAAAGTAAAAGAAGTGGCAAACGCTGGAATGTATGATTCCATCTAGATTGATGACATTTCATCAGCCAGCAAGCTAGTCAAAGAAACCCCAGGAGCAGATCCTGCTTCCAAAATTAACCTTCAAAGAGATTAAAAGAGCATGTTCACACTGTAAACGCAGCCTGTCTGCCATACAGACAATGAAAACATGCTGCCATCAAACTGCATCAAATTAGTCCCATTCTTCTATGAAGAAATGGAGTAGAAACAAGTTATGAGTCATCTAAGAACATCAAAAGCAGAGACAAGACCAGACTTCAGCAGATTACAAGTTTTAGCCACTCTGACCTATGTTCAGGTCATAGTGACCTGTTTGGGTTATGTAAACATTCCTCCTGAATTTTAGAATGGCTCCTCATTTTTATGCCTGTGTAACTTTCCCCTTTTGCCCAACATCCTAACAGTTAAAATATAGTTACTGTTCCTGCTTTGCAAATGCTATTCCTCTGTCGCTTTAGGCTTATAGTACCTCTGGCAAAAGTCAAGTGTTCCTGAAAGCGTTACCAGTGTGTTTAGTACAATGAGGTAAATAATTTGTACCATATTCAAATGCGTGGTGGTTAAAACACTGTCCAGCGTCATTCAGCATGACAAGTTTTATTTATAAGTGAACAAAACTTGCATGGGACACTTTATTTATTTACAAAAGGACTTTTCTATTGTTTGGCATATCTACTTCCTTATTTTTGTGACAGGTCAGCAGCAAAAGCACTTATATTTTTGTAAAAAACCTAATAAAAGTATGCAAAATGAGAGTAAAAAGAAAGTCATTGTGTTTAACATATAGTTTATAGTCATCTACTCCCCAAAGGCAACAGAAGGAAAATGAAAAAAAAAAACACAACAACAACAACATATAAGAATGAACACAGGACATGAGGAATAAGGTTACATTTTTAAATGTAATAAGTAACAGATATCAAGACCAGATAATGCCTCTACACATACAATCGCTTATCAGGCTGCCTCTATCCCAGTGGTTTTCAACCGGAATACCGCAAGAATTTTTAAAACATGAAATGCCTGACTATTTAGTCAGGGGCACTGATCTCTTTTCCCTTAAACGTCAAATTAAAAAATGACAACAGACAACACAGTACTAGCCATCCACTGTGAATGACTCAAAATTATACCTATTTTTTGTCAAATTGGCAAAAAATACGTTTCACTGTGCCGCAGAAATTTAGTAATTAGTTTATGGGCACCATGAGATGAAAAAGGTTGGAAACTGCTGCTCTAACCTACTGGAAATTAAGTGAACACAACATGAAGTTTCCCCAAAAAGCCTCTGGTGTCCTCACCTAAATCCATGTTAGACAGTAGCCCTTCATCACTAAAACCACACATAAATCAGCAAGTTGGCAGTGCTTGCTCTGGAGAGTCCAAAACTCAAGCTGTTTGGGACTGAACTTCCTCTCAACCTAAAGAGGGTGGATCCTACCTGGTCAGAATGAAGCAATAAGAGAGGACTTTCTAAAAGCCTACAGGAGAGAGGAAGAGGGGGGAGACTGAGGAGGAGGAGGAAGAGGAGGAGGAGGAGGAGGAGGAGGAGGAGGAGGAGGAGGAGGAGGAGGAGGGGGGAAGGAGGGGGAGGAAGAGGAAGAGGAGGAAGAGGAGGAGGAGGGATGAGGAGGAGGAGGAGGAGGAGGAGGAGGAGGAGGAGGAGGAGGAGGAGGAGGAGGAGGAGGAGGAGGAGGAAGGGGAAATGAAAGGAGAGGGGAGATTTTATTTCCAGAACCATTTATTTTACTGTCTTTGCATTAGCACATTTTTATTGGGCTGTATTTGTCTATCTTATCATTAATTTTACTCCATGGAAGTTTATAAAAAGAAAATGTTTGCTTCTTATAACACAAGTTGCCCTTCTTAATTGAAGCACTTGATTTCCAGGCCATAGGATGTCAGAAAGCACAATAAGAGCTGGAGGCTTCATTTGCTCTGTCAGCCTCCCATAACCTCCTTTATTCACGCATCTTAAAAATGCAAGCAGATTACACCAAATCAGTTCTAATGTCTCAAGCATCATAAGGAAGACCGAGGCAGAATCACAAAACCCGTTCTAGCACAGGCACTGGAACCACCCTTCCTAACGGGTGACCTAGGGCAGTAACATGCTTAGCTTCCAC
Organism: Eptesicus fuscus; assembly: GCF_027574615.1. Taxonomy (NCBI): domain Eukaryota; kingdom Metazoa; phylum Chordata; class Mammalia; order Chiroptera; family Vespertilionidae; genus Eptesicus; species Eptesicus fuscus. Next base: position 44,875,176 of record NC_072486.1, on the reverse strand, counting down.
GGGCCTCAGTTCCTTCATTTGAATAAAAGGGGAGGGTGTAATAATAATGCTTATTTTATAGAGTGGGTATAAGAGCTAAAGAAGAGAATCCATATAAAACATTTAGAGTAGTTCCTGGCACATAGCAAATGCTCAGTTAATATTAGCTATTATGGTTGCTATGAGTGCTCACTAAACGTGTTCTTTATGAAACAATTTGGAATGATTGGTTTAAACCAAAGTTCATGCAACCACTAATATTAAAGGGAGCGACTTGGGGAATTTTTGAAAGAGTACCAGAAAGAAACAAGATCACAGTTGAGAGAAGAGCCCTAACTAAACTAATAGCTGGAATAGCTTTTCCTGGGAAACACTACTTTATTCAAATATTACATATTCACCAAGGTGCTTTCTGGTCTTGATTTATAGCTGTTGATATTTCCAATCTTATGTAAACTTCCCTTCTAGGAGAAAGGGTTTACTATTTTAGGTTATTAAACTCATATCTGGCTAAAATCAGAATTTGGTCATTGTGAACCCGTTTTTCCCTAGGACTTACTCACTCTTTAGGTGAACTGAATGGCCAGCTCCTAGACTGCAAAATTAGAAGTAAAAACCCCAGATAATCCAGGACTCTCTCAATTTCTTTATTTTTTTATTCAATAACTAGGGGCCCGTTTGCAGGAAGATTCCTGCAAGCAGCCCCCATGGCCACGCACGCGCCGCCCGCCCGCCCCACCCCGCCCGCTGCCACCACCGTTGCAGCCCCCATGGCCACGCACGTGCCGCCGCTGCCCACCCCGCCCCGCCTGCACTTTCCCTCTGGCAGCCGCCTTGCTTTCCGCTTTCCCTCCCTCTTCCTTCTATGCTGTCTTCAGTCTTCACTCCTCCCTCCCTCAGAGTATGCAAATTAACTGCCATCTTTGTTGGGCTAATTTGCATACTCACTCTGATTGGCTGTGGTCGTAGCAAAGGTACAGTCAATTTGCATTTTTCTCTTTTATTAGTGTAGACTAGAGGCCCGGTGCACAAAATTTGTGCACAGGGGGGGCTCAGTCCAGCCTGCACCCTCTCCAAACCAGGACCCCTCAGGGGATGTCCAAATGTCCCTCTCACAATCCTGGACTGCTGGCTCCTAATTGCTCACTGGCCTGCCTGCCTGGTTGCCCCTAACTGCCCCCCCTGCCGACCTGATCCCCCTCACTACCTCTACGTGCTGACCTGATCACCCCTGACTGCCCCCCCTGCCAGCCTGGTCACCCCAACTGCCCCCGCTGCCAGCCAGGTCGCCCCCAACTGCCCCCTCCCTGTTGGCCTGGTCACTCCTAAATGCCCCCCCACCAGCCTGGTCACCCCTTACTTCCCCCCCTTCTGGCCTGGTCGCCCCAGGCAGCCTGCTTGTTCAGTCATTTGGTCGTCCCTCACTAACCCCCCTGCTGACCTGGTCGCCCCATGCAGCCTGCTTGTTTAGTCATTTGGTCGTCCCTCACTAACCCCCCTGCCGGCCTGATCATAGGCAGCCATCTTGTGAGGGCATGATGGTCAATTTGCATATTACCTCTTTATTTTATAAAATTCTTTATTGTTGAAAGTATTACATATCCTCCTTTTTACCCCCAATGACCCTCTCCAAGGACTGACTCTTTCAATTTAACTGACTATTTTCTACTTGGGCCTTAACAGTGTGCTGTATAAGTTACTAAATTAGCAGCTTCTCACATTGTTACACTTCCAGGTTTCCCTGTCTAGTCCTCAGTACCCACCAGTCCCAAGAAGCAGGGTAATAGAGCAACTGGAGAGAAGAGCCTTTGTCTGAACCATCTCAAGATCTAGGCCTGTTGTCACCTAGTGCAGACCCTTTAAACAGTATAAGTGAATTGAGCAAGGCATCTTTTATTGTATAGGACCCAATACTGCCATGCAATGACTTCTTAGTCTAATAAAGTCCAGGGAGACTTTCTCTTTCCAGCTGACAATAAGGAAAATTTTTCCTTTTTAAGACCAGACACTGTAATTTTTTAAAATGTATTTGAGGCTTTGTGATATACAGATCAATCCAGAAGGAAAAATAATCAGCCAGTTATCTTTCCTTAATATCAGAAATTATGAAGAATAATTCATAATTCAAGATCAACAAAAAAAGGAGTAAAGAAAAGCTGAAGATTAACACTGAGATAAAAGCAGGGTATAAAACAAAAGCATTTTAGCAACTTTAAAGGGATGCCTTCGGTTGCTTTTTTGATGATTCCCTGTTTTGGAGAATTCCGTCTGGCTTTGTTCAAACCCATCCAAGTCAGGTGCAGGGAGCTTTGTGCCCTTCACATCCTTAGCCCTCTCCTGGATTCATACCCTTTATCTCTGGAGATTGGGACACTGGAAGGTAGGTTGCCTCTTAGGTAAGGAGAGTAGGAAGTAAACAAAATGTGGAGGCACAGAAAGGAATCACATCACACCAGCTGCAAGTCAAGGGAAGACAGGCTGGCAGGGGGTTAGGTTCTCACCAAATGCCAATCAGAAGAGCACCCCCTGCCATATCCTGGCCACAGTGACACATTAATAAACTCTACTCAGATGGAGACTAAAGTTGGCTCCCAAGAGGTTCCCATGAGAGTGCCTTGGGCATCCTCTGGAGATAAGCTCTGCTCCAGTTCTTGACCCCTCCTTCAGAGCCTTATCACCCCATCCCACCCCTCTCCATTTCTTCTGCCCCATCAACCCAAGGAATCTTCTCTAGTCTTGGTGATGAGAAGCCTTGTTCTGTCTCATATAATGCCACCCAGCTTCCAGTCTTCTTTCTTGTGGTAATTGTACCTCATTTTTTTCCGAGGGGATCATCCTTCTCCCATTGTCAATGCAGGCACTTGGGCAAAACTGACTCTACCCCTTGAGAACAGGAGTAAGATCGTGAATTAAAATTAACTAATCTTTCTATGCAAACTCTTTCTGAAAATAGTGGAAGACAGAACACTTCCTAACTCATTTCATGAGGCCAGCATTACCCTGATACCAAAACCAATAAAGACATTGCAAAAAAATAATAAAATGAACCAATAACACTCAATAATATGGACATAAGATTAAGCACACACAAAGTGAATTAGCAACTTATAAAATGTATCTAATACATCACAGTTTTGTAGGGATTATGCCAGAAATCAAGGTGAAATTCATTAACATAATTCACTATACTATGAAAATAAAGAAGAAAATCACAAAATCATCTCAATTGGTGCAGAAAACACTTTTAACAAAATTTAACACCAATTCATGTTGTTGTTTTTTAAATCTTCAGCAAATTGGGAATAGAATAGAACTTCCTCAGTCTAATAGATGAAAACCTACAACTAAAATTGTACTTTATAATGAAACACTAAACCATTTTCCCCTAATATCAAAAAAAGCTAGGATGCCTGCTCTTACCATTCTATACAGCAATGTACTGGAGAACCTAGCCAGTGCAGTAACCAAGGAAAGAGAAACTAAAGACATACAGACTGGAAAATACAAAGTAAAATAATGTTTCCCTTCCATTACCTTGGCTTCTATTTGGAGATGGACACCTGGCCCAAATCAGGCTACGCGGTCCAATTCCTGAATTTGAGTATGAATTCTCTCTCCTGCTGTGCTGTCTTCTATTGTGCTGAGAGACCCTCAAGCTTCTGAGGCCACAATATAGTCAGAACAGGACTACCTCATTAAGTGCAGGGTCTAAAAATGATCCTAGTGACATTGAGCCATGAATCAAGCTTGTTTAAGAATAGTTCTACTCCTTGGGCCATTCAGTTCTATAAATTCTCTTTTTGGCTTAAGCCAATATGGGTTATCACCTGAAAGTTCAAATTGTTTCTCATATCTTCTTTCTTGCCTTAAATCCCCTCAGGGCCTAGACTTTTGACTTCTTTTGCTGTTGTTTTTTTCTTCCCTGAAGAATGACTGTAAATCTAACTGGAATAGGTAAAATAACAACATAGAAATTAGTATAAATATTATATTGCCAAATATGTGATAAATAAATGTAATATGTTAAAAAAATATTTTAATTTTCAACTGGTAAACCAAAGTCAGTCCCCTGTAAACCTCTGCATCAATTTCAAAAGGTGGCAATGTAGATTCATCTGTTATACTCCTTCTAGATTAACTTTGCATATTGCAATAGTAGTGGAACAGCAATCAGACATGGCAGATTTGTGCAAGGTAGAGGTAAAAAATATGCTTGTTATTTATACTGATTACGGCCAAATTCATCAGATGATATGAGAAGTATGCAATACACATTACATTTTCCAGATGACAGCTCAATACAATTACTTTTATCTACAACCCAAGATCACCCCTACATTAGAATTTGTTCACTGCACAAATTCTTCCCAGGCCCCTCCAAAAATCCTTCTCCAAAATGATTCTAACTAAACCATGTGTTCCCACTCCAATTATGATATGCTTGTTTTATCTGTGGCTACTGCCATTATATTATTATTAATATGAACACTGGACCTCATAATTGAAGGAATTTATTCTTTGTGAAGACCTCAGCTCTACTTGGTCAGAATGTCTTATGATGGGCTAATACAAAAGAAGGCCCTATTTGTTTTATGATCCTAGGAAGCACAAGTTAGGAAGAAACAAAAATGAGATGGGGAAAGGAGAAAAGCCAATAAATAATGTGTTAATAAACAGGATACTGCTGTGGCCACCTGAGACTCAATCTCACTGAGAATTTCTGGAAAACTACATAAAATATACCTCAAAATTATCTTACCAAGGAACAGAGAAGGTGGGCTATTTAACCACTGACTGGCATCCTCACTTGTTGAGGGCTGCTCATTGGGGCATGAATTCCCTGGAATTTCTGAGCTGCCATGTGTGGGTTAAGCAAGCAACTATAACATGGAAGTAAGTCCTCACACAGAGAATCAGAGAGACACAGATGCTTCAGAAAGAAAGCTGTCAGTGACTACAGGAACCACACTGGGGGAGAAGTCAGAAGTAGATGGAAGCGTGATGGGGGAATATCAACAACACCCCTTACACAGTCCAGCTAAGCTCTCAAGTTACCTCATCTCGGGATCACATGAATTATCAACATTCACCTGTCTCCTCCTCCTCTTTATCTCATGGACTTCTCTATAATCTCTATGCTCTTCATTTACCTATTTAACATATTATGTTTCTACTTCTAACACTGATATAATTCCTTATTAAATATAATACATTCCCCTTTGATCAATATTATTTAAAAGACAAAAGAAACGTGTGCCTTGATATAATCTACCTTTTCTGACCAGGCTGTCTTTAGTCTCCTAAGGAATGATCTTCCTGAGGAAATAGGAGCATTAATTCTCAGGAGTTTCAAGAGTAAAGAAGACATAGTCCCTGTTCTCCAGCTACCGAGCAGAGGGAAGAAGTCAAGGTCACAAATAACTAAAACCTAAGGCAAAATGAGCTAAACACCAAAAGACAGGTACATACAAAGTGCTTTGGGGGCTCAATGGGCATGACTATCTGTTGGTAGAATCAGGAAGAATATGTGAATGAGTAGGCTTGTGCGCTGAATTTTGAAGAATGGATGGGATTCTGTCAATAATAGTCTCTCTCTCTCTCTCTCTCTCTCTCTCTCTCTCTCTCTCTATATATATATATATATATATATATATATATATATATATATATATATATATATATGTAAATATATAGAGAGAATATTATAAGCAACATTCCAACCACAGGAAAAAAAAATGCATGCTCCTTTGAGAAACAGTCTGGTTTGGCTGAAGCAAAACGTCCACATCACAAAGGAGTACTGGGAAATATTGCTGGAAAAGTCTCTGCATTTTTAACCATCTATCATCAGAGCTGTCACCTCTTAAAAGTGGCATGACGTTAATGCCTCTGGAGAGAAGGTCTATCAGCTGCATACTGGTTTTTAACCCCAGGTTTTTTATTTTATTACATTTATTTTTAATTTCAGAGAGGAAGGGAGAGGGAGAGATAGAAACATCCATAAGGAGAGAGAATCATTGATTGGCTGCCTCCTGCATGCCTCCTAATGGGGATGGAGCCCACAACCCGGGCATATGCTCTGACCGGGAATCGAACCATGACCTCCTGGTTCCATAGGTCAATGCTCAACCACTGAGCCATGTCGGAAGGTCTGTATTTATATTTTAAATTTTTTACAAGATCAAACTAGTTGAAAGGAAATGTAGAAAGTCAGAAGGGGTCATTCCCTCGTGGTCATATAAGGATAGCATAGAAGTTTAAAAGCCTGTGATCTTTTTTGTCTTTCTTTGTCCAAATACTGCTTAAAGGAAGAAGTGATCATTTGTATTTTATAAAAGAAGGTAATAAAAAAAGATAAATGAACAAAATAAGTCACTGCTTAATATTCTCTTCGGCAGGTGCCTGAATCTACATATATATATGAGTTTGAAAGGAAATTAGCCAAAGTAAATAAAGTAGAAAATCAATGTTAAACACATCTGTACACATGTGGTTTTTCTCCACATCCAGAGGGAATTAATATTTTAGTCTTGCTACAGCTTTATTATTAATCTTATTCTTACCAGAGTTGAATATGAAGTAAATTGGCTAAAGTGTAATAACTGAAGCTGAAGGAATAGAGTTTCTTTCTTACAGAATAAATAACTCAGTTTAGCTTGAGGACTGTTTTAGACAGTCCTAACAATTGTTTAGTCAACCCTCAAATACACAATCTTAGTGCAGCTCTTAAAAACACAATGGCATACCCTAGCTGATTTGGCTCAGTGGATAGAGTGTCGACCTGCAGACTAAAATGTCCCAGGTTCCATCCAGGTCAAGGGCACACACCTTGGTTGCAGGCTCCTCCCTGGCCCAGGGGGAGGCAACGAATCGATGTGTTTCTCTCACATGGATGTTTCTCTCTGTCTTTCCCTCTGTCTTCTACTCTCCCTAAAAAAAATAAATAAATAAAAATAAATTTAAAAAATAACCTCTGGTGAGGATTAACAAAAAATCAAACAAACAAAAAAACACAATGGCCTGGGTTAATCTACATCAGAATATCAATTAATAATTTTAAAAGCACATTCCATATATTTAATCTTTAGAATAATTCTGGAATAAAATGGGTCCAAAAAAATGTACCCTCATTTACAGATTTAAAAAAGCAAGGTTCAAAAAAAGTTAATGGGCTTCCCCATGCCCAAGTTGTAATATGGTATTTTGAGTCCCACTTTAATGTTCTGTCCAATTTACCTGAAAAGAGTCTTAGAAGCAAGTAAATTTGGTAAATTATTCACTTTTTGAATCTGAGCAATGCAAAAAAGGTGAGGGTCCCTTCTTTAAGATAAGCTAGTTTTTAGACATATTAATATTCTTTCATGATTTTCATGGTCCCCTCTCCTACCCCCCCAACCCCCATCCCCAAAGCTAAGCTAAGATGACCTCTTACATGCTCCTGGCTATAGTTCTCTGGAATCTGGAAAAAAACCTTTGTTAACTGTTGCATAAATTCAAGGTGTTTCTTAAAGAAACGCTTGGTTCTGCCTCCAAGAACCACAGTATGCCTATTCTGAATACAGACAGATCTTCTATCTGTGCTCATTTTTATAACAGATTGTCAACTTTCTACTTGTATTTCTTAGACCTAAAACCAGACCTTGTGAATTATTAAGCAATTCAGAACACCTGGGTGACAGCTTCTTATCTCAGAGTTCTCCTTAAATGTTCTCTAGCTTTCAATAAACGGGACAGAGACAACTGGATGGCTGAAGAGGCTCCACGTGCTCCGAGCTGGGGGAGTATGCCTAGAGCAGATTAATGACTCTCAAACTTGAATCTTTAAGGACACATATGTAATAACTTAATCAATAAAGAAATTTTTAAAAAAACTTGAATATACATCCAAATCCCTGAGAATCTGTTAAAAAGGTAAATGAAAAGTCAGGGCAGCAGTAGTGTTTTCCCACAATAAATAAATATCTCAAACATATTTTTGTATTTTTAATTGGTAAAATCGTGAATACTAAGAACCATGGATAACTTTTCTCTGGAGGGAAAAGATCCCTTATACTAAATCATTATGAATTATCCACACACAAAATAACAGGAGATCCTGCTTTTAGTTTACTTCAGAGCAAGATGATATGAAAATATAAAATGTTAAGTTCTACAAGAACATCTGCTAATTTTTAAAATGTTAAAATGTTCTGAATCGTGTTTTGCCAGTGATTTGGATTAAAATTGAGTTCAACTCCAAAACCAAAATTTTCTCATTATATTATAAGCCTGTTCATTGCCCTAAGGAAAAATAAATGAAATCTATTACCAAAGTGCCCACCATATGCTTCATTAAATATTTGTAATTACAACATATTCTTCAGCAGTGTGTGAGGAGGACCAAAAAAACTATATTCCAGGTGTGGACTCTGTGCTCAATAGACTTAACTAGATTTATTTTTCAGTCTTAACATTGTGATAATTTTTATTAGAGTTCTACTTCATTTCCCTACTTTTGATTAAAAGCAGTGTGCAGGCATGTAGAAGACAAAACTCAACACAATATTGATGGAATCTTTTAGAATTAGGTGAGCCCGGGCCCTTTCCCCCTCTCCTACCCCGTGTTTGCAAGACCAGATACTCTCTTCTGTACTTGCAACCAATTCCAATCCATCCACTCACAAGTTGTATTTCCTTGGGCAAATAAAATACTTTTGAAGCCTCACATTCCTCCTCTGTGAAATGGGGATAATACTATCTACCTCAGGAGAGGTTAGGGAGCATAAATGAAAATAGACAAAGATGTAAAGCACGCAGCATTTTGCCTGGACACGTTAACATTATCCCCTTACACAGCACTTACTGAGTGCAAGCACTATTCTAGACACTTTATTTTTCATTTATTTTTATTACTAACATTATTACAGATGTCACCATTCCCCTTCGTTTCCCCCCTCAAACCATCCCAATCCCCCCCCCACCCTTCCTACTGGCCATCACCATATTGTCCTCTGTGTCCATGGGTTATGCATACATGTTCTTTGGTTAATCCCTTCGCCTTCTTTCATCCAGCCTCCACTCCCTCCCTCCATGTACCCATGCCTCTCTATTTTGTTCATCAGTTTATTTTGTTCATTAGATTCCACATATGAGTGAGGTCATGTGATATTTGTCTTTCTCTGACTGGCTTATTTCACTTAGCATAATTATTTCCAGGTCCATCAGAGTTGTCACAACGGATAAGAGATCCTTCTTTTTTTGCATCTGCATAATATTCCATGTTATGAATGTACCACAGCTTTTTTATCCACTCCTCTACTGATAGACACGTGGGCTATTTCCAGATCCTGGCTATTGTAAATAGCACTGTTATGAACATAGGAGTGAATATATTCTTTCAAATTGGTGTTTTGAGATTCTTAGGAGGTATTCCCAGAAGTGCATTAATTTTTTAATCCTTTAATAGCCCCTTGTGGTAACAAGAAGCCATTTATAAACCACAGTTCTGATTATTTCACAGGACAACAGACCATTTAAACAGGGATCAGCACTAACCACTCCAGGGAATTCAGCAAGGGAACTAAGCCCTAATACCCTAAGGCAGTGGTCAGCAAACTGTGGCTCGAGAGCCACATGCGGCTCTTTGGCCCCTTGAATGTGGCTCTTCCACAAAATACTACAGCCTGGGCGAGTCTATTTTGAAGAAGTGGCGTTAGAAGAAGTTTTAAAAAATTGGCTCTCAAAAGAAATTTCAATCGTTGTACTGTTGATATTTGGCTCTGTTGACTAATGAGTTTGCCTACCACTGCCCTAAGGTATCCATTACATGGAATGAATTGACTTCTCTCCTATCAAACTAGAAAGTACCAGCCATGGAGAACTGAGAAAAATAGTAACTCAAATAGCTTTCTCTGTTTTGTTGTTCTTCAGAACATGATGATATGAAATTATAAAATGTTAAGCTCTACAAGAACATCTGCAAATTTTTAAAAATGTTAACATGTTCTGAATTGTATTTTTCCAGTGATTTGTATTAAAATTGAGGAATCCCAGAAGAAAAAAGTAAGTATAGCCCTCAATCCTGCCAAATTATTCCCTGCCTTTGCCTCCGGTAGTATTACTGATAGCTATGCCTCCTACTTGCCCAAGTTAGAGAACTCTGACTCCCTTTGGTAAATAAATCCGACCATAGAGGTAGAGCAGGAACATTCATTTTTGAAGGAAATATGATATAAATTCCATTCATGGCGGGACAATTTGAGATATTATTTAGCTTTTTGGGTTTGCTGCTTTTGAATGGCCCAAGAGAGTAAAACAACATTTAGTAGTTTGTGTTATTTTTCCTCCTTATACTCTACCCCTGCCTTCTGAGAAGATGGCCAGACCTTCTGCATCCTTTGTCGTCGGGTAGGCTGCAGGGCTAAAGCAGAAATGGCCTGAAGAGAACCTCCCTTACTTGCTATAGTTTTCCAAAAGGCTTTTGCTATGGAGACAAACAGGAGCCAGTGCATTCGATATGAGAGTGGAGGACAAAGGAAGGGACAGGTGTGGGAGAAGCAGCAAGAGAAATAAAAAGACTATCCCCAGCATAAGGAAGGGCTGGAGGTCTGTGGAACCTCCGGTGAAGAGACCCACAGCTTCCCCCTTGCAGAGTTCCAGGAAAGAGGTTGGGTTTCCATATGAAATGACAGCAAAGTAACCATACAAGTCTCCATTCAGAGCACCAGAGCCCACAATGTGCCCACGTAATGGAGGACATGATAGTCCCAATACCAGATTCCAAGGGATTGGCTGGGGAGAAAAAAAAGTAGGTCTGTCAATTAGGGAGCTCAACTAAGGGGCTTTGGAAATGTGGGGAAAGCTTTTTCTGCTTGTCACAGAGAGCAGGAGTCATGGATACTAAAAACAATGGACAGTCCCGGCGGTTGTGGATCAGTGGTTGAGCATCAACCTATGAATGAGGAGGTCATGGTTCAATTCCCCGAAAGGACACATGCCTGGGTTGTGGGCTCAGACCCCAGTGTGGAGCATGCAGGAGGCAGCCAATCAATGATTCTCTCTCCTCATTGATGTTTCAATCTTTCTCCATCCCTTCCTCTCTGAAATCAATAAAAATATGTATATTTTTAAATGTACAGGACAGTCCTACACCACAAGAACTGTTTCAACTGAAATGACAGTACACTGTTAAGAGAAACTGGTGGACGATGGGCATCAAAATAGAAATTTGGACTAAATTTGGACTAAAAGAACAAGGCTCACTCTATTCTGTACAACATCCTCTCAGGCCACAACTTTGTGAGTTGTGACAGGTAGAATCCCCTTCAAGGTGGAGAGATGGCGGCTGAGTTGGATTTCGGCTGATTTAAAAAGAATTAAGTACCGCGGCATTTCTTACATATGGAAGCTCACTGAGAAGATTGATACAGCCTATCGATATTTCATTTTTAAGAGTACAGCGTAAAGGGCTTTCTAAAAGCATGACCACTCATGTCCTGTCTTCTGCACACTCCTGAGGATGCACCACATTGTGTATTTGTAATGGTTCTGAAGATGGCTTTCCAGATTGCATCTGTATCCTCGTGCAAAGAAAACCAAGCCATCTTTCTGTCCCTCAGAGAACACCCCATATTTTTTTATTCTGACTTTTTTGTGACAATGGCAGCAGTGATTATATTTTTAAAGTTTTATTTTTAAGCTGTTTTATTTATAATCGATAAAATCTGGTTAAGCATCTGTATATGCATCAATCCTACCTAACAATGGTAACATGTCACAACAAGATTGTCAAGACAGGATTTTAGCATGCCATATAAAGTGGCATAAATTATTGATTTAATGAGAAATGCCCACACATCACCTTAAAAGCTAAGTAAACAGCCACATGTATTAAAAAAGTAGAATTAGAAAGAAACATGAAGCATTTTCAACGTTTATAGAAAAGTATATTTGAGAAAAGGGAAAAAATATTTATGTAGCACATTCTGTAAAATGTAAAAAAAAAATTATATGATGTAATTAATCTTTATACCTATTTAAAAAAAAAAAGAGGCAGCAGGATCCCTTCTGTATATGGGAGAAGCAGCAGGAGTTCAGGTTACACACACACTGAGGCCAGATGCCTATAGGCACTCCTCTCCTAGGCTCCCTTCTCTAGCATGCAGACCTAGTGACAGACTCTTTAACACAGTAGTCATTTTCATCCTTACACGTCCCAGGCAGGCTACTTCTGTTGGTATTGATGGACACTTTGGAGGATTATGATAATTGGTTGGTTGCTTGTTTGGTTTTGAACTTCTCAATTACCTGAATCAAGCACCTGTATACAGCGACCCTGATGCTCCTGAAGAGTGTTGTTTCCTTCAACTCTGCAGCAGTTTCCCTGTCTTACTTTCCTCTCTGACCTGGTCCTTAAATGCTGTGATCCTCCCTATTCTTTATTTTTAAATATATTTTACTAGCTTTCCCGTTGCAGGAAAATTCCTGCAATGGGATTTCCTGCTGCACTCTACCCCGCCTCCGTTCCTCCCTTGCCGCCCGCCTCGCCTTCTCCTCCGGCCCTCCCGCATTTCCCTTTGCTCCGCCATTGTCGCCCGCCTCCGCCCCGCCCTTGCCGCCCGCCTCACCTTCTCCTCCGGCCCGCCTGCTTTTCCCTTCGCCCCCGGCCCCGCCTCCGCCCCGCCCTTGCCGCCCACCTCGCCTTCTCCAGCCCGCCCGTGTTTCCCTTCGCCCCCGGCCCCGCCTCCGCCCCGCCCTTGTCACCGGCCCCGCCTTCTCCTCCAGCCCGCCCGCGTTTCTCTTCGCCCCCGGCCCCGCCTCCGCCCCGCCCTTGTCGCCGGCCCCGCCTTCTCCTCCAGCCCGCCTTAGTTTCCCTTCGCCCCCGGCCCTGACTTCGCTCCGCCCTTGCCGCCGGCCCTGCCTTCTCCTCCAGCCCGCCCGCGTTTCCCTTCGGCCCCGGCCCCGCCTCTGCTCCGCCCTTGCCGCCGGCCCCGCCTTCTCCTCCAGCCCACCTTCATTTCCCTTCGCCCCGGCCCTGACTTCGCTCCTCCCTTCTCTCCCCCCGCCCCCCTGGCTTGCTTGCTTCTTCGAAGCTTTACTCCCCTTTGCAGCTCTTGGCTTCTTTCGACACTGTCTTGATATGCAAATCAGCCGCCATCTTTGTTGGGGCAATTTGCATACTCGTCCTGATTGGTTGGTGGGCGTGGCTTGGCTGGTGGGCGTGGCTTAGGTGTAGCGAAGGTGCGGTCAATTTGCATATTTGTCTATTATTAGATTAGATTGATTTTTTTACAGAGAGGAAGGGAAAGGGATAGAGAGTTAGAAACATCGATGAGAGAGAAACATCAATCAGCTGCCTCCTGCACACCCCTACTGGGGATGTGCCCGAAACCAAGGAACATGCCCTTGACTAGAATCGAACCTGGGACCCTTCAGTCCACAGGCCGATGCTCTATCCACTGAGCCAAACCGGTTAGGGTTCCCTATTCTTTACTGGGATCTCTTCTCACTCCAGGCCAATGCTTCTTAAACCTTGACCCAGGTCACCCTAGAGCAACAAAGTCAGAACCTCTAGAGATAGGTCTCAGGAATTAGGACTTATTAAAGTTCCCTAAACGATTCCATTGTGCAATCCAGAAAGGAAATTACTACTCTTCATTCCTCCTTGAACAATCTCATCCACAGTCCCTTTATCATCTTTATGCCAATGACTCCCAAATCTATATTTCTAGTTCCCACTGCCTTTGTCATTCAAAATAAAAACAACACCAAAGCACAAAATAAAATTATGTATTCTAAATGGACACAAAACTTAAAAGTATGTTGAAGTTTAAAATCACTACTTTCTAGATTTTTCTAACGCTCTCCCTCTTAGAGGGGTAAGATGCCTGTATTCTGTTGGTATCACAAAAATCTGATTAGTCTGCCTACTGGGAAATCAAACACATGTTAAGAATGCCTTTCCTAAATTGCAGACATTTAGGGGATCTCCATCTGAAAGTCCCATAAGCACTACAAAACCAATATGACTAAAACAGAACTCATTATTTCACCAGAAAAAAAAAAAAATGCTCTTCCTCTCATGTCAGTGAATGGCACTAACATCCAGCTAGAAGCTGACGTAAAAAAAACTTGGGAATCATGACTTAATCCTCCATCTTTCACATTCCCACCCACAATTATGACCAAGTAAAATCAATTCTAACTCTTCACTAGATCTCAATCTGTTTGCTTTCTCTCTAACCCCACAGCCACAATTTTCTCTCACCTGGAAGACTGCCACGGCCTCTTAAACGGCCTCCTTGCCCACAGTCTTAACTTGCTCCACACGACTACCACAATTATGTTTGCAAACACAAATATTTTTGTGTACTTAAAACCTCTCATAGGTTCCTTCCTGCCCTTAGGATAGTGCTTGCATTTCATAACATGGCTTACAAGGCCCATAAAAACCTCTCCAGATGCTTTCACTGCTGCCTCTGCTACTAGTCCAATCCCTTCATCACTCCTTCACTTGGCTTCTGCAGAGACTTCCTTCCTCTGGGAAATCGCGGGTCTCCCCAAACCAGGTTAGGTGCCCCATTCATGCATCTCCATATCACCATGTACTTACTCTGTTACTGAAACATTCACTAACTTGATTGTCTCCCCAGCTACAGGGGAGCAGCACATTGGGAGCAGAGTCCACATCTTGTTCTTCACTCTCACCTATCACTGGGCACATTGTGCTATTTGTTGAAATTAAAAGTTAATGGACTGCCCTGGCCGGTTAGCTCAGTTGGTTAGAGCTTCTTCGTCCTGATATGCCATGGTTGCAGGTTCGATCTCTGGTCAGGGTACATACAGAAATCAATCAATGGATGCATAAATACGTGGAACAACAAATTAATGATTCTCTCTCTCAAAAATCACTTTAAAATTTTTTACAATAAATGGACAAATTAATGAATGATTAATAGCCCCTGTATTTCTTCTCACATTTCATTAACCAAAATTGCGTTGATTTTTTTTCAAGCAAAATTTAAAGACAAATAGTATGTAAAAAAGTCTTGTACAGCTCTGGCCAATGTGGCTTCATGGTTAGAGCATCAGCCCGCACACAGAAGGATCATGGGTTCGATTCCCATGACCCTTCTGAGTCACGGGAAGTACCTGGGTCAAGCGCAAGTACCTGGGTTGCAGATTTGATCCTCAGCCCCAGTTGGGGGCGTGTGTGGGAGGCAGCCAATTGATGTGTCTCTATCAAATCAATGTTTCTCTCTTTCTCATTCTCTCTCTCTCTATCTCTCTATCTCTATCTCTCTCTCTCTCTCTCCCCCTCCCTCTCTCATCCCTTCTTCCTTCCACTCTCTCCAAAAATCAATAGTAAAATATCCTTGGGTGAGGATTACCAAAGTAATTAAAAATAACATATCTTGCACACACATGCAAAGCAGACTCATGGATTATTCAGTGGATATTAAAGGGCTGTAGTTCATTTGTTAGCATAGTTAGCTAAATATTAATAAAGGGAGGGAACAAAGGGAATCGGACAAGGTTGAGCCTAATGGGCTGGGGAGCTGAATCAGACACTGAGCCTGCTGCTTCACACACTCCTGGGGGAGGAATAAAAACAGCAGGAGAAGTTTCTTTTGGACGCACGTGCAGTAAAAACCAAGATGGTGACCAAGATGGCCTGACTGTCTAGCCCAGGAAAAGGATCTGATTGAGTAAGAGACATGGGACCCCGAAAGATCTAGGAAATACATTGGTTACAGGGTGGATCCAAGAGAAGCCGGGGAAAGACTGGGAAGTTGATTGCTTATTTTGACAAAGTACCTGGTCCCAAGCCCGACACAATATAGTCACCCTAACAAGGAAGCTCTCTCTCTCTCTTGCCCAGTAACACACTCTGGCCTATTCTTTTGAACATTCTCCCTCCATAACAACCGTGTGGCCCTAGCAGCCACCTGCAACCCAGCAGTCACGCAAACCAAGCACAGGCCTGGGCGCAGCACCAGCCAGGAACAGACTACGCTAGCCCAGATGGGGCTAGACATGAACTAAGCTTTGGCATGGCACAGAAATGTTGGATGTCGGCCTTTCTCCTGGGCTTGATGAAGACAATCTGGGACTTGTTCCTCAGTGGGAAGGATGGAGATGAGACGTTGGGAACCTGAGGCCAGCCTTCTATTTCCACCCAAAATAAATCTTACCATGCCACAATCTCCCATGTGTGGGTCCCTGGAATGCTTTCCTTGAGGCTGCGTGAAAGAACGTGATTTTCACCGGCAAGACATTCATCCAACATTTGTAAGTAGTTAGTGCTAACTCTATCCATAATGAGCTTGTATTATGCGTTGTCAACAGTCACCTAGTCATCTTAAATTAAGAAACATTAAGTATGAAATCTGTCATTTAATATAAATATCTACAATTACCATTCTCCAAGCACTGTGCTCAGCGGTTGACACATATTGTCTCATTTAATCTCCACAATCAAGCTCTGAAGTAGATCGGATTACAGCTTCTCAGAGGAAGAAACCAAGGCTCCAGAAGGATAAGCACCTGGCCCACAAGGTCACAGCTAGGATATGAAAACGTCAGTACGCCAACCCTTATCCAACATATCCTTGTAGCAGGAAAACAAAGCAAACGTGAAATTTGTACTTACATGGCCATGTCACACCCAATCTTGCTCTAGGAAGTGACAGAACACAAAGTTAAGACTACTGGAATGAGAAATGCCTCTGAGTTTATAAAAGAGTGCATATTCATGGAACATAGCCTCATGCCAAACGTGATGCTTGAAAGCTGAGTTCTTTATGTGCATGCAATACTGAGTTTGAAAATGTATTGAACATTGATATTTTCTCTCTCTCTTTCTCTCTCTCTCTCTCTCTCTCTCTCTCTCTCTCTCTCTCTCTCTCTCTATTATCTATCTCCATTTCTCCCTCTCCCTTCCTTTCTCTCTAAAATCAATTTTAAAAAAGGAAAATGTTGTGTTAAAAGCACCTTTGGCTAATAGGCTTATGTCCCTTAGTTACCCATGTCCAAGAGACTAACCAGATTCCTAAAAGCACTCCTTATTTAGGGAGGGGGGACTTTATTTAAATAATCTAGTACATTAGTTAAAATACACTAATTCACACTCCTGAAAACACTATTAGCTACTAGTTTCTTTGGCTTGAAATTCCTTTTCTGTTGAAAATTCAGTTTCTTTGCATAACTTTTTTCAAGGAATCTATCTATAATAATAAAAGTGTAATATGCTAATTAGACCGGACAGCCAAACGACCTTCCGGATGTCATTCCGAATGTCCTTCCAGATGAAGCCACCGCACGGGGGGCCAAGGCAGAGGTGGTTAGGGGCAATCAGGCAAACAGGTGAGTGGTTAGAAGCCAGTGGTCTCAGATTGCGAAAGGGATGTCCTGCAGGATCAGGCTTAAACCGGCTGTCAGACATCCCCCAAGGGGTTCTGGATTGCGAGAGGGTGCAGGCCAGGCTGAGGGACCCCCCACCCCCGCACGACTTTCGTGCATCGGGCCTCTAGTCCTAAATAATAAAGAGGGAATATGCAAATTGACCGTCACTCCGCCACAAAGATGGCGGCACCCACAGCGGAGGCGGAGGGGGTGTTTCCGTAACACAAGATGGCTGCGACCACATTGGAGGTGGGGTTTCCATAACACAAGATGGCTGCACCCACAGCGGAGGCCAAGTTCCCATAACTAGCCTTAATGAGCAATCAGCAGGACCTGAGGCTGTTGTCCCCCCCACACATGTAGGGCTTAACAGGGGACCTCAGGCCACGTCCCTCACCCTGGCGCCAGGCCGGGGAACCTCAGGCTGCGCCCCCCACCTTGCAGGGCTTGACAGGAGACCTCAGGCCACACACCCCTGCCCGGCGGGGCTTGATGGGGACCTCAAGGTATGCCCCCCCTGCCCCAGTGCTGGGCCGGGGGTCCTCAGGCTGCTCCTGCTAAGGTTGAGAACCGCTGCTGTAGAGCCTAAGACCGTCGGAAAACACAGATAGTTACATTATGATTCATTAACAGTAGCAAAATTACAGTTATGAAGTAGCAACAAAAATAATTTTATGGTTGGGGGTCACTACAACATGAGGAACTGTATTAAAGGGTCGCGGCATTAGAAAGGTTGAGAACTACTGCTATAGAGTGTTCTGTTTGTCTGCTGCAACTTCCCTCACACCTGAATTACCCAAAATAATATGCTCTCCAGTTATTATTGCTTAAGTTAGTAACCTAAACTAAATGATTCCCAGCTATTAAACACTTTTTCATGATGCTCAGCTATTTTTAACCTAATATTAAACAATTCATTTTAATATCATTTTCTTTAGGATCCCACATATTGTATAATATATATACATTCAGATTGTGCTTCCTGGCAATTGTCATCAGTTTGGCTCATAAAAATTTGTACGGGCTTGGATGTACACTGACAATGCGCTACAAATCACAGTGACACGGACATAATGTGACAGCATTTCAAATTTCATGTGTATTATTTTAACCCCAATTTATTTTATTCACCCTACAAAACCATCACATCAAAACAAGAAAATAAGAACATGGGCCACACTTGTAGGACACACTGAAGATGGACTATGCTGTAATTGAATTAGATGGCAAAGCGTTTTGTTTATTATTCAATGACATTACATCCTTTCTAAAAAGTATACAATATATGCCCAATTAAGCACATATCACAATATTTGCAACATATTAGTTGCAACGTATTAGTTGCAAAAAATCAGTGGTCAGAAAAATTACAAAATTTAAAACAGAGTATCTCATCACAGCAAAATTTCTTCACAAAAGTACAAAAAAAAAAAAGAAGAAAAAACTGAAAATAAGACAGTAACCAAAGTGAATTTGTGAGTGGCTCACTTGTTAGCCAAACAATGAAAGTCATTTACCAATTGTGAGTTAATTGAATTGTATTTGATTACAGCAGCTGAAGCAATGTGTCCAAACAGAATAAACTCATTTAGGACTATTCAACTAAGAGTTGAAGACATTGGGAGCAATATAAACAGTCAATTTTCAAATGAAGCACATTTTTAAATTATTTTTATTGTTGAGAGTATTACAGATGTTCCCCATTTTCCCTCCTTTTCACCCCCTCCTCCTCACTCCTGTCCCACCAGAGGTCTTCACCTCACTATTGTCCGTGCCCATGGGCTGTGCATATATTTATTCTGAGTGCTTTTCCTTGGCTTGGATGAGTTAACAGATGTTATAGATACTGCTCAATTCTTCTTTATACAAGGAGTCAATGCTGATTTTGAAGTGATTAAAGAATTAGCCTCTATAACTAGACTGAATGGAACAACTATGAACAAAAATATTTCCCAAAAAAGTTGAGAAAACACTAATTCAACACAACTTCAGTGGGATCTACTAATATGTGTTACAACTTTTAGGTGAGAAAAATTATGTGTGGAGCAAAAGACAAGAAGACAACTTTACAGAGCTTGTAAAAATGTAGGGTATTCCCATTTTCCCTCCCTTTTGCCCTCTCCACCCGACTCCTGTCCCACCGTGGTGGTGAAAGCCTGTGATTATTCATTCAATTATTCATCGGCAAATGCTCTGAGGAAAATATATGACTTTATCATGTGACATTAAACTAATGGTATTAATGATGGTTTTCATTTGCTCTGATAACCTTGACCCTTGTTAGTCCCAAGAAGTTTTCTCATCCCAAAGCAGCAGAATATACATTATTCTCAAAGATAGAACACATTAGGACACAAAATAAGTCTTAACAAGTTCATGAAGACTGAAATCACATCAAGCATCTTCTCAAGTCAGAATGACATGAAACTAGAAATCAACCACAATAAAAGACACTCAAAAGCATGCAAACACATGGAGGCTAAATAGCATGTTATTAAAGAATGAATGAATACCAATGAGATCAAGGAACACATAAACTCTTCTGGAAATAAATGTAAATGAACAGCCCAAACCGGTTTGGCTCAGTGGCTAGAGCGTCGGCCTGTGGACTGAAGGGTCCCAGGTTCGATTCCAGTCAAGGGCATGTACCTTGGTTGCAGGCACATCCCCAGTAGGGGGTGTGCAGGAGGCAGCTGAATCGATGTTTCTCTCTCATCAATGTTTCTAACTCTCTATCCCTCTCCTTTCCTCTCTGTAAAAAATCAATAAAATATATATTTTTTTTAAATGTAAATGAACACACAACAACCCAAAATCTATGGGACAGAGATTAGTGGTGAGACTGCTGGTTGTCTATTAGCTCACTTTGAATACTTGACAAATACTTATGAAAAAAATTATCTGTTCCTGTTCTAGTTTCATTTTAGAGGTGATTCACAAGACTTAGCTGCATCAGAATCACCTGGAGCCCAAAATATCCTTGTTATGTCTTGACTGTGGTTGTAGTACACATGTGATAAAACTGCATGGACCTAAACACACCCCAGTGCATGTAAGACTGGTGAAGTCAGATCTCTATTATTTCTTCTAATTGCATGTGAGTTTATAATTATTTCATCACAAAAAGTTTAAAACAAATACACACACACACACACACAACACACACACACACACACACACACACACTGCTATGCTCTGTCCCCCAAGTTTCTGATTCAACAGATCTGGGACATGGCATGATAATTTACATTTCTAACAAGACGCTAGGGGTGCACAGTCTAGGCACCACATTTAGAGAACCACTGATGGCAAATAATGGTTTTCTTCTCTGGCTGTACAATAGATCACCTGGGGAGCTTTAAAAAACTCTTGCCTGGCTGGTGTGGCTCAGTGGTTGAGTGTTGACTCGTGAACCAGGAGGTCAGGGTTCCTGGTCAGGGCACATGCCCAGATTGTGGGCTCGATCCTCAGTAGAGGGTGCACAGGAGGCAGCCAATCAATGATTCTCTCTCATCACTGATGTTTCTATTTCTCTCTCCCTTTCCCTTCCTCTCTGAAATCAATAAAAACATTTTTTTAAAAAAACTCTTAATGTCCAGTTCCACCACAAAACAATGAAACAGTAATTTCTGAAGATAAATATTGAGTATTAATATATTTTAAAAAGCTTCTCATATAATTTTAATGTGAAAACAAGATTGAGAACCACTAATCTAAAATTTAAAATATTCTTTTCTTCAATCATAGCTCACCTACTACTATGTATTAAAGAGGTATAAGAGTAGAAATTTTACATTGACTAAAAATGAAGATAGAAAACAGATAAGCTAGCAAAGCTGCCATTAAATGAAGTGTGTTTTTATCCCAAACTCTAAATGTGATGTCACCTAGTCATTAAAGACTGCTTACAAATGTTTTGTTAACAAAATAAAGCGTTATTTATACTAGAGATTTTCTAAAAACAGCATGTGAATCTCTGATCAGAGTTATTACCTAATCCACAAGAATGCTGTGTGAATTAATGAGATAATGTTTGTAAAGGCTTGGAGAATCTTGGAAGGATAATTGAAAAAAACACAATCACATTACTGTTAGTACATTATGCTGAATACCAAAATAAATCTAACAACCCATTCAAGGAAACAGGAACATGATTTGTTTATTTTTTCCCAAAGGGGAAAATAAGCAGATATAAATTTTTAATGTGAAATCATAAGAATTTGACAAAAGAGATTATTGTCGTATTTCAGAATGAAAAATGCTTTTTAAGCATAAAACCAATAATGGGTCACAAAAAAATATTAAATTTAATACCTAAACATAACATTTTATACATTGAAAACAGAAACAAACAGGGAAAGAACAGTTACAACACTAACAGAGAGGCATAATATTGTCAACCTGAAGCTCATAAGACTTATACCACAATAAATAAACAACAGAAATAATTTGTTGGACATTTAATAAATAAAAAAACATTCAAAATTCTTAAGAATATAACAAGTGGAAATAAAACAATGAGTATGATTCACCTATCAATTAGACAGAGATTTTTTTTATTGTTAGTCCTCACCCGAGGATATTTTTCATTGATTTTGAGAGAGTGGAAGAAAGGGGGAGACAGAGAGAAAGAAATGTTGAAGTGAGAGAGAGACATCAATTGGTGGCCTCCCACCTGAGCCCCAACCAGGGCCAGGGGTCAAGTCTGCAAACAGGTACATGCCCTTGACTGGAATTAAACCTGAGACCCTTCAGACCCAAACCGGCTAGGGCAGCAAAGATTTTTTTTAAACAATGTGTAACTGATAAGTAAAAGGTCGACATGAAAAGTATTATCTATTGCTCTTCCTAGATATGCATTTAAATTTATCTATTATTTTATTTATTTATATTAGATGTTTTAAAAGAAAGAAAGAGAAAAGCACTAGAATAAAGGACACTGGAACAGAAATTTTGAAGATTTTCTGCTAGGCATATTCTAAAGGAGCCGAAATAAGTGAAATCACCAGGGGTCCGCTGATAAATCTTACAATTAAAAAACAGCATCGACAATAATATAAAAGGCCTTATTAGAGGAATGAGATGGTCAAGTGGCACAGCCTCCACTTTGCGACTCAGAAGAAGCAATATTTGAAAGCAAGGCTCTGAGAGGAGGCTCCAACATTTGTGCAATGACAACATCAAACAGAAAATAGAATGACAAGGTCTAGACTCAAATACTTGGAAAGGACTACCATAATGCCAAAAAGTTAGTCACTAGAGCAACAGCTAAATCAATTGTACAGGAAAAAAAAAAGAGAGATCATTCCCTTGATATAACAGCCCAGTCCTCTAATGCCTCCTGAATCTAAATTTATGTCAATAAGCATTTCACACAAAGATTTAAAATAAAGATTTTGAACAGCAACCAGACTGTGGTGAGTACTAAAGAGAAGTTAAGCCACCTATTTTGTTTGCCAGCAAACACCAGCCAGCAGAGATGAGAACTTAGTTCTGGAATACAAAATAGGGTTGCTGATTCCTCACTTGAAAAGATCTGGATTCAAGTCCCAAGTCTGTCTAATTTGTTCTATAAACCCGGCCAGCACATTCTGTGAGATAGCATGCTGGTAATTATTATAGATGAATATCATGAATTACGAGTACACAAATTTATTTACATTATGCAAGTAATTATAATAGCTGTGAGTTCATGAGCTAATGATAATTTCTAACAACTATAACAATAATAATCTTCAGAATGAATAGACGAATTAGTATAAAAATTTGCAATACACCTAAGAATAAAAGGTTGATGTAGTTGTTTGTATGTATGGTTTATGACTACAGAACTTACCCTAGAGCTTAGCCTTAACATTTATCAAATAAATAAATAAGCAAGCAAAGATTCTTATTAGCAGTCGTTACTTCACATAAAAAGTTTCTTATTGTGCCACAGTTCTAAAAAAGAGCCAAGATATTTCAGATAGATTCTTTCAAGGCTGAGCGAGACCAATAGCTATGCTGGGATTAGAAAGTGTCGATATGGGTGACAAGTCTCCCAGATATTTTTTTTAAAGACTCTGGAAAATGGAATGCCAAACACTCTACACACTTTGCACACTTTAACCACTCTGAGGTAAAAGCCTCTAGCAACTATTAACTAAACAGAAGTGTGTTGGTTTGTGTGTAAATAACTTTATAATTGATTCCCCGTTTGAAAATTTGTCTCTCAGGTTATTTTCTGAGACTTGGTTTCACCTTATATTACTCATCCTCATCCACAAAGTAAAAGCTTTTGTCTACGTGGTTTCTCGGGTTTCATTTCCTCTCTGGGAATGGGAGGAAGTAGGACCTGAGAAACCATTTAGCCTGTTATTCTATTAATTACAGAAATGTTGCTTTCAAGAAAGTATAAAGTCCTTAAGGACAATTAGAGCTGTGAAACACTGAAACTGTCTCTCTTGTAAGAAGTGAGCTCCTGCCCTGGCCGGTTTTGCTCAGTGGATAGAGCGCGGCCTGCAGACTGAAGGGTCCCAGGTTCGATTCCGGTCAAGGGCATGTACCTTGGTTGCGGGCACATCCCCAGTGGGAAGTGTGCAGGAGGCAGCTTATTGATGTTTCTCTCCCATCAATGTTTCTGACTCTCTATCCCTCTCCCTTCCTCCCTGTAAAAAAATCAATAAAATATATTTTTTTAAAAAAAAGAAGAAGAAGAAGAAGTGAGCTCCTTGTAGCTGAGTTGGAGGGAAGGTGGCTCAGCAC
This sequence comes from Eptesicus fuscus, assembly GCF_027574615.1. Classification (NCBI taxonomy): domain Eukaryota; kingdom Metazoa; phylum Chordata; class Mammalia; order Chiroptera; family Vespertilionidae; genus Eptesicus; species Eptesicus fuscus. The sequence goes on along the minus strand of NC_072486.1, from coordinate 44,851,071 downwards.
TGGCGCTGGCCTCTCCTGTAGCAGGTGAGCGACTGAACCATGTCCCCTCCGAGACCCTATTCATGCTTTCCATGGACCACTGTGCTAAGCAATGTCACTTACACCTCATTTGGTCCTCGTAACAATCCTTTGAAGATTAAGTCAGGGTTCAGAACCAGGTCTTCTTCATGCCCATTTTTGATATATGACCGTCAAAACCAAAGAATGTGAGCCACAATGGTTTGCTTCAAGTGCACCTTTGTTTTCAGAACCTTCGAACGTTCTGCCAGCCTAGTCAGAAGGCTCAACTACAATGACTCCAAATTCTTTTCCTGGTTCCTGAATGAAAGCAGGTTTCTAAATGATTCAAAGCCCACAATTCTACACGTTTAGTCTGCTTTCCTTTTCCCTAAATGGGTAACATTTCTCACAGGATTGGAGGGTCCCTGCTTTGTCCTTGTCCACCTATCCAGTCTTTCAAAAGCTTATTCCTTTTATCATCTCACTAGCCAAAAGAGCTTCGTCTTGCACTCTCAGAAATTTCATTGTGTACGTATTCTTCCAGATTATCTATAAACATGTTTAATAAAGTGGCCCAGCAGAAATCCCTGGAGGGGCCTCACTGTTTACACGTTTCCATCAACAGCAGGCTCACACATCCTACTTTTTGTTCCCTTTACTATACCTATGTGCGACAAAATATTCCTTCTAAAACCATGGTAACACAATTCGGAATAGCTTTGTTGTGAAACTTTGTAACTGACTGCCTGATGGTCTAAACAAATTACGTTTATTGTTGTTGTTTTCCCGGTGCTTTATTTACCTCTTAGAGCAATTCCACCATGTTATAGAAAACAATACTTTCCTCCACTTATTATACTAAGTGGTGAATGATCCTACAACTTTTGGAGTCTAACAATATGAATCAGATTCATTAGGCAATAAATTGTAGGGTCTCATTGGAATGGAAACAAGAGTTGGAATTCACTAATAGTGAAGTGCAATAACTTATTTCATATGTTTGGTCACCATTTATCCCCTTGAGTTTCTTCAGAGCCTTATAATGGACTAGAGGCCCACTACATGAAATTTGTGCGGGGTGGCGGGGGGGGGGGGGGGGAAGGGTTGGTCCTCAGCCCGGCCTGTACACTCTTGCAATCCCGGACCACTCAGGAGATGTCTGACTGCCAGTTTAGGCCTGATTGCCCCTAACCACTCACCTGCCTGATCACTCCTAACTGCTTGCCTGCCTGCCTGATAGCCCCTAACTGCTCGCCTGCCTGCCTGATCGCCCCTAACCACCTCTGCCTCGGTCCCCGCACCTGGGACCCAGGCTTCCCTCCTCTGGCCAGCCTCAGGCACCCAGATTCCTGGGCGGCTTCACCCGAGCCCGGCTTTGTCAGGAAGGACGTCCAGAAGGACATCTGAAATGACATCCGGAAAACATCCAGTATATCCGGTCTAATTAGCATATTACCCTTTTTTAGTATAGGGTAAACTTTCAGCAATTTCCTTATATTCAGCATGTCAACCAGGTAGAACATCCTGCTCCCTCACCTCTATTTGATCTAATACTACATCTCCTACCTCTTTGCTTCAAAGACATGATGACAGTGGAAATGTCTATGTTTCCAAAAAGACCAAAGCAAAGAATTCATTGAGACTCGAGATCTTTCTTCCCCGTGGGCACATCTTTTACACCCTCATCATCAAGAGGTCCCACTGATTCTCCAGCTAACCTTCTATCTTTCATGTATTAAAAAAAAGCTTTTATTTCTGCATTGCAGTCTCTTTTGTGCTGTTTCGTGAATTCCTTTATTGTCTGACTGGCTTCTTATTTACACCTGACCTACCACACTTTGACGCCTGCCCTATTCTCACTTGAACAATCTTTTTCTACTTTCCCCCCTACTTTTGCTTCTTTTTTACTTTATGAGGTGGATGTAAAACTTTTTATATATACTCCTAATCTTTGGTATGTGACATATTTTCCTGCCCTTCCATTAATGTGTTTAAAGCACTTCCAAGTTTCCTACAAATTACAAACTTTTGAAAATATTACTTTTAATTTTAACTTAATACACACATTGATTTGATAATAATTCCATTCTTTAAAACTCAGCAGTAATGTGATGAGGATTTTTTTTTTTTTTGGACTTTTACTCCCTTTCCAAAGGTTGAATGTAATTGAGTTGTGAGCATTTCTACAAAAGTCATAGATAATTTCCTGCACCAATCCCAGTCTAATCTTAGACCCAAGTCTAGTGTAAGTTCATTCTTTCCTTAATTCCAAAACTTGCCGTATGAAGCAGACATTTGTATGAGATCTTTCGGTCTCTGAATAGGATCTCCCTCATAACTACTTTATGGTCTAATTTTCCAACTTTATCAATAGAATGTCAATATCTGTATCCCATTCAGTTGGTCTCTGATGGGGTATCTTAACCTGAGGTTCAGGGACGGGTCCCAGGAGGTCTGAGAAGCCCCTGAAATCATAGGCAGAGTCATTTATGTATATGGGTATGTGCACTTTTCTGAGAAAAGATTCTAGTTTTCACCAGTTTCTCAAAGAAATTATGAGAGGGAAAAAAGTTTAAGAGCCACTGGTCCATAGTGTCCCTAAATATATTCTTATTACTGAGCATGCATTTCTCATCCACCGAGAATTTATTTGTCCTGCCTTATTCTGCACATTTTTGTTTACTGTTTTTATTATGCTTATTCAGATTTCATCATTTCTATATATAACATGATATAATCCTATCAGTTCATCCATCCCTACCACACCTGTATAGATTTTCTAATACTGCAGTACCAGTTTTCATTAGTTTCTACCAGGTTTCTCCTTCTACCAAACTAAAATAGAATTGGGACCCTTACTTGCTACCAATCATTCTATCCACTCTTTTGTATACTTCTAGAGTTTATACATCCAATATGCATTTAAATACTTGGGTCTTTGCTGTTCTACAAAGCTGTCTATTTTCTGTGTATATAGATGGATGATTTTTTCCACCCCATCTTCATTAACACACGACACGATCCGCTTCTCCTTTCACTCCTCCTCCCACTCTCCACCACCATCAACCTCGCAAAGCCTCATGCTTCCCCTGCACTTACCAACTTTCTCTCAATTTTTAGGTTAAATTCTAAACTGCCACTTAATAGATTTGCTGCACACAGAGCTCATTTTCTGACCCCCCACATCAACACAACACCTCAATGCACCATTATATTTGCTGAACAAACCTCAGATTCTTTTGCAATCTGCACAGTAACACCATTATAAGTTTTGTTCCCTACCCCCAGCTTCTTTGAACTAGGACTGAACTTACTGACTTAACTCCTTGCAATGGAAACAAGAATGATGTGGTAGGGGGAAAAGAACAATCTATGCCCCTTTTAAGGTGGTTTGGGGGTTTTTTTGGAACATATTTTAAACAATTAACAAAAACATATTAAAATTTACTATGTAAAAACAAAATCCAATGCAGCTTCCAAAAGTCTAGCAAGAATAATGAGTAGATTTTTAAGATACACAATGCTCATAATTCTTTAATAGTTTTTATCCTCTTCTATTAGGCAGCACACTGTCCCATCAAAATCTCCACTATTCTTCACCAGCAGAATAGTATCAAATGAAACCACAGGGCTGCTGACATGGAACTGCCAAGACTTACAAGGATGTTTATAGGACCTAATCAGGTAATGTCCCAGTGGCCCCAAGGTATGAGTTACAGACATTCAAAGCCTAGATGTCCTCTTTACACCAAAAAGGTCATTCCTAAGCAGTAAAGATGTAAAGTGCAGGCAATCTGGAACTTAAGTTACAAAAATAATTGGGATTTGGCAGTTTAGGTCTCTGAGTTTGTTTCTCTTTAGAAACAATGTTTAAATTGGCAAATAGGATCATGGGCCAGCCTGTGCTATGTCTGTACTGACAATGTTAACAGTGCTAACAATTCTATTGGGCTTGGTCACCATTTTATAACACTGAGGGAAGTTTTCATGGAGAATTCCAGTGTCAGTTGCAAGAACTTCTCTCCTTGTTGCAGTCTTAGGATCAACATCCTCCCTACCACTCTACTAATCTGCTCCCCATCAACCCACCGCATCATACACATTTTCCAGGCAGCAGGTAAGGAAGAGGCCCTCTTGACTTGGAGCTGTCCTCTTAGAGAAGAAGTATAGAAACAAGGGCTCCTCCAGCAGCTGGTGGACTGGGTTATATTAACTGAGAGATGGAGATAAGAGCAATAGGTCTGGGGTCTGTGGTGTGATAATGGTGATAACAGCGACCACCTGCTGAACATACACTGTGTGTCTGACTCGATGCCACATATTTTATATGCACTATGCTAACTGAGGGTCACTGCCACCAATTTAAATGCCAACAGGAATCCCCAATTTGGGGTGCAGTGAAGAAGGAAATGTTGTTCAGGGCAAACAGTTCAATAGTGCAACAGCACAGCCATGAAAACAGCAGGGCTGTGGAGCAGCTCAATTGTGACACAGCAGGGCTTTGAAGCCAGCAAAGCTATAGAACAGCTCTGAGGCCCGGTGGCCCCAGAGGGGCCAGGCCCCTCTCCAGATAGTCGGGTCCCCTCCATGATGGTCTGCTTCACTCTGTTCTGGAGAGACATCTTCAGTGCTTCAGCTTAGTCAGGGAGACACAATCTTCATTGAAAATGCATTCTCCGCCCTAACCGGTTTGGCTCAGTGGATGGAGTGTAGGCCTGCGGACTGAAGGGTCCCAGGTTCGATTCTGGTCAAGGGCATGTGCCTGGGTTGCGGGCACATCCCCAGTGGGAGGTGTGCAGGAGGCAGCTGATCAATGTTTCTCTCTCATTGATGTTTCTGACTCTCTATCTCTCTCCCTTCCTCTCTGTAAAAAATCAATAAAATATATTTAAAAAAAAAAAAAAGAAAGTGCATTCTCCAAACCAGGGAGGAGCTGGCTTATATGGACAGAAGTCCTGAGCCCTGGTCCCTGGTCCTTGACTGATCCATACTTATGCAAATGAAGGCTCTGAACCCTCACAGTATGATTGGCCCAAAAGCCACTGTCCTGATTGGTTAAAATAGAGTCACTCTGATAGGTCAGAGCTGTGCTGCTCTAATTGGATGGGTAGAGTCTCGGTCCTTTTGGTTGGAATAGGACTCTGGGAACTACTTTATAAGAGCTGTCTCATATGGCAGAATCACAGTGCCTGCAGGCAGCTGAGTACAGAGGCAGGCAGTCCAGCACAGAGGCAGGCTTCTGGGTGAAATGCAATTTGCATGAGAGGCAGCTAGGTTTCTGCTTTTTTTATGTGAGCCACCAGGAGCCCTTCTTAGGTGTCTTTTCCCACCCCCACCCCCTCCTCAGGGCTCACAACTGTCTTGCAAAATCATCACCAGCACCCATTCGGTAGGTAGTATTATCTCTTTTACAGATGAAAAAAACAGCTCAGTGGGATGAAGCAATTTGCCCAAGGTCTATCTGACTCCAAAGGCCGTATTTTTAAATAATACACCTAAGTATGCTGCTATATCTGGCAGCATCTGGAGTCTGAGCAGCAATAGTTTTTAAAAGAAGGAGGAGAGAAAATTCAACAGTCAAGGGGATAGTGATGTAAAATCCTACCACTGCCGAAGCAGAAATTTAGATTGTGTCTAGGAATAGAAATGCAAATCTTTGGTTTATTTTCCATAACTTAGACACTGTTTTTCAAATGAAACTGATTTTCAGTAATGTGCTTTAAAATTAATTCTGTTCCTTGTCATCAGAATCACATGATAACAAATGGTGCTACAAAAAAGGTCTCTAAAGCTTAACAGTAATTACTATGGCCATCTTAATTATTTTTAACAAAAGAAAATTATATTCAAGCTAAAGCCATATTGTTTTCACATAAACAAGAATACTGACTTGACTGAAATCAATCAAATTAAACTTTTTTCATTCATTTAGTGATATTATAAATTAAATGCTCCCACTCACACCAAGAAAAGGAAATACACACACTCACAAAACACACCCAAGCATGCACACACCTCTACTACTTTTGTGACTTGTTTGCTGCCCTTATTAACTTAAACAGATTTTTAAAAATATATCAGACTGAGAGGGAGGAGCGTTTTGCAAGAGGTTGATTTATTTCAAGAACTAACTTTTCTCAAGCTGGGCGGCTGGAAAAAAATTACTTTTTTATTTTTACCTGTAAAAATTCTAAAGCATACTCCTTAACCTTTTCACCCCTTTTCCTAATATGCAGACCTAACCAGTTGTTAACAGGACTTGTCCTAGGGGCCTCATCTATCTCTGAAAGCACAGTATCTCCCTCTGGATCTCACTTTACCTGTAAATGTCCCTAATATTCATCTTCATGACTGAAACTAATGCCCGACAAGATTCCACGTGGGACACTTTTTCCCAGCAAAAGTGGACTCGATCTCCTTTGTAAAACCACCCTTGGGACACCCCAAGGATTCAGAAAGGTCAGCACTTCCTCCAACAATCATATAAGCGGCTGCTGCTTATTTTAGGATACAGTGTTGCTTCCTTTCTGCTCTCGGTCATTTCTACAGAGATCAAACCTGTACATTTATTCTGTGCTGAGCCAGTCACTTAGAGCAACTGCAGGGTACTCAGTGCTGAAGTTATATAATAACAGAATAACCCAAGCAGTAGGGGGCTTGAAAGAGGGAAAGAGACAAATGCAAGAGTGCTGATTCCACAAAATGAAAATCATCCCCAGGAATCTCTCTCCAGGACATTGAACCAAGGAAAATGGTAGTTTTACCTTAAATAAAATATCAGTAGCTCTAAGGATGGGGAGGAAATCATCTAATAATGTGATCATGTTCCCAGAGTCTTCCAAGTCCCCAAAGAAAATTGCCATTCCATTACTAGGTTACAAGAGTGACATCTAGTGGACGCATAATATAATGACCAAAAGGATTTCACCTGTACTTTAGAGCAGGACTTCTCAAAATCTAACATAACAATGAACCCTAGAGATCTTGTTAAAATGCAGATTCTGGTTCAGGAGAAAAAACTAGAATCTATTATTTCTAACAAGCTTCCAGGTGGTTCCAACACCCCTTCTCGCTGGACCACTTAGAGTGGGGAAGACCTAGAGCATTTCACACCTGCTTTTACTTCTCAGGGGAGAAAGGGGGGTGGAGGGGACAGCATGAGAGGATCATTTCCAGGTAAAAATTAAGTCAAAGGCTGGAAGAGGTTAATGGGGGGGAGGGGGGAGGAGGGCCTATGTAATACTTTCAACAATAGAGATTAAAAAATAAAAATAAAATTTTATTAAGTCAAATGATTTTTTAAACTGTTCCTATTTCACTAGCCCTACTCAACATGCACACTCACCATCTCCTGTCTGAGAAGACTCCCTACACCATATTCCTTTTCCTACATTCCAGAAACAAAACTAAGAAGGTAAAGAGCCTACTTCACAGCCACATTTATAAGTGGGCACGATTTGCTAAAGTCCCCAATACAGGTTCACTGCAGAACATACAGGTTTCCTTTTACCATTATATTTGCCCAATATTGGGTTATATTATAAAAATAATTTCTGCCATATCAGAACTCAGTTCCTCCCCCCACCACCCCACCTCCAAGGTTAACTTGCACCTGAACAGGGAGCCCTCACAGTACTGTATAAGTACTAAGCACACCGACTCAGAATGTCAACATTTGCCCTGGGCACCCCTAAGAACAGAAAAGGATATGTAAATACATTTAAATCCAACTGTTTCCAGACCCGGTCCCATGTGATTTATCTGAGCCGAAGAGCCTTGACCTCCATGCAGAGCTACCAGTCAAGACTCTTAGCTGTAAAGTAATGTGTGAACCCCTCCCCAGAGGAGCTCTGTCAGGCCCCACACAAACTCCCCCTGCCAAGGCCTCCAGCCCAGGTAAATGAGAACCCTTTCCTTGGTTCTGGGTCACCCTTCTAAGAGCCATTCACATTGAGAAAACAAGTCTCTCTTTCCCCAAACACACAAAAATGCACAACGCCCACTTTCTAGTCCAGTAGAATCCTTTAATACAAGTCAATTGATCTAGGACAAAATGTCATCTTCAAGCAGTGGAACGCATATTTAAAAAAACAAAAAGTAGCCCTTGCTGGTGTTGCTCAGTGGTTAGAGTGTTGGCCCATGCATCAAAGGGTGGGTTCGATTGCCGGTTGGGGCACATGCAGGAGGCAGCCAACCAATGTTACTTTCTCACATTGATGTTTCTCTCTCTCCTTTCTTCTCTCCCTCTTTCTGCCTCTCTCTCTAGATTCAATGCGGGGGTGGGGAGGGGAGGGGCACATGTCCTCAGGTGAGGGTTTAAAACAAATGAAAAATAAAACAAAAAGCAGAGCTGTTCTGGTTGAAATGGGTTTGTAAAACTCAGAGATCTGCCTACCGGATTTCTCCCAAGGCTGTCCCCTACTCCAGTCCCCTGAACATGCCTCTTCATGCCGCAAATATTCTTTCACACCCCAACTTCTGCCCCAGCCCACCAACTTCACAAACTATAGTTTGAAAACCAGAAACTATGAGCCTCACAATAGCTAAAACCAATCCTCTATATTGCTCCTGGGCATTATTGCTCTTTACACAGACTGGAGCAAGAGATGTTTCATGTGACTTAACTATAATTCTAATACAATTTTAGCATATGCAACCAAAGGATTTATTCAAAAGATGTACAACCTGATTTCCTGAAGGAAATTTGCTTTTAAGTAGTAATTAAGGATCTCTGTAACGAGTAAACAACAGAATTGCTCACACCTCTTCAATTGCTCTTGGCAATCCCTAAAGGAAAAATTATGTAAAAGAAAATATCACATCACTCTTCCTCAAAAGTTGGTTGAAGATACAGTGTGGTGACTGAGGAGAGGGGGAGAGGTTGGGGTAGAAGAGGGTATAGGGGGGATAAATGGTGATGGGGAAAATGTTTTAATAAAGAAAAAATCAATTGACCAAAACAAAAATTGTTGATCAAAGATAAAAAATGAAACTGAACATGCCAGTTTAAGTAAGTAGCATTGCATGCATCATCTACTCATATAGTTATATCGTACTAGAGGCCCAGTGCACGAAATTCATGCACAGGAGGGAGGTGTCCCTCAGCCCAGCCTGCACCCTCTCCAATCTGGGATCCCTCTCACAATCCAGGACTGCTGGCTCCCAACCGCTCGCCTGCCTACCTGCCTGATTGCCCCTAACCGCTTCTGCCTGCCAGCCTGATCACCCCCTAACCACTCCCCTGCCAGCCAGATCTATGCTTAACTGCTTCCCTGTCAGCCCGATTGTTCCTAACTGCCCTCCCCTGCCAGCCTGGTCATCCCTAACTGCCCTCCCTTGCAGGCCTGGTCGCCCCCAACTGCCCTCCCCTGCTGGCCTGGTCACCCCTAACTGCCCGTCCCTGCTGGCCCAGTCACCACTAACTTCCCTCCCTTGCCAGCCTGGTTGCCCCTAACTGCCCTTCCTTGCCAGCCTGGTCACCCCTAACTGCCCTCCCCTTCTGGCCTGATTGCCCCTAACTGCCCGTCCCTGCCAGCCTGGTCACCCCTAACTGTCCTCCCCTGCAGGCCTGGTCGCCCCCAACTGCCCTCCCCTGCAGGCCTGGTCCCTCCCCCAACTGCCCTCCCTTGCAGGCCTGGTCACCCCCAATTGCCCTCCCCTGCAGGGCTGGTCCCCCCCAACTTCCCTCCCCTGCAGGGCTGGGTCCCCTCAACTGCCCTCCCCTGCAAGCCTGGTCCCCCCCAACTGCCCTCCTCTGCCGACCCAGTCACCCCTTACTGCCCTCGCCTACAGGCCTGATCACCCCCAACTGCCCTCCCTTTCAGGCCTGGTCCCTCCCAACTGCCCTCCCCTGCCGGCCATCTTGTGGCGGCCATCTTATGTCCACATGGGGGAAGCCATCTTATGTGTTGGAGTGGTGGTCAATTTGCATATTACCTCTTTATTAGATAGGATCGTCTCCCTGCCTCAGTTGGAATCCCATCTACACCACTTACATGCGATGCTGGCCAAGTTACCTAACCTCTCCACACCTCAGTTTCCTCATTTGAAAGTAAGGTCAAGAGCTATACTTATTTCACAGTATTACTGTGAAGATTTAATTAATATATTTTAAATATTTAATAATGGCACAATAATAATCATTCAATAAATGTGATCTCTGTTAGTATATTATTAATATTATTAGTAATAATATTATTTAACTGAATATTCATAATGGCATTTGATCTTTGGATTATTTTAGCCAAATTTGATACATAAACACATAACAATCCCATGAATACAGTGAGAAAATTAAGAATGCAAGAGAAGCTGATAAGATCCTAAAGAAATTCCAGGTTTTTTCCTTAAGATAACTTCCTTTCTTTGTGTGTGGCTCAGTGGTTGAGCATCGACCTAAGAACCAGGAGGTCACAGTTCAATTCCCAGTCGGGGCACATGCCCAGGGCTGCAGGCTCAGTCCCCAGTATGGGGCATGCAGGAAGCAGCCAATCAGTGATTCTCATCATTGATGTTTCTATCTCTCTCTCCCTCTCCCTTCCTCTCTGAAATCAATAAAAGTATATTTTTCAAAAAATAAAATAAAACAGGCCAATTTGTCAATTGGAGGCAATTCTGATTTTTTTTAAATCAAAATGGCCTTTAAACAGTCATAAGTATGTTTATTCTTTGTGCAATATGCTGTCCTTAAACATCATATTGCCTAATTTTTTTAATATATTTTATTGATTTTTTACAGAGAGGAAGAGAGAGGGATAGAAAGTTAGAAACATCGATGATAGAGAAACATCGATCAGCTGCCTCTTGCACACCCCCTACCGGGGATGTGCCCGCAACCAAGGTACATGCCCTTGACCGGTATCGAACCCGGGATCTTTCAGTCCGCAGGCCAACACTCTATCCACTGAGCCAAACCGGTTTCGGCTGCCTAATTTATTTTAAATTTAAGGATTTTCCTTAAAATCAAAGAAAGCTGAACCTAAGGAGAAGCCCAGAGGGAGCCTATGATGTCATGAGCCTGGCATGCCTCCTGGACTGCCCAATTACCCGTATTCTTAGGACTATGAAAGTC